>NC_139022.1:174263603-174787797 GCF_964662115.1 Mustela nivalis
AGCAGGATACAGACTTAATTAATTTACCCCAAGCTAATCTGAAAAGAGTGGAAAATGGACTCAAGAATAAAAGACTATGCTAAGCTTATTTTCTCAGAAGTTTTGTTTTACCACTTTATGCAACTGACATAGTTTATTTTAATGTAGATAACATATAAGCTCAAAGCCCCCAAAGAGCTAGTCATTTACTCACATGTAGTCATTTACTCACATGCAATGAATTCCTTTATTCACTTAATCAAATATTACATGTTGATGGGAAAAGTTGAATTACAATAAAATCAAAGAGAGTGACATGTGAGTTAAAAATGATGATGTGAGAACATCAATTTCCTCCCTCTTGCTTTGCTGAGAAACCCCAAATGTGACTTTCAGCAAGTGTATTTTTTAATGAGCCATTTTTTTTGACTCCTTAAAGTAAGAAGATTTTCAATCAGAGCCATAGACTAGTACTTAGATGGAAAGTCCTGAGGATGCTTCGAATGTCCCTAAGCCATCGGGAGAAATAAAAATGGTGCTCTATTGATTCCAAAGAAGAAAAAAATAATGTAAGCACCCTCTGAGCCTTACGTAGAGATTTGCAGGTATAATGCAGATTTTTCTGAGGCACCTACCCTGTGAATAGGCCATGACTCAAGTCAGTGTCAAAGTGAAGAGAGAAAATAGTTGATCAGGATGTCTCAGTGGTGAAGGCTCTGTGAAATTCAAAAACTTCTCCACGTCTTTCATCCCAGTTGCTGAGCCTTCAGGAAAAGAAGCCCTCACCACAGTCCCTGCTTGTGTGTAGATATTTCCTAAGAATATGCTGGCATGACACACATGCTCAGTGGTCAGCAATGCCCAGGACACTAGTCCGTGCAGCACAGAGCAGGTGATGGTGTCATCTGAGCCAAGTGGAAGGAGGCTCTGGTGACATGCTGACTCCTCCTTGAGCAGCAGCCTGGCAGCTCTCCTGGGCCACCTCTGCATGCATTTGTGTGGATGACTCACCCTGAGCAGAGCCTAGTCTGAGTGCGGCTAGCACAGAAGTGTGATTGCCTTTTAGTGTGTGCTGATCTAACGGGGACTAACGGGCAGCACTGGTGAACCCATAACTGCTAAATTATGCATTGTTGACACAACATAAATGTTTGGCATTATGGATATAAATAGTTGATAGTTTGTATACACAGTCCCTGAAAACAAATTTCTGTTTGCCCACAGAATTAGATTTCAATGACAGACCAAGTTTCTTACCATGATTTTGACATTCATCATAATGCGCCCTATGGGAAAGACACACTCTGGGAAGCTTCCTCTCCCTGGACCACATGGATGCATTCACTCTTAACATAGTTAAGATGCTGGACTCTATTTTTAGTAGTTTTAATAGGTTATATTTCGGGGGCATTATCAGGTAAGATTAAAAAGTCTCAAATCAAAGAGACCATCTTAACTTTCAAACATTAATTCTTTGACCCCTGATAAACCATTTGGGATTTCCATGTGCTACTTTCCTCAGCTGTAGAATAATGACACTACTACATACCTATATGGTTATTTTGTAGCTCAAAAGGAAACATGAGATTAAGAATTTCAGCCTGACAACAGATCCATCATTGATATTCAAATAGTAACTATCATTAATCTCAGTTAATTATTCCTTTATTCACTGATTGTTCCATTAATCTTGAAACTTTACATGTAAAGATGTTTTTGCCTTAAAAATAACAATAAAAAATAAAATTAGGATATTACTTATTCACGTTACTGCTTATTAATAATACGACCACATTGGAATGTAGGGTTTTCTAGGGAAGGAACTGTATCATGTATGTGTGTTTACTGCACATATTAAAGGACTCCTTGTTCTGTTAAAAAAAAAAAAAAATCATTAGAAGCAAATTCTCCTAGTTCTGGTAAAATCTTTTTTTAAAAAGTTGTTTAGTTAAATAAAAATGAAAAGGGGGCTCTGGAGTCATGAAAAAAATGTTTTTTGCTCCCCACTTATTTTCATCTCCTTGGGGGCAATGTCACCCAGGTTGACATGGTCAGCCTTTTTCTGAGACAGAAAAACCTTGACTCATCCATGTCTGAAAAGAGAGCTGGGCCACCAGTGAGCACACAGATCTCTACGTGTCTCTTAATTAAAAGTTTAGGGATAAGGTGCACTCCCCCAGCTTTCATAGAAGGGGGAGATGTAGGTAGCAAGCACTTTGCATGGCCCACTTATTCTGCCTGAGAAGGATGGAGCTTTGTAATTAGACAACGTTCCAAAAATGTCTAATGACTAAAGGGAACATGGAGGAAGTTACGGCAGTATGCTGTGTGAATTGAGGTTGAATCAGTCAGGAGAATAAAGATTGCTGAGACGGTTTTTGAAATAACATATGTGCGAGAGAATAATGATCTAACTGACAAGAGTGGTGTCAACAGAATGGAGGAAAAAAGAGAATTACCAAAATTGCCTAATTTGGCTGGAGAGAGACCGAACGATGACTCAGTTGTTGGAATCTAGATCTGGACATCTGAGAAAAGTATGTGTCATATACATGCTAAAGAATGTCAGAAAGGATACCTGGTTTAAGAAAGAAGTTTCTAGGGGTGCCTGGGTGGCTCAGTGGGTTAAAGCCTCTGCCTTTGGCTCAGGCCATGACCCCAGGGTCCTAGGATCAAGCCCCACATTGGGCTTTCTGCTCGACGGGGAGCCTGCTTCCCTCTCTCTCTGCCTGCCTCTCTGCCCACTTGTGATTTCTGTCTGTCAAATAAATAAATTAAAATTAAAAAAAAAAAAAGAAAGAAGTTTCTACATTTTAGATTTACTTATTTGAACTTAACTGCTTTACATGTTGAAAGTATTTGCATGTTTTTCTCCTATGTAGACTTATTTCACCCACACGTATTAAAATGAATATATTTAAATTATGTTTTAACTAATGAGGCTGAAAATATTAGCGATAGTATTAGCTATTTGCCAAAAATAACTTATCCTATAAAAATAACTATTCAACTGACATTTGAAATATGACATTTTGGCATATATGTCATAATAGAGG
Source organism: Mustela nivalis (assembly GCF_964662115.1). Lineage (NCBI taxonomy): Eukaryota > Metazoa > Chordata > Mammalia > Carnivora > Mustelidae > Mustela > Mustela nivalis. The sequence goes on from NC_139022.1 coordinate 174,266,639, forward strand.
TGATCTCTGAGATGTTTTTGGAATTATATTTGTAGAATCATCCTAATGACTAATGTTAGTTAGATTTGTGATTATCATAATGATATCGAAGCTCTTAGTAAACAAGATATCTACAAAAAAAATTTTTTTTTTTATGAGAATCTCTCTGGGTGCAAATTGGCAGGATTTTTGCAAAGTCTATTTCTGAACACAGGAAGTTCATGTCCACATATGATCATAATCTCAGAGACCCTAGAGGAACAAAAAAAATCTCTATCCCACAACTGTGCATTCAATAAAAATTATGTTCTATGAAAATCAGCTACAGAAAAAGAAAAATTCCAAGGCAAAAGATGTAAACATCATGGACTCAGTAGACACATAAAAAGTTCAAATCCAGAAATGGATCTTTATTCCCGCAGAGTTTTGCAATGTGTATTCTGGATTTATTCTGTTATCATTAAAAACCTGAATAACAGTTAAGTTGCCAAGCTGCTGTTGATCTCATTATACTGGGTTTCTTTGCTATATTCATAGTTTTTCTTCACTGTGGATCGATTCAATTGTATTTATTCAAGTGAAAATTTGGATTCAGTTTAATGGAAGTGTATCTACAGGGAGATGAGCTCCTTAGGTGAAGTTGTAGCAATTCTGTATCAGAGCCAGAGCTGAAAAACCCTGACACGTGATGCATGGATTAAAGGAGAAAAGTAACATACACACATCTTAGTTCAGCAGACACATCTGCTAGGGATCCATTCAATAATCATACAGACTCAGAATCCAATCCATTATGGTGTCACAGATCCACATGCATTCTTTGGGTTCCTAACTGCCAAGTGAACTGAAGGATGTTGGCATGAGAATTGATTGTATTTTCAAGATAGCTTTTGTGTTACACCCATCAGCAGGCACAGACCAGACTCTGCACTGTAGGTTTCACTCATAGAGTAACAACAACGTGTTCATTCTAGCAGGGATATTCTCACATCAGGCACAAACTTAATCAAACTCAAGGGAACGAAGAAACTATGGCTCCTCCTTATTCTTAGCTCCCAACTTGTTCTGGGAACCAAGACTTGCCCTACCTCTGACCTTTGTGAAGGAAATTTTATGGGCAGTATTTTTGAATGAGTTGGAAAAGATAAAAATCTATCCCTAGATGAGATTACCGTATCCTACTTAAAATCCATATTATTTTTATTTGTATTCAGATAGGAGCCTCATATGAATTTATAAATATTTTTACTCTGTTTCTATATGTATCAAGACAATGAAAAAAGCAAGCATTTTTTTCCTCATTAAAGCTTCCACATCTAAATATTAACCATTGATAGTGACATAGACATTGAATGATAGCATCAGATAATAATGACTATTGCTACTAGAAAAAGTACATGATAGGGTCTGTCATTTTGCAGTTAGTGCTAAGGATGATATTTACATTTTTTAGGATGATATTTACATTTTAAAGAGTTGTCAAAATACATATACACATGCAACAGAGATCTATGTGGTCCACAAAACTGATAATATTTACTCTTACTCTATATAGAAAAAGTTCCCTGATTCCTGATGTAAAGGATTAGGGTTTCCTGCTTTGTTACTTAATCTGGCTCCCACCCCTTACCACAGTGTGTGCTAGTTAACTTTTCATCTTTGTGATGATTCTTTTTTTTTAAATTTTATTTATTTATTTGACAGAGAGAGATCACAAGTAGGCAGAGAGAGAGGGGGAAGCAGGGTCCCCGTTGAACAGCGAGCCCAATGTGGGGCTCAATCCCAGGACCCTGAGATCATGACCTGAGCTGAAGGCAGAGGCTTAACCCACTGAGCCACCCAGGCACCCCAGCAGGCACTATTATTAATCATTTCTTCTGTATTCCATCTTCCTAATGAGTCCCTGCCTCTCCAAGGTCAAGGAAAATTCTGATTGCAAAGTAATTGATTTACAGCCATCCTTGATTTTTTTATAGTGTATGTTCTTCAGTGGATCATGTCTATTAAGTAGCCCAGACAGCATTTCCTTCTCTCTCACACTTTTCTTCTGCCATCCATCTTCTTGCTAGTCCTGCCCCTTCAAGGTCCGGATCAGCAAGGGTCAGAAGCAAGAATTTATTTACATGGATTCCTGCCTTTTCCAGGGCAGGAGCATAGCAGTTCCATCACCTCCTATCCTTAGATGGAAATGCTGCAATTAGGATGAGAAACCTGGGGCAGAAATGATGGGAGCCCCCTCTTCTGGTGAGGTGTGGGGATGTGGTAGAAGAACACAGGCCCTGGGTTGTCAGAGGGCAGTTTGGTCAGCACAACGTATTGAGAGCTTAACCTGAGCAGGCACTACTCTAGATTGTGGAAACAAGGCAGATGATGACAACTGAATAAGAAAGAAGGATATGTAAACTGATAGATGATAGATAGATTAGATAGATAGGTAGATAGTTGATAGATAGTTGATAGATAGATAGATAGATAGAAAGATAGTTTATAGACTAGATAGATAGAAAATAGTTGATAGGTAGATAGTTGATAGAGTTAATTCTCATTGTGCACTTAATTAATGTCTGTGGAATCTTGCACAAACTAAAATAACAATCTAAGCCTTGGTTTTTTTGTAAAGTTGTTACTTAAATGCTCATCTCGTAATCACATGTATATAAACTTATACACACACGTGTCTGGGGGAATACACAAACATATATTTGTATATTCTATATATAAAATCTGTGAGTGTGTGTATATGCAGATATATGTATATATCCATACCTATCCAGGGAGAGAGAACATGAACTTGGATCATGATAGCTCCTGGATTACAGTGCAGGGGTACCTGCTGCTTACCTGTTTTGTCATCTGATCCCAGCTTTCTTTATAGACCCCTGTCAACCTCCAGCATCATTTTGGAGCCAGGATGTGACCATTTGCCTTCCTAAGTGGCCCTAAATGATGTCTGAGCTTTCTAATAATCTTCTCTGTTCCTGATAGACCACCATCCCAGGAAAACACCGATGGGGTACAGGTGGGCTGACCCAGGAGTGATTTTTGCGTCAGCACCGCCAGCCCTCCCGGAACCACGCGGGGAGCTGTCTTCAGATGGCAATTATTCTCGGCTGCAGCCATGGCCCCATTAAAGACAGAGCTCTAGAGATGAAAAGTCCCAGATCCCATTATCAGTCCCTACTTCAAACATGAACTCTGGGTCTCGAAGTCTCTTCATGTGGCTTCCGCAGCTTAATGACGCCATTAGCATCTCCTACCTGAAGGCAGCGCTAATTAAGGCACTAAGACGCACGGCCATATTTCAGCTAATTGAGTTCATTTGCTAGTTTGCAAAGAAACACAATTAATAAAGTAAGCTGTGTGTGTCGCATTTTTTTGCAGATCGACTTTGAAGTGATAACTATTTGACCTGCTTTGAATAAAATGAGGAAAATAGTTCATGCTGAACTATTTGTAGGCGGAGGTAGTGAACATATGTTTCTAATTTGAGTTAAGAGAAAAGCAAAAATATACAAATTTAGCAAATCTTAGTTCTTGACAACCACTCACAGGATATTTCAGCTAAGAAGTGAGCATATGGTTCAGGGAATAAATGAACTAGCTAGTGTGATGTGGAAATGATGTTTCTAGTCTCAGAGTTTCATGGCGGCTACAGCTCATTCTTTCTGAGATGGGGGTCAGGTCTTGAACATTTCCTGTGGATTTTCCCTTCAGTAAACTATGCTGCTTATGTATTCAGGTGAGTCATGCGGGGGTAGAATGGGCACCTCATTATCGTAAAGCCCACTTTGGGTGGGGTGAGTTTCACAAAGAGAAGATTAGGTCTCTTCAGAGCTCCTGCATCTGGAAGTGACCAGGTGGTTAGGTTTGCTTCAGGTAGTGTGAAGTGTGATGGCAGAGGGGTGTGGATTGTCTCTGCCCTTACAACACAACGTAGAAAAGGGATTTGGCCACTGCGATGCTTGGCTTTGAGGGGGAACAGGATATGCTACCTCAGAATGTGCCACTTTGGCATGTGGATTATTTCAAGCTGAAGACAATCAGGGTTCAGCAGACTCAGATAGAGGATTTCACCTTCCTTTTAACTGCCTAAAAGAATTTAGGTAAGGGGCCTGTGCCAGGAAGAGAGCTATTACCAGAAATAATGCTCATGAAAGAAACTGAAGAGGACACAAAAAGATGGAAGACCATTCCATGCTCTTGGATCGGAAGAATAAGCATTGTTAAAATGTCTATACTGCCTAGAGCAATCTATACTTTTAATGCCATTCCGATCAAAATTTCACCAGTATTTTTCAAAGAGCTGGAGCAAATAATCCAAAAATTTGTATGGAACCAGAAATAACTCTCTATACCCAAAAGACTTACCTGCACAGCATGGAAATATTTGTTACCAAGTGTCTGCTCTTCCAAGCCTCCCGTGAATTCTCTTCCTCCACTTTGAGACCCCTTGTCCCTAACTCAGGATGGAATGTAAGCTTTAATTATCTGAGGGCTGGGAGGTCTCATATTTGAATGGGGATTCCAAACATATGAAATTTGTTTTCTTCCTGTTAATCTGTCTTATGTCAGTTTGACTAGGAGACCAACCAAAGAACCTAGAAGAGGAAAGGAGAAAGTTTCCACCCCTACAGCTTTTCAATCACAATCATTTTATTATAATCAGACTATGGACAAATTATTTCATTTCTTGGTGCATCTGTTTGTTTTTAAATTCCTAAGCCTATTTACACAATACTTACTGCTTTGCAAGCATAAAGTTTGCCCTTGCACTGTAATTTATAGAACTGATATTATTTTCAAGTTTTCTCTGATGATAAAAGATTTCAAGTTTTCTCAGACATGTTTCCAAATTCAAAGAAAAGCACCATGTTTGATGCCCAAGACTGTGTGTGATGGGGGACTAAGTCAGTGGACCAGAAGCCCCACCCCAAGCATTGTGATCCTGAACGCAACTTGTGAATCAGGAAAAAGCCCCTTAGTCTGGAGGCCTGGAGGCCTCCATCTCCCCATATTTGGAATGGAGGATCCTCAGGATTTATACCAGCTCACAAGTCCTGGAGATTGATGATAAGAGGGTAGACTGTCTGCAATTTATGGACACAATCTTATGGATTCTTCAGCAGGCTAAGGAAACTTGATTCAATGGGGAGGCCACATTCTTAGAAAGAGTACCCAAGCCATCTGACAACAGAGAACACAACCCTTGGGCTTCCTTGACTTTAAGGGTAGGATTTCCACTGCCTGCCATGTTAGCTGCCTAGGTTAACAAGTTTAGGCACAATATGGGTTCCCCAGCTCCTTGCCTTCTCCCAGCCTAGGGGACAACTTGTCATTTCTCTGAAGCAGATGTATTGGCAAAGCTGCAAAGTCAGTAATTGGACATCCTTGAATCCAACATGAGGAAGAATTTTCTCTGTCAGAGTTGCCCAGGATGAGCTTCCTCAGGAAGCCTCCCACTGTGGGTACTAGCACAGGCCAGAAAAAGGGAAGGACCTTTCAGACACAAGGGGTACAGTCCCATGGTGCTCACCACGTGTTCCCTGGATCAGTGGTGTCGCTCTGAGATACTAAATGGGATCAAGCTCACCCCATCCATTAGTGAATTATTCTGGATATTAGTTCTCAAGTTTTTATTAACTATGATTTACTTTTTTTATGATTTACTTTTTAACCACAGCTTCACTTTCCACTGTAACAAAAATAATGTCAATAGAATTTCTGAAAACAAATTACTCCTGAGATTTTAAAAGAACTAGAAATCTTAACAGTCTCAGGAGAGAGCCCCTACAGAGGTGGGGACAAGCCTACAGGCCGCACACTAAGAATTATTTGATTATTGAATGAATATGAGTTGGAATTTTGAGGGAAATTTTCAGCTAATGAAGTCATTCTAATGTGAGACTGCTGGGCAAACCAGAAGGCAATTCAGGTACAGAAAATTAATTTTTTTTTATTTTTAAATCTGAGAGCATGAGGAGAGGGTGACTCGTGGGAGATGGGGAGACAAAACGAGAGAGATTACCACTTGAGGGTGACCACTTGTGTGGTTACCAGTGATGTCTGGACCTTTCCCAGCCATGAAGGAGAGGCACCACATCCAGCATCAGAGCCAGTACACATCCCGCCTCTACCAGGCACTTCCATGTCCGCCCACACAGTCAGCCTGAACTCCCAGACGGCATAGGTGCTGTTCAGTGCCAGGAGTGAGGCCTGTCTACAGGCCTGAGAGGAGACCACCATTCCCATCGAGGACTATGAACAATGGAAAATTAAATATCGGGTTTTTTAAAGATTTTATTTATTTATTTGAGAAAAACAACACGTGCACAAGCAGGGGGAGCTGCAGGCAGAGAGAGAGGGAGAAGCAGGCTTCCCACTGAGCAGGGAGCCTGATGCTAGAGTTCTGACAAAAAGCACAACACAAAGTTTGACTTTGATATTTAGTAGCGCATCATTTGTATTACTTTTAATCCCACTCACTGGTGGAATTGGCAATAATTTCAGTTTTGCAATAGTACTCCAGGGTGTTCCTTCTGAGGAAATTCTGCATGAGCTCCACGAGTCTCTTGCCTCACTGGGTCCCCTTACTGTATTCTGCTCCATCTGCTGGAGGTTTCCACAAGCTCCCCTATGGGGTCCAGCTGGATTACTGGTCACTATAGGCTGAGAAATGATCTTCTCACTATAGGCTAAAATGATCTTCCATCCCATGAGCCCAGCTCTGCAGTCCATCCCCGTGAAAGGGTTGGGGTCAAGCTTGGGAAAACCCTGAAGCAATCCTCAAGATTAACTTCTTGGATATCTCAGAAAGAAAGAAAAACTTCTTAGGAAACTGGCATGAAAAGGGAATTAGAAGCTTAATTATGTTTTTCATCTCATCCCCACTAAAACTGACTTGTGTGATGTGTCACTTTGCTTTTGCACAAACATTAGTAGATCTTGCAAGGTTGGAATAAACGTGTTCTGAAACCCCCTGAGCCAGTGGACTTTTAACTCCCAGATCCTCTGAATGAGCCACTGCTGGAAGAAAACCAATGCTCTGAAAACACAAGTTTAGGATAACTCCTAAACTTTTGGGCTTTTCTCATGACCTGGTAAAACCAATCACTCCATCTTAGAGCCACAGTAAATGTCTCAAGACCATCACAGGAGCCTGACCCTGTGGCTACGGTAAAGCTAGTTCAGCCTCCCTGAGCTGGAAATCAAGTTTGTGTTTGTAAGAACTGATGGGAGATTCTAAAAGGCAACTAACTCATCCCTCTCATTTTGTACTCCATATACATTCGGATTTTGCTATGAGTTTTATCTAAAGTATAAAAAGGACCAGGAATAGCTACTTTGCACACCTTTGTTTCAAAGGTACGTCAGACTGAAAAATCATCTCTGATTAAAATAATGAGTGTGGGATTGAGGTACAGCATTTGAGATAAATAAAGCAATGTGATCGATCAATCTTCAGGAGAACAAAAATTAAAATGTTTTCTGCGAGGATGTGTCACCAGTTTAGCTCTTTTGTAAGATTTTTAATGACACTAATACACTATGTGGTCCGTTTGATTTTAGAGGTACTGCTTTCTCTACATTATTAAATTGCATTTATGTCAAGATGTTTCACTTGTCGTTTTAGGGTGAGGCTCTTAATAGTCTCTGAAAATTCAGAAACAGAAATGAGCTTTTGCTTAATATGTCTGAGTCTGTGGTTATGTAACTGATTGTTGTTCATCCTAGGCAGCCTTGTGATTGAGGAATAATGATTATATGCCAATAGTAGAGACTGATCGATGCATTCAATCAATCACGAGTCTGGCTGCTCTGTGGTAGGCTCCTGGCTCAGTGCTGGGGGGTGGGGGATGTTTGCCTCAGGACAGAGTCTTCACTCTGAGTTCTTCCTCTAGTAGCAAAGGACTTCAAAAGAAAGTTAATTGGGCGTTGTAAGTGCAGTGATGGCTCAGTGTGTGTAAAATACACAAGGAACAGAGCAGCTGACTCCATCCCCAGGGCCAAGAGAGGCAGAGAAAATGGAGGTATTTTGAAAACATGACTATATTTCATCAGTGAGAAATGACCAGAAATTTTAAACTTTATCTGGTAGAAACTGAGATACCTCAGATGGGTTTTAGCCAAGAAGCAACCACATAAATACTGAAATTTTTATTATCAAATATTCCTACGAGGCTTGTTCTGATTTCATATTAGGAAGAATTTCAAAAGAATATTCTCTGTGTTTTTCTACAATGGTGTCATATTTCTGCCATTTGTGTTCACAACTTTAATCCATCTGGAGACATTTTTAAACTTAATCTGAGTAGTGATAGAATTTTATTTCCTGTATAAGGTGAGCCAAATTTTCCATTATGTGTTTGTGATATGGTCCATTTTTCTATTCCTTTATGGCAGGATCTCTCAAGCTCAGTACGACTGACATTTCTGGGCTGGGTAGTTCTTTGTTGTGGGGACTGCACTGTATGTTGTAGAGTATATAGCAACATGCCTAGTCTCTACACTCTATATGCCAGTAGCTCACCCCCTTCCCCAGGTGTGACACCAAAAATGTCCTCAAATTCCCAAATGTTCCCTGAAGGACAAAATCACCTCTAGTTCAGAACTACTGCCTTAAAACTATCACTCTGACCCCATTGATATAACTACAGAATAGTCCTTTCTACAAGCTTGGATGAGTCTTATTTCTTTATTTTCACATATATTTTTGAAAGATGGTGTCCAGTATCTCCCTAATATCACCCGCTATTAATTGATTATGTTAAAGTTTTTGTTAATTTGGGGGCTATGGATATATTTAAAATGTTATGTTTCTCCCTTTATTCAGTCTTTTGTGTAATTTAATTGACTTTTATCATTTATACATAAATAGTTCTATCCCTAATTAATCTAGGTAGGTTATAGATTAATATTAATGCAAATAGCATCTGAGTTTCTGTTACATTTTCCATTACTTTTTGTGGAAATGTTTGTGTTGATCTTCTCAGTCACTTTGTGCTCACTTTGAGACCAAACACTGCTGCTTTCCTCAGTAAGTACAAATAAATCCACATACATTCTACAAATTAGTTTAAGTTTTGTTGGACATATTTATACTTCAGACTTACACGCAGACACACAGAAAGCAAACAACATTAATTTGATTTCTATAAAAGTGATTGCTTGATTTCCTATCACTGTGGGGAACAACTATAAATTAAGGACTTGAAGAATTTCATAGGTGTGTTTTGTTTTGTTTTGTTTTACTTCCCCCTAATTTAAAATAAACTTGCACAAAACTTTCTATTTCAAAACATTATTACAAGTACAATGTTGCAAGAGTCACATGCAAAATTTATTCTAAAGCTAGAGTAGTTAAGACAGGGCATTGTATAAGATATACAAGACATGTCAGTGGAGTGCAGTAGAGACAAGACATAGACCCACATGCATACAGTCAACTGGTTTTTGAGAAGATGCATAAACAAATCAATTGAGAAAAAAAATAGTCTTTTCACAAATGGTACAGGGAAAACTGGATGTTCATATGCCAAGAAGAAGAAGAAGAAGAATCATCTTGACAAAGATCTTGACGAAGATAACTTTCACAAAAATTAACTCAAAATGAACATAGATCCAAATGTAAAACACAACTTCTAGAAGGAAACGTAGGAGAAAAATCTCCATGATTCTGGATTACTTGAGCAATTCTTAAGTACAAGGCCAAAGCAAAATTAATGAAACAATAACAACAACAGAATAGTAAGCCAGACTTCATTAAAATTAAAAACTTCTACCTGCAAAGACACTGATATGAAAATGAAAAGACAAGCCCAAGACTGAGATAAAAGATTTGCAAAACACATATTCTGATAATGATCAATATACAAAATATACCAAGAACACTTAAGACTCAAAAATAAGAAAACAAACAACCCAATTTAAAAATGAGCAAAAGATCTGAACATACATCTCAACAATGAAGATATACAGATGGCAAGTAAGCACATGAAAATATGCTCAGTATCATTTCTCAACAGTAAAATGAAAATTAAAATAATAAGGTGCTATTGCACACTTATTAGAGTGGCTAAAATCCAAAACAAATGACAATGAATATTGCTAACATTGATGTACCTTGTGGTAAAGCAAAAAGATATTGCCATTTGGGGAGACTTTAGTTGTTTCTGACAAAGTTAAACAGAGTCTTACCATACAGCCCAGCCATTGGTTTAAATTGAAAACTTATATGTACACACAAAGTCTGTGCATGAATGCTAACAGCAAGTGTTATAATCACCAAAAACTGGAAGCGATCAAGACCCTTTAACAGATAAATGAATAAACAAACAATGAAGTAATTATACAATAAAATACTCTCCAGGAATAAATGCATATGGGCTATCAAGCCATGTAAAAAACATGGCTCTACCTTAAGTGCATATTGCTAAATGAAAGAAACCAGTCTGAAATGCTATCTATGTACTAATGACGTTCTGAAAATGCAAACAAATAAAGATAGCAAGCAGGTCAGTTGCTGTCAAAAGCTTGGAGTCAAGGATTGAATATGTGAAGTGCCGGTGATTTTAGGACAATAAGCTATTTTGTATGATATGGTAATGGTGGGCAAATGACAAAATGTATTTGTCAAAACCCATAGAACTTTACCACCCAAAGAAGCTTAATATCTGCAAATTTGTGGAAATCATTTAGAAGGACAGAGAATGCCAGGTTAGAATGCACAGTGTGGCAGAAGAATCTAAATATATAACCCGCACGAAATAGCCTCCCGACAAAGAGTGGGAGGGAAAAGTGCCAACCCAGATAACATAGAAAATTAATGAACTGTTCAAGACGAAAGGCAGAAGGACCTGTACGTAAACACTGTACTCTACTTGATAAAGTTACTTCCCGTGAAGGTTCAGATGAACAATTGTAAAACCACCCTAGGGGGCACCTAACTGACTCAGATGGTACAGTCTTGATCTTGGGGTTATAAGTTCGAGCCCCACATTGGGTGTAGAGATTACTTAAAAACAAAGTCTTTAAAAATGAATGAATAAATAAATAAGCAAACAAACAAATATTTAAAAATAAATAAATAAGGACCTTCCAAGGACCTGTTGGTTTGAGAAACTCAGTGAATGGATGACAGGCGTTAGAAACCAGGTTTCTCACTATTGATGGGGGAGGTTGCAGCTGAGGAAGGGGAAGAGGTTAGAATAATCCTCGTGGCAACTGACTGGAGTTGGACATCAGTAGGAACTCATGAGTAACTCAACATCGATATAGATTGATACACATAGAAACGTTTATAGATGTGTATCTACACGTGCATCAGTATATACACATATAATTCCTTGCTTCTGCATCTAAGGAAGTCTAGAAGCAGCAACATCCCAGAGCAATAAGTACACTGGTATGCAGATATTGCCTTCTAATACCTTTCTCCAACAAAAGGAACCAGACTCTTTTTTCTTTCTTTAAGATTTATTTGTTTATTTATTTGAGAGAGAGAAAGAGAGAGAACACAAGCAGAGAGCAGAGGCAGAGGCAGAGGGAGAAGCAGGCTCCCCGTGGAGCAAGGAGCCTAATGCAGGACTCAATCCCAGGACCCTGGGATCATGACCTGCACCAAAGGCAGATGCTTAACCAAATGAGCCACCCGGACATCCCAGAGGGCATGGCTGATCTGGGGAACAGGGCAGGAAATACACAAGAAGAATCTGGAGCATCTTGCAGTGCCAGAAAGCAAGACAGACAGTGCTCCAAAAACCCACAATGATGAGGTTATGTCAAAAGGACAGAAGCCAAATGAAAGCTCCCAGTGACCAAAACTGGAACAATTTCAGCAACAAAATGAATAAGTAATATTTGATTTAACTAAAACTATAAAAGAAATATCCATGAGTCCATGCTGAAATAAATATGTAATTGAATCAATAAATTGGTGTGTGGGGGGGAATTTACAACTCTTCCATGTAGAGTAACTCTAAATAATTTGTGTAGATACTTCTCTCTCAAGGAGTGAAGAATCACTGCCCACTTCATAAATGCAGGCTGCACGTGATGACTTCCAAAGAGTACCAAATGGAAAAGGGAGGAGATAGGGTAGCTTTACAGTGGAGACTCTAACAAAACTACCTCAGCCAGTTGATAAAGTTAACACTAAACATGGTAACTCGTGTTTCTAGTAGATGTCAGTCATGGTGATGTGATGAGAATGGCACTTTACACTGAGGTCTTCCCCCCAAACACCCAGAGCCCCTGTCTGATGAGGAAAACATCAGACAACTCTTAACTGAGGAATGGTCTACCAAACACCTGTCCAGTACTCCTCAAATTCAAGGTCATCCAAACAAGGAAATTCTAAAACACTATCTCAACCAAGAGAAGCCTAAGAATACATGACCATTAAATGTCATGCTGTCTCTGGGATGGAATCTTGGTACAGAAGATGACATGAAGTAAAAACTAAGGAAATCTGAATACAGTGCAGACTTTAATTAATAGTTTATTAATTATAAATATTATTTATAACTTATTTAATTACAGTATAATTTACTTATGTTTAATTATAAGATTAATATATTATTAGTAATTGATATTTTAATTATTTAATGTCTTATCTTATTGATATTTAATAATATTTATTAATACTGATATTTTATTAATATTTTATTTTATAATTTTGACAAATAGTAGATGTAAGATGTTGAGAATAGGGAAACTGTGAGGTAAAGTGTGTATGGGTAATATCTTTGCAACTTTTTATCAACATAAACTATTCTAATATAAAAAAGTTTTAAAAAAACAGTATTGCAGGTGTCCAGTAGACATGAATGAAAAATAAATTCGTTCCAGAAGATTTAAAATAGTATATGTGGCTTGCATCATATTTGCACTATACAGTGTTGTTCTAAAGCATACCTTCATCCACATGCATTACAGCTTTAATAACAACGTTCAGGTTTTCACTTGCTTTCTAGCTGTGCCATGTATGTCTTCCCTGTTGGAGCCGAGAGACCACTTGCAGGAAATGGAGGAAGACTCTAGGATGCCTCTTAGACATCTACACTCTGTACTCCCAGCACACATCTGGAGACTGTCCCTACCTTCCAAGGACCTGTTGTCTTCACTGGAGATTCTATTACAATGATGATTCTGATCCAAAGGCTCAACAGTGAGCACTGAGTTTTGTATGTAAGTGATGAGTCACTAAATCCTACTCCTAAAAGTAATATTATAGTATATGTTAACTAACTAGAATTTAATAAAAACCTGAAACATTAAAAAAGAATAAAGGCTTCTTACAGCCTAAAAATCTGAGAAACTCTCATTAAAATCTAAGAGATACAATAATGTCAGAAGCCAAACAAAGCACCCACACATTTTCACCTGTTTAGATCTCTCAGGTAGCCATTTATAGGTTCCAATGTTGGTTTAAACAATTACATGTCAAAATAAATATCCAAGAGTTTCTAATAATGTCTTTTCATCTGAGAGGTGTTTCATTACATTTGAAGGTAGGAATATATTTCCCTTTTGGAACCCATATTCAGCAAGGATGCAGTTTTATGTTTGGTCATTTATAGATCTTAGGCATAATTTATGAAGGAAAGTAAGACAAAGAAATGATAGGAAAATATAAACTATTCCCTTGGGACAGTGAAACAAAACTAAACAATACAGCCATAGGAAAATATGCCATATGTCTTCCCACAATGTTCAGTCTTTGGACTATTTCTGCTACATTCACACAGTTAGTAAATGATGAATCTTTTGGCTTATTAATATAGTTCCCAGTTGCCCCACATGGAAATTAAATCTTAAGGATTTCAAAGAGAAGAATGTTGAATAAAAAGGGAAAGTACTTCATCTTCCTCAGAAAAAGCTGTCACGCCATTCTCTGCATGAGCAAAAACACTTATTTTTAGTGCAGATTTGAGTTTGGTGGTCACTAGATGTAACTTTTAAAACTCTGAGGCTTTTTATTTTTCTTGCTTATCAGAAACTTTTTTTTTTTTCAAGATCATGTTGAAAAAAGACAATTTCAGCATCTAACTGGTCTTAAAAATCATAGACTTTCAAAAGGTAAGAGTTTTAAGTTCTTGTGTTTTTTTATCATGTGTATTTGAGATTCTAAGGGAATAATAGCAGTTATCCAATTGGTAGTAATTTTTTCAAGTGTTTATTGGATACCAGGGATATGTTCGTGAACCAGACCTCCTGCTTCCTGGGAGACAGACAATTAAACACATAATCACCATAGTGTTCAATCATGTTATATTGGAGGAAGCACAGGTAATTGAGGAACACAAGCAGGGCTGACTCACCTGGTCTGGGGCCAGAAGAGGGATTCCATATAAAGGAATATTTAAGCTGAGACCCGAACCCCGGATGAAGGATGAGGGCGGGAAGATTGTTCCAGGTGGAGTATGGGGCAAAGCCAAAGGCCAACATGACTCCTTTGGGACCAATGAAGTTGGCCACCAAGTCTGGACCCTGGAGAAAGAGTGGTGGCAGAGAGGGAAGAGGGGCTGAATCCAGAGGACTTGAGAGCCAGGTTGTTTGTTTTGTTATCTACAAGGCCATGGGAGGCCATTAAAGAGTTTAAGTCCCATAATTTATAAATGTCCCTCTAGCTACAGTGACTAGAGAGGTAGCATGGAAGCAGAAGACATGCCAGAGAACTAGATCCATAGTCCAGGATAAAAATACAGACTCTACCTAGAATTGGAAGGGGAAAATGGAGAGGTGCAACAGATATTTCAGAAGCAGAGCTAAACACATTTGGTGATTGTCTGAGTGTTGGTAATGAGGGAGCAGTAGGGCAGCATACCTCCTATAGCTGTGCAGGTTGTGCACTGAGCAATGGCAGGATCATTGCCATCACATTTACATGAAAGTCCCTTGAAGAAATTGAGCACTATGGTCAAAAGTGAGAGCTCAATGATGAAAGAGCATGTATGCTTCTATCCTGGATGAATGGGTGATTGTTAGTGGAAGGTAGAAAGAGAATCAAGATCCATGATGGAGTGGCATGGATTTTGCAGCAGTAATGAGGGGATATAAGGATTTGAGTACCAAACAGCTTGAGTTTGAATGGAGATGTGCAAAAGGAAAGTGAATATGTGTCTTCCAATCAGGATATAGGACAATCAAGAAACCTTGGCTTTCCTGGAGTAATTGAAGCTAGGGTGCTGCCCAAGGTTAGACAAAGAAAGCCTGTAGGGACAGAAGAATATATAATATTAATATATAATTATATTAATATGTAATATTAATATTAATATCAAGACCTTTGTAATGACAACATCAGTTGAGGGGGATATGGGAAGAATCCTATGAAAAGACAGGGAATGGAGTGTAAAACCAGGAAAGAGTGGTGGCACAGGATCCGCAGAAGAGAATGAAAGGGCCAAGTTGCTGAGGTTGCAAAAGGGAAAGTGCCCATAGGGTTTAAGGATATGGGGGCCATACGTGGCCTTGATTAGAACAGTCCACTGGGAGGAGGGACAGGAGCCAGAGTGCAATGAATTGAGGAGGGAGGAAGAAAGTGCATGATGGAAGCAGAAGGTAGAGACAGTTCACGCTGCTTAGTTGTGCGCATTAGCACAAGCTGGCCAAGGAGGAATTAAGGTCAGGAAAGGTACTGAGGATGCAAAAGAGAATGGTGCCTTACTATTGCTGACGTGGTTTAGGGGGATGAGCCACACAGACCAGGCAACTGGCTTCCTGCAGGAGGCAGCACAGCCCTTACACTGTAACAGCGGGCTATGTTCTCCCACAAATTTGCAATATTTTTTCACTTGAGTTTGCTCAGAATTCAAAAAGGATGTAAGCTGATAAAGCCCAATGTTCAGAGAAGTTTTTTAGATCCATCTTGAAAATTCACATGTTCCCTAACACAACGATTGTTTCATCAATTTTTGGAGACGTTCCTTTTCCCTTTTCAATTTACCTGTTCGATGGCTTATAAAACTTTCATGCTAATAGCTCAGGAAATTCAAAGAGCGACAGAGATGTAGAAGAAAAAGAACATCAATCTTCACCTGACTAATCTATGCGAATCTGTGATGCTGAAGTTGGACACAATGGCTGGATTCTTGAAAGAAAGCCCTCTGCTAAATATCTGCATCCCGGCTGCCTGTAGGACTGCTGTAAATGTTGTGGGTGCACAGGGAATTGTGATTCAAGCTGGTTCTGGTTTGCTTCAAATCTGATGTCTGGCACAACCACCACTCCCCCAGCTATGTAGATAGAGTTCCACTCTACTTCTCGGGAAGGTTACCAGTGTCTTGGTATATTGCCCTGGCTTCTGTCGAGAAGGAGCTCTTCAGATGCCATGAAATCCAAGTCGTGTATCCCTGTGTCCCCGAGATGACCCAATCCTCGGCTAAGCTGAGGAAGGAGAGCAGAAGACCTGCTTTTGTTGAAAGTAGTCCCCTCTGTGTTGTCCTTTCCTAACTCAGTCCCTGGTCCCAGGTCCCCAGTATCCATCACCTTATCACACCTTCCATCTCACACCTCCCAGTCTCCAGTTTGTTAAGTAGTTTTCTGCTCTTGTCTGGTGTTTTCTCCCATAATTTGGGTCTATTCCAGCAGTTTTCCACATCTCTCAGGCTGTAAGATATTGAAAATCAGTATCAGAAAAGATTCTCTTTAACTTCATTTTCTGTTGTCATGTCTCTCACATAGATAGCAAGTTTATGAGGGCAAGGAAGAAAGGGACTATTGAGAACGAATAAAGCACAATAAAGCAACATGTCCCATTCCAGTAGCAAGCTCTTAGAATGTTCAGACTGGCAGGGAGGGTGTGAGCTTGGAGACCACGTTCCTCTCTGTTTTCAAGCAAGTCCAGTCATGAAGATCCTCTAAACTAAGTTTCCATGAAAGGAAGGAGGGTTCTGCTCTCTGCACAGGATGTGTCAAAACATGCACACTTGGGCTGGGGCAATGGCTGGCAGGACAGAGTCCTTACAGCCCTGATCATGACCTTTCTGAGGGGCACTGATGCCTGCGGCTCCCCAGGGAGAAAAGGGTGAACCTCACAAGGCTGTGGACTTTGGCCTCTGACTCTCATCTTACAAAGGATTTTGGGGAACCCATTGCCTCCAGGGACTGCCATTAGCATGTGGAGGGCAGGGAATGCTAAGGAAACACCAACTTTGTTTCCACAGAGCTTCAGGGCCACAAGGAATTGTCAGAATAAACAGACAATTTTAAACAAAATGAAATATGACTTGTTACAACTTGTTTTTGAAGCGAAAATTTGTTGTTCTACTATAATTAGAATATTCTAAACTATGGATACAATATGGGACCTAAAAAGAAAAATAGAGGTTTAATTCTTGCTTGCTTAACAGTCTAAAGTTGTTCCAACCACTCTGCCATTCGGTGTGGTTTCGGAGGGTCTGTGAGCTCGACACACCAGTCGTCCGGAAGGAGGAGACGTAACTAGGGAACGGAGTCCTGTTCTGTGCTCAAGAAGGGAGAGTGGATTTGAACAGTGTATTCAGTAGCATTTAGGATACTTACCTTTGGAAACTACTCTTCCATCATTTCTCATCCCTCTCTGGGCTTTCCAATCTTAAAGACCAATTCTTCTACTCTGGTCTTGAAAGGGTTTTGAACTTTTGATTCCTGAATGATACTTTGCCTCATAAGAAAACAAAGTAAGAGCTAAGGGAGCTATAGTGGGCAACACCAATATACTCCATCAAGGGGCACCTTCAGTTTTCCACTAAATTCTAGGTATTCAAAATTTTTGCTTATTTAACCAAAACAGTATACCCTAGCCCAAAACAATTAATTAAAATTCAACTCCCCTGTTCTCTATTTTCTAGTCTTAACACTACAATCCCCAAATGCCATAAATGTGAATACAAAAGTCTCATCATTAAAAAAAATGTCTCATCATAATACTCTACATAAAAACCATTCATTAGGGGCACGTCGGTGGCTCCGCTGGTTAAGTATCTGACTCTTGATCTGAGCTCAAACCATGACCTCAGGGCCATGGGCTCAAGACCTGCACTGGGCTCTGTGCTCAGCATGGAGTCTGCTTGAGGTTTTCCCTCTCTGCCTCTCCCTCTGCACTGGCCTTGCTCATGCTCTCTAAAAAACAAAGAAATCAAAAACAAACAAACAAATGAAACAACAAAAACATTCGTTAAAAGAGTCCCAAGGTTCTCTTTACTCCTCCAGGAACTCATCAAACAAGTGCAATTTTTAGTATAATGATTATTCGGCAGGAAAAAAAAATACAAACCTTAAAAGCATTAAACTACTATTAATAACCACTTCTAACTCTCCCTGCTAAAATAATTTCTTGTACCTCGCATCAAATCAGTCAATACTCTGTGTAAAATCCTTATAATGTTAATGTTCTGAGACAGATACAAACTCTCCATGATTATATTCAACATAGAGTTTTGTGTCTTAATCTGGAAAAATACTGCTCTCTCTCTCTCTCCCTCTCTTTATTTTTTTTAACTTGGATGGAGTCTCAGTAAAAGCAGGATGCCATCCTAATTAAGGGTAAGTGTATGTGTAAATGGGCCTGTGCAGTTTCCTCTCAGGCTTAGGTACTTGGACTTGTTGAGCCTGGACTTTAGACTGAGTGGGTATGATAGAAATCCAGAGACAAAGCAGTCCATCTTTAGAGCTTCCCCTCCCTTCACTGCATTTAAAAATGACAAATTGGGGTGGGGGTGGGAGGTGGGGGCCGGTGGCTGACTTGGTTAAGCGTGCAACTCTTAGTTTCAGGTCAGGTCGTGATTTCAGGGTGGTGGGATCAAGCCCTACATCCGGCTCTATGCTCAGTGGGCGTAAGCTTGCGATTCTCTCCCTCTGCCCCTCCTCTAGCTCATGCTCAGTCTCTCTTTCTAAAATAAATACTCAATTTTTTAAAAAACTAACAGATTAGAATTTAACTCTTTCTTTATGGAGATGTGAGAAATCCCTACTGATGAGGTCAAGAAGTATATTCAATATGGTTTTGCTGGGCAGTAAAAGATAAGCAGTGAAATGCACAGGTATTGTTGTTGGGTAAAGGGGGATTTTTGTGAAATGTGAAAGGCACTGGAAACACATAAAACTACTTTACCTTGAAAAATAAAATCTCCAGAGCATGGTCATTTCACTGAAACTTTACAACCAGTATCTACAGATGTTGATGTTATTGTAGCAAAAACTTTTTTCCTTATGATACCAGTGGAAAGGACAGATATGGGTATTACTTAAGAATCAAACAAATGTTTTCATTGGAAATAAAAAGTTTAGTATTTAAGAGCATTATAAAAAAATAGCGAGTGCAAACATTGCGTGTTTATCTTCTCAATAAATAATTCAGGAGACAATAGCTTCCAGGGAAAGATAGTTTAAGAAGGTTTACTGGCTGCTTTATGGAAGCAATGCTTGCAAAAATTTTTAAAATAATTATTTTAAATAACCAGTAGTTATTTTAAATAACCAAGTCATCATTTTTGTTATCATGCTACAATCAGTTTTTATAGTGGAATCCAAGAATCGTTATTCAACTCATTACCTGACAAAGATTCTGAAGCAAGACTCTGTATAAGTAAATGTCACTATGGCATAGGTGTGGTTTTTTGAGTCATTTTCTTCCTTTTGAGGATGTGGCAACAGTTCTTTCTATGTCAAGTGGAAGGCACTGGGCAGCCAGCCAGGCCCAGCACTGTGCAACCATCCTCCACAGCCTCTCCTCCAAGTCCATACCCCCAGCTTCTATAGACTGAAACTTTCAGCTACAAAATGAGTAAATTCCAAGGATCTAATATAAGACATGATGATTATAGTTAACAACACTGTACTGTATGATTGGAATTTGTGAAGACAGTAGAATTTAGATGTTCTCCCCACCAAAAAAAAAAAAAAAAAAAAAAACCACTATTTCAGGTGACAGATGTGTTAATGAAGTAGGTGTTAGGAACCGTTTTACAACGTATCAGCATATAAGATTATAAAATGTATACTTTAAATGTCTGACAATTTTGTCAGCTAATACCTCAATTTAAAAAAAAAAAAACTAAAATGTGAAAATATGTGCATGAGAAACTGAGTGAACAAAGAAGCAGGAAAATAAACTCCAATCTCAGACAACAACGAGATGATTTAGTTGTCTGATGGTCTCGGTGGTGGGAGGCTTGCTCAGACTTTTTCGCAGCACTTACATTCATTCCTCCAGGAGACATTCCCACGCTGCTTCTGTATGTCTTCAGTTTTTGGCTTTGCTTTATCTTTCCTCATCGTTTCCTGATTATCTCATGCTCAGGGATGCTGATAAGACACACTCTTAATTTTCCCAGGATGACATTTAAAATGATTTCATGATGAGTCTCCCAAGACCTTTCTGCAAATCTCAACTGTGATTCATGGCTCCAAACTTTAGTGCTAAGAACAAAGATGATAACGCAGAGCACTTTGTTTGTTCGAGCCTGAAAAAAAAAAAAAAAAAATTAACTTTGACCTCCTTTCCACAAACCTCTTGGTGTTGCTGAAATTGTGCGTGTTTATAAGTTTTGAGTTGAAAACTGTGGGAACGTTGTATGAGCTGCTCCTCTCAGCTACAAAAAGGGCAAACTATCTCTGTTGAAGATTGTCAGCATCATTTTTCCTAATAAGGTGATACTGTTCTTCTTACCAAGGCATTAGACATTGTTTTATATATCTAAAATACGGAATCAAAAAGAGCAGGTAATTCAAAATATACCACTAGTGGCAGCTAATTGAGTTTTAACACTCTCGAATGCAGAATCTCAGCATGAGGACACTCCGACAAAAGTTAAACTATGCTTTTTATAAATCAAGTCTAGATGGTAAAATGGGTTCAAATATGCATTAAAAAGGGAAGCAGAATCCTAAAGAAGGCGCGTTGGTGCACAGGGGTGAAATGTGGAATGCAGCCTCATCGGATCTTGGTCACCTTCATCCAGTTGTGCCTGGGTGGATGCAGCCCCTTCGTCTAGAACAGATGCTGGAAAGAGAAACTAGAAGCTGCTTGGCTCAAAATCAAACTATTCTCTGCACTGTCCAGGAGGAAAGTGGAAACTGGTCATTTGGTTGTTCATTCGTTTATTTTTAAATACTTACCGATGCCATATTTCTCAGATGAGCTATTGAACTTGGACTCGATTACCGCGTTTATAACAAACTGCTTCTATTAGAGCCATGCCCGAGAAAATAATTTTTTCAAGAAGGACCATGATGAAGTCTTTTTGCTCTGATTTGATAACAAATGGAGACCATTTGGACTTTTTTTTTTTTCCTTTAAAGATTTTATTTGTTTATATGAGAAGGAGACAGTGAGGGAGAGATGAGAGGAGAAAAGGTCAGAGGGAGAAGCAGACTCCCCATGGAGCTGGGAGCCTGATGTGGAACTTGAAGCCAGGACTCCATCTGGGACTCGATCCCGGGACTCCAGGATCGTGACCTGAGCCTAAGGCAGTTGCTTATCCAACTGAGCCACCCAGGCACCCCCATTTGGACTTTTTAAAAAAGGAAGTTTATGTTCTTTGATATCTATTTATGTTCTTATATGAAAAAATCCTGGAATTCTTATTGCTGCCAGTTCTAGAAGTATCTGTAGCTGTATTTAAGCTATATGAACAATGTTTAAGGTAACTTTATTGAGGAGGAATTATCTTAGGCATTTCTGTAGTGCTGCTTTAATTAGAGATACTTGTAAAATTAAGGAGAAGGCCTCAAAAAGAAATCACCTGTATTGCATAATATAGCTAACAGAGTCCTTTAACACTGTTGGCATCCTGAGAGCTGGTTTTTGGTGTTTTGTGGGTTTTTTTTTTTTTAATCTTTTGGAATGATGTCATTATATATTGCCTATATGCAGATAGCGGTTTTATTGTGTCAGTATTATAATTATGATTTATGAATTCAGGTTAGCCAGAATTGTTGACTTTCTTTAAAGCTTTATGTCTCATTAAGCTGAGTTTTAAAAATACTTGTACTAGCTAAACATATTGAGTAATCAATAGATAAATCAAATTAACAACCTTATCTTTTCCATATGGAATTCTAGTTAGTTTTAAAAATCACTAAATTTCTCATTCTAATAAAAAAAGAGCTGAAAAATATGCACACCGTTAGGTTGCTATTTGAATTACTGGATTTGGGGCGTATTTTCCTCACATATTGATTCTAGCTTTCCCTGCCAGCTCCTCTGTATGTCTTTAAGCAATTACTTATGACTTAATATGCACTGATGCACTCATAAGAAATTATAGCATCTTATTATCCTATTGGAAAAAAATAATGTTTTCCCAGATGTAGGCATTTGTCAAAATTGAGCAAATATACACTTATGATTTATACATTTCATTTCATATAAATGTTATAAAAAGCTGTGAACAAATGTTGAAATTTAACTAACGATATGCATGCAGAGTATTTAGGAAGATGTATTTACAGCAACTTACTTCAAAATGCATAAAATGGTTCAACAGAAAGAGAGAAGGGTCGGCGCATGTACGGGAATTTGATGAACAAGGGGAGTAAAATGTTAATGGCAGAAAATAGTTAGGCTCTGAGGGGCTTCATTAGAAAATTTCAACTTTGCTTAAACTTCCAAAATAAAATGCAATTGAGGGGGGGCAGGGGGCAGTCTCTAATGCTTGTGCTGTGTTCAGTAGCCTTGTTTTCACTGATATCCAGTGCTTAGTCAGCCCTGTCCACTATTCCTATAATGTACTGACCGAATCTGGCCACTTCTCCTCACCTCCCCCCATTCATTCTGCCACCAGCTACCCTCATTATTCACAGGATGACCCTCAAGTGGTCTCCTTACCTCTGCTCTTACCTGCCCAGATTCTCGCCCTGCAGAGCAGCTAGAGAGAACTTTGAGGAGCATTAATCAGATTGTATCTGTACAATTGCAAATAGTATCTCCTTTAAGTCAACAGATGACTAGGAGCTCTCACGTACAACTTCCATCAAAACACATCTGGAAGAGCTGTTGGGTTGTTAGCCAGTGATCACCCCCAGAGACTCTTCCTCGTTGTGGGGTTTGATTAGCTTGTATGATCTTAAGATGAAAAGTGAAACCAAAGAGTTGTTTATCCAATGATACAACTGCATTGAAATATGTTTTGTAACTGATGTACAGGAGAGCTCTGTACATGTTGGGTACCAGTTCTTTGTAGCTTACGTGTAGCACAAAGCTCTTCTCCAGCCTCAACTTGCTGCTTCACACTCTTAATGGTGTATTTTTAATAATAAACTTTCTTAATTCGAATATTATCCAACATTATACTTTATGGTAACTAATTGTCATGCCTTGTTTAAGGAATCTTAGCCCAAAATCATGAGAATATTCTCTGCTGTATTCTAGAAGACTCCATGTTTTACCTTTTCACTTTCAGATCTGTAATTCACTAGGAACTGATTTTGACTGTGGTATGGGATAAAAGCCAAGATTTTTTTTAATTTATATGGATATATAATTGACATGGACCCATGTATTGAAAAAAATCATCCTTCATCCTTTGATCTCATGAGGCACCTTTGGCATTTATGTGTGTGTGTGTGTGATATCTTGGATCCTATTCTTTTGAATCAGTCTGTTTGTCTGCGTGAAACTCACATCATTTTATTTATACTCACCCTTTACTAAGTCTTGTTATTTATTAAGTCTTATTATTTTGTTTTTATGTGCAGACATCTTAGCTCTCCCAGGTCCATTACCTTTTCACATAATTTAAAATCAATTTCTGTTTTTTAAAAGTTGCCTCTTTTCTTTTGTTGTATTTAGAGTTATGTTCTGTGTTTTTACATAGTTATCTCAGTTCCTTTTCCTTTTTGTTTTTTAGTGAGTGTATTTGTATTTATAAATGTCTCACTGCATTTTGCTCTGACAACATTCTGAAGATTTTGAGTAGTTTTCTCATTTTTGTTCATTTATCAGTCATTTTTAACTTATTTGAATTTCTTTTGAAAAAAGAGATATTTTGAAATGTATGTTTATAAATTTCAGAATATTATATTCGTACATTTTATTATAATCAAACTTTATTGCATATGACCCGTAAAATTTTCTGCTCTTTTGGATTGCAAGGAAGATGTCTGATCATTTTTCAACAATCCATGTGTATGTGAGTAAACTTTGTTCATACATTACCGAATATAATAGATGGGCTATTTGCTTACTCAGGTAGAATTGTTTTTCAAATCTTCAGTATTCTCAATATGTTTGCATAATTTATTAACCTGAGTTTCCAAGATAGGTATGTTGTGCTTTTGTTAAATTTTCCTTGTAGTTCCTTAAATTTTGTCTTCAATATTTGAATCCTATGTTACTAACTGAATAAAATTAATGAGTGATACAACATTTTTGGAATATTTTTATTTTAATAAATATAACATATTATGCTTTTTCTTTTAGATATTGAATTGGGGTTCATGTGAGAGTAATATTGCCAGATTTGTTTTCTTTTGCTTTCTATGTATTTTTTATTGATCCTTTGTTTCTATCTTTTGTTTACATTGCAGTTGTAGAATTTTGTCACTCTGTAATCTTCATTAATCATAAAAAAGTAAACATAAGTTAGCAATTGCCGACATAAGCCAACATTTTTTAAAAGGAAAGCTATGAAACAATACAGAGACAACGTAATCAAGATTTTGTTTTCCTTCATTTGTTGAAATGGAAGTATCTTAGGCAATCGTTATCATGACAATGCTTTTATATTACTTTCATTGTTCAAAGCAAGGTGCCTGAAACCTGTGTTAATTCAGATGCATGGTCAGATAGATCTATAATATGTGACTATTAAGTGATAAAAAAAGATGTGAATTGGGGATGCCTGGGTGGCTGAGTTGATTAAATGTCTGCCTTTGGGTCAGGTAGTGATCTCAGAGTCCTGGGATCAAGTCCTACGTCGGGCTCGTTACTCAGCTGGGAGTCCGCTTCTCCCCCTGTCTGCCCTTCTCCCTGCTCGCACTCTCTCTCTCTGACAAATAAATAAATAAGATCTTTAAAAAAAATGTGAATCGTTAGCATTTTTAATTGTGTCTAATTGATATCATGCATGTTTCATAAAATCAAATACTATTTTTCCACTGAAAAAGAGGAAGAAATTACCATTTTTGAAAAACAGAGTGAACGTGATAAGGAGACCATTTTCATTCATTTAGAAATGAGAAACAAGAGTAATGAGAGAGAAAGTACAAACATTATGAATTTGGTTCAATAGACATAAGGCTTTTCAGCGACTTTCCAGGAAAAGAACAGACGGGTGAGTGAGTGGTACAAGGTAAATGTGCTACAGGTGCCCCGGCCCTGTGTGCACTCCTCCAATGAGCTAAATGCAGGTAAATGCAGGTACTGAATGGCTTTGAGTCAATGAGTTCAAAAGGTAAGTTTTTGAATGAAGGTCACATCATTTGACATAGAGGACAATCTGACAGCTGTTGAGGTTTTAGAAATGATACGGTAACCGTAAATACATGAAAAGTTAGAATACTCTTTTTAAGACCTACTTAGCTTCTTCATG
The DNA here is from genome assembly GCF_964662115.1 of Mustela nivalis. Classification (NCBI taxonomy): domain Eukaryota; kingdom Metazoa; phylum Chordata; class Mammalia; order Carnivora; family Mustelidae; genus Mustela; species Mustela nivalis. Next base: position 174,292,132 of record NC_139022.1, read on the forward strand.
ATCCTGAACACACAAATGCACCCACAGACTTTCTTTTATGACTTCTGGGACTGTTTCTTTGAACTTATGGTTATGGTTAATGCTGACAAGCCACCTCACTTCCCAAGAGGCCTCTCTGCATATTGCACTAGACCAGCAAGTTTCTTCTAGAACATTTTTCATCTGATCTTTTGGTAGTGATACTATGTTAAGTGGGATTCTGAAGCTCTGAAGTTTTATTGTATGTTATCATTGTTATCAGTTAGCAGTTAAGATGAGGTTGGTTGTTGCTGGAAGCCGCTAAGCAACCTTGTAGATATTATCTCTCATCTCAGATATACACCATTTAAGGACAGAGACCTCGGTCTGATTTAAATAGATAGATAGATAGATGATACATAGATTGATTGATTTTTGGGAGAGAGAAGCAGAGGAAGAGGGAGAGAATCTCTGGCACACTTATTGCTGAGCACAGAGGCCATGTGGGCCTGGATCCCACAACCCCAAGATCATGACCTGAGCTGAAATCAGGAGTCAGATTCAATTGACTGAGCTGCCCAGGTGCCTCTTCAATCTGCTTTTTATCTCCAGCATATGAAACTAAGGCTTTGAATAATAAATATTTGTGAAATGAAGAAAAAAATCAAAATTAATTTTATAATGAGAGGGATTTCTGGTGTTGTGGAGGATAAAATCAGTAGTATTTTATGTGGTCAGCCATAACACAGTACCACAGGCTGGGTGGTATCTTAACCAGCGAAAATTGTTGTGCCTCAGTTCTAGGGGCCATAAGTCCAAGATCAAGGGATGGGCATGGTTGGTTTCTGGTGGGAGAGCTCATCCTGCCCTGTAGACTGCCCCCTCCGTGTGTCTTCACAAGGTTTTTCCTCTGTGTGCCCACTTTTAAGAGCACTAATCTTACTGAATTTGGGCTCTATCCCTACAGTCTCATTAACCTTATGTATCTCTCTAAGTAACTACCAAAGAAGGCTGAGATTCATGGACAATGAATTGCAGACAGATCATAATTCTGCTATAAGGCTTTTACCAGGACAGTCTGAGAAGTTTGATCTCAATACCTGAAACTTCCATATAGCTCAGTGAGCATACAAAAAAAATAGGTATCACTCATCTCAGAGCCAGAAAGTCGAGTGTACACAGGTTAAATTTTATTATTAAATTGAGAAATATTTTAACCTAATAGAGTTATTTCATATTTAAAGGATATTGAGAATAAAACTGTTATATAAGGAAGAAATTATTATGTAATATGCATAATTAATATGTAGATATGCCAAACATGTATAATTTGCAAAACTCCATCATTTTCTTTTCCAAGTGAGATACATATGTACAGATTTGCAAGAACAATTTTTATCTCAAAGAAATCTCAACGACGCAGTGCCAGGTTTTTTTATGATGTATAAAACTTTAATCATTTGACATTTTCCAAATACCTCAATGCTGAAGTATTTACACATGAACATCCAGTCATCCACTTATTCAACAAGATTTATTGAGCACTTACTGTGTTCTCAAGCAGCCCTGCTGAGACCCAGTGGGAGAGAGGCAAGAGAGAAGTGAGCCACATTCTCACCAGTGGTCTAGTGGGAAAGTAGATGTGTAATGTCTTTGTTTGTGTTCACATCTAATTCATGTCCTTTAAGAGATTTTAGAGTTTCAAATTTAACTTTATGTCTAACTATTTTACTTTCCTATATATTATATTAATTTGTAATATTGTCTATGGATCTACTATGCTTTCTATTTGTTTCATATATATGGATATATCTATAGCTGTTGATTATTATAAACAGGTTATTGATTGTATAACATGCTATTTTGCTAAATTATCTCATTTTTTAAAAAATATTATTTATTTGAGAGAAAGAGAGAGATAGATTGTACATGGTAGAAGGGGTGAGGGAGAGACTCTTCAAGGAGACTCCCACGGAGCCAGAACCTGACATGGAGCTCAGTCTCACAATCCATGAAATTATGGCCTGAGCCAAAACCGAAGTCAGATGCATTTAACCGACTGAGCCACCCAGGTGCCCCATAAATTATCTTATAATTTGTAGCAATTTTCCTTTAATTTTTGTGAAATTTAAACTATAAAATCATATTACCTGCAAATGTATATAGTTTTATCTATTTTATTCTAAATCCTGTTCCTTTAATTACTTTCTTCTGTGTAATTTTATATATGTTTGTGACATATACATGTGCATATATATGTACATATACATGCCAATACATGTACCGATTCCTAGTTTACTGAGTGTTTTAATATGAATGTGTTATGAGTTAGAAACCATCAAACACATTTTCTACATCTATGTAGATGATCATAGAGTTTTCCTTTAATTTCTATGAATCTGATGGATCATGTTAATAGGTTTAACATATTGACCCATTCTCACTCCTGGAATTTATCCCGGTTAACTGTGATACATTATTTTCTCCAATGTATTATTTGATATACCTTTGCCCAAGTCATATTGAGGAAGAAAAATATTCCTCTGTTTACATGTTTGTATAGAGGAACCTGGCTTTCACCCAACAATCCAGTAATGGCAATAATGGAATGGATGCTACATCTAGTTTACTTTCTGCACTTTATTATTAGTTTCCTCAAATAAAAAGAAGGAACTGTTGACTGCATTGCATTTGTTCCCAGGTGGTGCAGACATGGTGTCTCAAAGCAAGAAAGCAGACAAGTTCTCTCTTTTTCTACTTGTTTTCAGATTGGAGGGAAGACGGGGGAGAGGGATTCAGCACTTGTGATGAGCAGGGGTTGTTGTACCAACATAAAGAATTACTAAACTCTACCCTTGAAGCCAATATTATACTATATGCTAACGAACTAGAATATACATTAAAAAACTTGAAACAAACAAACAAAAAGGAATGGAGGAATAATACTGTGTTTCCCTTTCTAGGCACATTTCCCCCATGTCTGTGTGAGAGTTCAGTAGGTCGACCATACTAGGAAGCAAACATTGTTACATTAAGGTACTCTGTCCGTTTTACGCTCTTCCCTGCCCACTAAGCCTCAAAAGGAGACTACCCCATTTCTTTGTATCATCTTGAATTTTTCCATCAGGGTTTTATCGTTTTCAGAACACAGTCTTTAACCTCTTTGGTTAGGTTTATTCCTAGGTATTTGGGGGGGGGGGGCAATTGTAAATGGGATTGTTTTCTTAATTTCTCTTTCTGCTGCGTCATTATTGGTGTATAGAAATGCAACAGATTTCTGTACATTGGTTTTGTATCCTGCAACTTTACTGAATTTGTGTATCAGTTCTACTAGTTTTGTGGTGGAGTTTTTAGGGTTTTCTATAAATAGTCAAACAGTGAAAGTTGTCCTTTTCCCTTACCAATTTGGATGTCTTTTATTTCTTTTTGTTGTCTAATTGCTGTCGCTCGGACTTCCAGTACTATGTTGAATAACAGTGGTGAGAGTGGACATCCCTGTCTCCTTCCTGACGTTAGGGGAAAATCTCTGTTTTTGATTTGAGTATGATGTTAGCTGTGGATGTGTCATATTTTTTATTATGTTGACGTATTATGTTCCCTTTAAACCTACTTTGTTGGGGGTCTTTTAGCATAAATGGATATTAAACTTTGTCAAATATTTTTTCTGCATCTATCATTTCTCAGATTTATGTGATATATCACATTGATTGATTTGCTTATATTGAATGACCTTGGCAAACACAGGCATAAATCCAATTTGATTGTGGTCAATAATTTTTTTAATGTATTGTTGAATTTGGTTTGCCAGTATTTTATTGCGGATTTTTGCATCTCTGTTAATTAAGGGTATTGGCCTGTAGTTCTCTGTTTTTCTGGTGTCCTTATCAGGTGTAGCCCCTGTAGAAAACAGTATGTCCGTTCCTCAAGGAGTTAAAAACAGAACTACCTAATGATCCAACACCACACTACTAGGTATTTAACCAAAAAGAAATGGAAGAACTCTAATTCAAAGTGATACATGCATCCCAATGTTTACAATAGCATTATTTACCATAACCAAGATAAAGAAGATGTGAGATAATATCATGTATTAGTATGCAGCCATAAAAAAGAATGAAATCTTGTCATTTGCAACAAAGTTGACTGAGCTAAAGAAGATAATGTAAGGGACATAAGCCAGTCCAAGAAAGACAAATACCATATGATTTCACTCATATGTGAAATTTAAGAAACAAAACAAACAAGCAAAGGGGAAAAAATAAGAGAGAGATAAAGACAAAGCAGAAAACAGACTCTCAATTATGCAGAACAATATGATAGTCCCCAGAGGGGAGGCGGGTCGAAGACGGGCGAAGTAGGTGATGGGCATTAAGGAGGGCATTTGTCATGATGGCACATGAGGGCACAGGTCATGCACGGAAGTGCTGACTCACTATACTATGCACCTGAAACTAATATAATCCCGTATGTAAACTAACCGGAATTAAAATAAAAACTTTAAAAAAGGGGGGCGCTCCTGGATGGCTCAGTGGGTTAAAGCCTCTGCCTTCAGCTCAGGTCATAATCCCAGGGTCCTGGGATTGAGCCCTACATGGGGCTCTCTGCTCGGCAGGGAGCCTGCTTCCTCCTCTCTCTCTCTCTCTCTGCCTGCCTCTCTGCCTACTTGTAATCTCTGTCTGTCAAATAAAATAAATAAAATCTTTAAAAAAAAAACAAAACTTTAAAAAAAGGAGACTAACCCCAGCTTTGATCCCAGCCCTCCCAAAGAATATCCAAGACATCAGGTTGAAACAATATTAATATTGCTCTTAAAGACATAATTCTGGGACAAAATTAAGGGTGCGTATGTTTTGATTTTTTGCTTTTCCTTTGTAATAGGACTTCATTAGAGCCTTTCGTACTCAGTATTTGAAAACCTACAGAGAAGGGTCAACCTACAATATGATAACCTTCCTTGACATTGTGATGAGAAAAATAGGGAAGGTAGACTCCAAGACCTTTTCGGCAATAGTGACTTATAAACCTAACTGGAATATAGCCCCAGAATGGTTCTGGAGAAGCAGTCCTATGAAGTGTTTTATGGGTGGACTTCTAGTGTTCAGTGTAGGAAACTGACATCTCCATGCACAGAGTTCAAGTGTGGGGCTCTGATAATGTGGGCTGCTGCATGTGGTAAAACCACATGATTGCTTGAGCCCTACTTAGTATTTTTAGGTGCTGATTAAAAAAAAAACAAAAAAACTCATAACTGTACGAATTGAGAAGTATGAGATCACTGATAAGGAGATATTTAAAGCTGTGTGTTAATTTTATTGTAATGGCTCATGTTTTGGGTGGAATCAGACTCCTAATTTGGGGGAATTAGGAAGCAAAGCAGATTTCTTACATCTTCTTCTGATATGTAGTGAAAATCCATTGAAACAGTTTTGCTTCTACCTAGTTTTTCCTCCGGTTGTCCAAAACATTCTATTGTTCCTAGAATTAATGTGCTTTATTTTCTGATACCATTAGCACTTACTTCCCTGGTTCTTGCAACCGACAGTGTGACTACGCTATCTATGTGAGCTTTTCCTTTATAAGCCATCTCTTGTAAAGCATGTCTGTCATACCTGATAAGAGACAATGTGGATTCATCTGATCTCTGCAGCGAGCACGATGTTTAGTGTTCTCTCACGCTTAAACTAGAATCCTGAATTGATTCACACCTAGAGACTCACTAGAGAAGTATCTCTCAGAGTCTGCCTCTGAAGAACTTTATGAAAATTACAATAGTTTAAATTAAAGGATATTTTAATGTAGTAGGGAAGTTCACCACATAAAAGAAGTCAAAGTCAAAAACCCTTCTTACCATGAAGAACTGGCTGTCTTTTAACTACCTTTGTTATTTGTTTTCCGGGAGGGACCAAGGTTAGAGGAAGTAACTTTTCCTAGACTCTTAGTCTCTGACTAAGTTTTGGAATGTACCAAAAAAAAAAAAATAAAAATAAAAATAAAAAGAAGAAGAAAGAAAGAAAAAACACAAAAACTTAAATTCAGTGTGGGATATTAAATAAAGGTAATTAATGTGTCCCTGTCTTGTGCCAAGAGAGGTGTGTCCATTTGGAAATGCATTCATGCAAAGCTTTGTAACAACTTGTACAAGAAGAATTTAGAAGGCTCTCATTCTGTGATGTTCAAGGAGTGCTGACAGCCTGAACATCAAGAAGCTCCCAGTTCTGGGCTTCCCTGAGCTCCTGTCCCACCACACTTGGGCCCTCACTGCTGACTGGAGGCAGCTCGCTCCCTCCACCTGGAGAGAGTTTCCTGCCTGTGCCCTGTCCTCTCCTTCATTCCCTCACCAACCTCACCTGCGCCTTCCAGTCATAATCCCCAATAGGAAAAAGTGATTGGGTATCCGTCGCTCCGCATCTAAATTGATTTGCCTATAAATTATGGACAGACGCTACTCTTGTATGGACACTATGAACCGAGTACAAAGAATGACCCTGACAAGGATGGGTTGAGAATAAATGTACAGAAAAATTGGGAGATGATCCCCATCTTCATGGACTGGCCTGTACACCTCAATTCCTCTGACCTCCCTCCCACCTGCCTTTTCTCCTGCTCTCCAAGCTCTGCCTGGCAGATCTGGGGTGTCGCTTTGATGTCATCCCTTCCCCCCACCAAATATTTAATAATTTCCCCCAGACCTACAGATTGATTTCAAATTCCTAAGCTTGGAATTCAACAACTTCTGAAATGAGACTCTGTGTTCATTCCCACCTTACCCACATGGACCCCAGGGGGTGGGCAGGTGGCACAGGCTACTCAGTTCCCTGTTTCCTGGGCCCCCCAGTACACTTCTCCCCACACAATCTGCCCAGCACAGACCCCATGCCAGGGGCTCCCCAGTGCACCTCACAGAGCGCACTGGTTCCCACCCTTACTTCTCTGCTGAACTTGCACTGTGCCTGCATAAAAAATTGGCTTTGATAATATATGAAATATGTGGTGTCTTATACCTGTTTGTTGCCTCTGTTCCTGGAGGGAATTTTGTTCTGTGCTAATTTTACAGTTTCTTAGACACTGTTATGAGCTAGCTGGTTAAAGACAAACAAAAAGTCAATTAAGTGTGGATATGTGCTTTTCTTTTTGTTAATTCATGTTCAAACTCGTACTTGCCCTTAGATTTCTAACATGAATAAAGTATAAAATCCAGAAAAAATTTTTTGCATGGAATTGGGTTTCTACAGAAATATGTTGCTCAGACACTGGAATCACACAGAATTTCCATTTTATTGCATTTGCTAAAAGAAAATATTTATTTAAAAGAAAAGTGAAAGCCAAAACACATATAGTATCTAAGGTAGATTATTTAAAAATTATACATATTTTAATAAAGTAGACATTTGATATGAAATTCATAGTCCCAAAAAGGCCTATTTTTAGAGAAATAATATTTTATTGAGACAACTATATTTATGAGCTCTTTATTATTTCTTTCCATATCTTTCTTTAAACTTCTCTAGAGTAATATAAAAAGCAATAAAGCCACAGTTGGACAGTCTGCATTAGTGACAGATTTCTGAAACACATGACATTTGTTTGTCATATTAAAAGGCATAAGTTTGGAAGGCATGATAAAGGACAGAACAGAACAGCTTTTGACTCTGTATCAGCATCAGAGTTTCCAGGTTAAATGGTGACGTTGGCATCAGATAATGGAGACCACAGAGCTGCAAAAGCAAAACCCCAAACCGTGGGGCAATGAGTTTGGGCGGGGGGCAGGTCTCTGGGCATCTGATGAAATGGGGAAGGCTTGGGACTTCTCATGGAATTTGAGATCGGAAATATTCCTTTATCTCCTGGAAAGCTGATAAAACATCAGCATCACAGTACCTACCCCATGTTCACTACATCAGTATCTCCTGACGTATGATGAGCAACGCTAGCCTCACCTTCTCCAGAAACAAGCACAGTGCCAAGAAATCCCAACATAGAGGCTAGGGAAAATCTATTGTCCCCTACCACAGAGAGGACCAAGGATGAGCTAGAACATTCATAACTCTTACATATTTTCTATCTGTTGTCAGGTATTATTGTTAAGCTTTTAAGAGCCACAGAATAAAAGTTATGTTTATGGAAATCAGAGATACTATTCTTGTCTTGACAGGAAGGCATGGAATCACTTGAATGAAAATTATTTGAGTTGAGGGAACTCGAGGGTTTCTCAAAAACGGTGTGGCTTGTGTTTTGCTACATCATTCCATATGGTAGAATTTTGACAATCTGTCATGCACCTAGAAAATCTTTTTGCAATCACCCAAATTCCCTAAAATGTAAAGAACATGTCTTCCCTGTAATATTGAAAGACAACTAATCAAAGTGAAAATGAACAATGAGAACGGGTATTAAGTACGAATTAAACTATGCTGTCTGCTCTCACTTTGATTTCTGAAAAGCTTTGAAGACCCCTTACTTGTAAGTCTCAGCGGCATGGCACTGAACCACAGGCTCATCTGTGACATTCAGCACAACATAAGGTATGAGAACATGGGAAAGTGGGAATGAGAATTTATAGAATGCCCTCATATAGAAAGACGAACAGCCTCTGGATAATTTTTTTTTTAAGTGTGAGATATGTGTTTAAATGCATGCCTTCTTTCCATGTTACATGAGTCCCAGGCACAATATAATAGATCATGCTCATATATTTTCAATCATGAGTTTCACTGTATCAGGATAACTGCACATACTTTTCTCTGACAAGGTTCTATTTCCACCCAACAATAGGAAAACAAAATGTTATTGAATAATAAACTAAAACCAATCCACTAACTTTTCTGGGCACTCTGACTTCAATAGTGTCCTACAGGAATATCTATCATCACATCTAAACTTCTTTAACTCAGGTCTGGGTTGACATTTGCACTCTGAAGTCCCCCGGGGCCCCAGCCAGCTGGCCCATCTGCAAAGAGAGTCTGTCCTTGGCTTTGGCATGTCTGGGTCCCACCTGGGCCAGGATCGTGCTTGGTCATGGCTCTTGCCTGTGGTGGCCTGCATGACCTCCCAGATGCTCCATTGTATGGGCTCCAGGTGTTCCCAGAGTTACAAGTCAGGTACTATACACTAATGTATTTGCTGCATTACTCCTAAGGAATGATAAAAATGAGATGGGTTATAATTAACTACCATAAATCCATGGTAACTATGTTTTTATTAGTGCCATGGTGTTAACCAATATTCCCTGTTCTCCAGTGGTTGAAATTAATTTAAATCCAAATTCTCATAAAGAGTTTAACAGTATAAACTCTCACCCATAGAAAAGATGGAAAAGAACATCACAAAAATATATAATCTATATACGCACAATATAAAGATACTATATTGCTGTTTTTCTTCAATTGAAACATTTTTATCTCAAGATTTCTACTCATTTCAAAATCACAAATAAAAGATATGAAAAGGAATGTCTTGGGCTTGTTTTTGAGGTTTATACTTAAAAAATGTTCTTAAAAAATGATCTTTTTATAAAATTAAATGCAATAAAAGACAACAAAAGAGGTTTAAAATAATAAAAAACAATTTAAAAGAGAAAAAAAAATAGAGCAATTTAAGATACCTAATACATTGATGTAGTGAAACACTGAATTTAGGGAAATATATTCAAACATAGAATTCTACAGCAGGCAAATATCTAGCTCTGCATGAGAGGGACACAGCCCCTGGACCACTGAGGAGGAGAAAGAAGCTCCAGTGTCTGCTCAGCCCAACCAACCCCACATCCCTCGGCAAATCAGCCTCACCTGGGAAACATGGACCCAGGAAATGGGACCAGGATCAGAAGACTGGATTTTGATCAAAGCATTTACCATCTAAACGTTATTTGTCCAACTCTGTAATGGATTTAGTAATGCCTTTTATCAGCTTTTGAAGGATTAAATCAGATATAATAATCGAATGTCACTGGAAGGTGGCAAGATAGGTAAAATCTAAACCATATATGCTGACCAGGAAAGGTGAGCTTTACCTGAAATACAAATCCTAGAAGGGCCACTAACTGGTTCTGGTAACAAATTAATGTTCACTGATGTGGTATGGTCCCAGAAGACCATGATCTTCCTCAGACCTAACGGAGCCTAGATGGGCTGTGTATGTGGTTCTCACACACTGACACACACTGGAGAGAGGCGAGGCCGTTGTGTGTTGGCTTGTGGATTGAAGGAAAAAGGGATGGAATGAGAATTTCTGTTTTTAGACAGACTGCTGTCAGCCAGGCGCCTGCCTCTCTCCTTAGTAGGAGATAGTACCTTTTGTAATTTCATCTTGTTTACAAATTTGTGAGCAAGATTTTATACCATTTCACAGCTGAAAACAATAGAGATTAAATTACTTGCCTCAGGTCAAACTGTTCGTGACCCAGTCGTTATCATAAAATCACACGCTTGCTCTAGTGCAATCTGCACTATACATATATGTATGTCTCTGTGTGTACATAGGTAAATGTGTTATATATAGGATACATATGTATGTGTGTTTATATGTATACATGGGTTAATACATGGGTGTCTATGTATATGTGTGTGTGTGGATATGTATATATATTGAGGCTATACGTCCCCCCCATGACTCTGCAGATTGCTCTGGCCATTCTCTCACTCACCTGTCTCCCTTTATTACAAAGGTATCTTCTCTTTTACTTCTCTTGTTCTCACTTGAAGACCAATCCAAATCAGGTCAAATTACTACTTTGAAGTTACTTAGAAGAGCTTCTCCCTATGATTATGTTACCATTCAACACATAGTTATGTCCATCGTCTTCATTTTCATGTTGCTTTCAATTGCTGATTGCTACCTGTTTGGGTTTTGTTTTATAATTGTGTTAAATATTCATTTGGTCTCACAATTAAATACACAAAATGAGTTCTATCTTGGTCTCTGTCCCCTCTACCCTGTATCTTCCGTAGTGATAACAATTCTCTTTTAAATTTTACCATATATATTTCCTTTGTTTTTTTCTAACATATAAAACATGAATGTCCGTGTCTAAATCTATATTTGTGCATGTAGGTGTGTATCATTTATACAGTGTGTGAATACATACAAAATATATGTGTGTGTGCAGGTGGGGGGTATATGTGCTTGTAGATAGATAGGTATGTTTTCTTGGAAGAACAGAGGCAAACTGTATACTCATTTATCATTCAACCTGGAAATTATTCCACAGTATTACATAAATGTTATTCCTTAACTATTTCTCTGGTAACATAGTACTTTCTTCTGTGGATGAACCATATTTTAGTCCACCAGTTCCCTATTACTGAAGTTCAAGTGGCTTCAAATATTTCGTGATTATTTTTGTATGCTTTTAATAGAAATCACCAGAGTTACACTTAAGAGTATATTTTCTTTGGGGGCACCTGGATGTCTCAGTCAGTTAAGTGTCAGCCTTTAGCTTGGGTCATGAAACTGGGGTCCTGGGATTGAGCCCGACAGCAGACTCCCTGCTCAGTGGAGAGTCTGCTTCTCCCTCTCACTCTTCCTTTGTGCTCTCTTTTTCTCTCTCTCAAATAAATAAATAAAATATTTAAAAAAAAAAAAAAAAAACAGAAGAGTGTATTTCTTTGGAAAAAGATGCATGTTTTCTTAGTTTGATCTAATACAGGAAGGAGTGAAGAGCACTTTTTCCCATAAAAAATTAATGAGTAAAATCATTGTGCATTGAACCAGTGCCAAATCTGAGGGTCCACTAACTTTGGCTTTCAGATTAGTCATTTGAGAAAACATTCAGCCCAGCTCATCTGTTGGAAGGTGAGCCACAAGCTCAGAAACAAGTTTCACAAAATGATCAGAATGATCTATTTTCATCATTCCTGGTAGACACACGCGACTGCACTTGAAAAGCTTGGGAAATCATCACGCTCTCAGGGTGGATACTACAGACCATAAGGTTGGACAATCCTGGGCCTCTCAACTAGTGTGACAGCTTTCCAGGTTTCAGTGTGGAAATAACTTCACCACAAGAGTTAAAGTGAGAATTCAATGCGACAATGTTTGTACATCATGAGTCCTAGGGCTTGGAGTAAAATAGTTACCCAGGAAATGCCAAATTATTTTTACCATCATCTACATGAACAAAATATTGTTCTCCAGCTACCCCCATGAATCCTTGGTTTTGAAAACTTGGATAGGTATTCTAAATTAAACCTTTTGGTCTGATTTCTTTAGCTGACTTTAATTACTTGGGCAAACTATAGCCATTGGTATTTAAACACTTTAACTTATGCAACTTTTCCAAAACATCTCAAGAACATAGACTCCAGTGAGAATAATTATCAGACCAGTGTGAAAAGGGCTAGAACAAAATTTTCAGATGTGATTATCCTGTCTGTATCTACACCTTGGAACAAGCCACTGAACCCACAGTGTTCATCTCACTCAATGCACCCATTGAGTTTTGAAGAATTTCTTCACATTAGGTAGTAAGGGGAAATTTATTGTATGTTGAACAACATTTATTTATGTAGGACACACTCCACAAAATTGATTAGAATGATTTATTTATTAGAATGATTTAATTTTCATCATTCCTGTTAGAGATGTGAGAATTTACTTGGAAAGCTTAGAAAATCACACTCTGGTCTTTTGGAAGTTGTGGTTTAAAAAGTAGCTGGTGAGAACAAGTCTTTGGGGAAGGTAGGGTAAGGGTAAGTTTTCCTGTTCTACTTGGGTGAGAATTTTCATTAAATTAGAATTCTCAGGTTTTATAATTTAAATTGAATATTACTGCAGTGTTATATGAGGTATATCTCATTTTCTGAGATTTTCCTAGGTTCAATCCAATATATTTTAGTTATTTTCACTAAAAAAAAAAAAAATCATGACCTATGCAATTATAGTAAGTCTACCAAGTACTATATTTCAATATTAATTTTCTGTATGGAAACAGAGCTGAATAACAGAGCCTCATATAGAATCCTGAAAATATTTCCAATTCAGAGATGCTCACAGACTCAACTAACTTAATGCTCAAATTGAGCTCCTAAAACTTTATATTTAGTGAAAATTGACAAAAAATTTTCATGTTATGCTTAAAATTAAACTGTATTAAAGTGTGTTTTTATATTAAATGAGATCTTATAGTTAACAAAACATCTAACCTGTAATGGCAAACTCATGATCTTAGTGATCTTTATTTAAAGCTGAAATATTGGGGCGCCTGGGTGGCTCAGTCATTAAGCATTGGCCTTTGGCTCAGATCATGATCCCAGTGTCCTGGGATGGGCTGCATCTGGCTCCTTGCTTGGTAGGAACCCTGCTTCTCCCTCTCCCACTCCCCCTGCTTGTGTTCCCTTTCTCACTGTGTCTCTCTGTCAAATAAATAAAATAAAATACCATTTAACCTGAAATATTTCTCTGATGTTACTAAGATCTAAGATCAAACATCATTTACTGTTTCCCCTGACAACACTATTTGAAGTTGATATATAAATTTGAAAACAAGGACAAAGGATATATTAGATAAATGGAATTGGTGCTTCCTTAAGTTAAAAAGGTAAACATGACCCTAATCCAAAATTGGTTGTTACTAAACAAGAAAAACCGGCTATTTGCTTGACTAACCTGGATGGTCTGCAAACCAGCCAAGTCCAAGAGTGAAAGACAAAAACTATCAAAATATATCTGTTTGCTGTCCACATTCTTTGATTTATGTACCTTATTTCCCATCATTGCAAACGTCATTGATGTTGATTTAATGACTCAATATTTCTTTAAAATCACAATTAATATTTAAATACATATTAGAGGGACTTGAATACTACTCAGCTTGATAATCAGTTGGCTTTCAGCCAGAATTCATAAAGATATTTGAATAGAAAGAGTAATTCCTATCAACCTTTTATATTGCTTCATAAAATTCTCAAAACTTTTCCTTTTCTAGCACTAACCTATCCTTTCATCTTGTCTCCTGATGGAGAGCTTGATCATAAACATTCTTTTTATTTTTAATTTCCCCAATTTCTTTTATTTCCATTTTGAAAGTGGTTTAAGTATTTAAGATAATACTACATTTAACAAAGTAGATCTACATTCTCAATAGAGTGTCTCTAATAAGAGTATGATATTCTTAAATTAACATTTGGTTGACCTTAAAATACAAGCTTCATCTCTCATGCAAACAAATTCCATATAAGAGATCATATTATCTTTTTAGGGATATGAAAGAAATTTAGAATGTCACTCAAATTTCCCACTAATGTTTCTTCGGTTGTGTTCAACAATTCTGTACAATAATTTTTCTTTACATCCTTTGTTATCCTTTTTAGTATGTTTCATAAAATTCAAATGTGCTGCTGTTAAAACTGGCTCTATTAGGGCCATTACTGCACAGGTAAAGGGAAGAATGCTAAGAAATTGACAGATTGAAGTGAGAGGACTCACCCCAATGTCAGAGGACATTATATGCTCAGTTGGGGCTGTAGAGTCAGCAGTAGCAAAATGCAGCAGGCTATTTCAAGGTTTAATTGCTGCACTTAAGGCCATTTATCACAGGACAGCTCAGCAACCTGTTCACAATTTAAAGAAAAAATATCACATTCACAAGCTATTGCAAAAATGAAATCCCCATAAAAAGTAAGAAAAATATTCATTAGTGTCACTGCTAGAGCCTCAGGAAATATGATAGAAAAGAAGGATATATTTCAGAAATGTAAAACAAGGAAAAAGGAAGGAAGGCAGGAAAAAAGGAAAGAAGCGAGGGAAGAAGAGAGGAAGGAAGGGGTAGGGAAGAGAGAGGGCAACTAAAATATTATGATATTAATATAGTACTGAAAAAGTGGTAAAGGTCTTAGAGCACTTTATTTTAAATTAATTCCTATGTATTCACTCTGGAAACCAGTCATGCAAAGTCCTAGAATTTTTCTTTGTCTGAGTTTTGTATTATTGACTTTTCAGTGCCATATTGTCCTTAGAACACAGACATAATTTGGAAATATGAAGTCCATCTGTATCTCAACTTTATGGTCCATTTCCCAGGACTAGGACAATTCACCAAGGTTTGAAGAGATATTTCATAATCATTATAGTCTGTCTCTACATTACCAAGGCCCTAGAGGACAAAAGTTCTTTACTGAATAAGTGAATGGATATGTATAATAAATGTCTACCTTCGTCATAGGATAAGAGAATGAGAGCATGTTTAAAACCACTTTACTGAAGTATGATTGACAGGTGTAAAGCTGGACACACTTCTTTCTTCCTTCCTCCCCCACCCCCGACTCCTCCCTTCCTGTCTGCTCTCTTTCCCTTCCTTTCCTTCCTTTCTTCCTCAGTGAGCTTAGGACATGTGTACGCCTGCGAAACTCTCACCGCCAAGCCATAGACATATCCAACAGAGAGAGTATTTTTCAATCTTTTAACAGATTCAATGAATTTTTTGAAATAATAGATCTATGTTGCAATTCGTTATGTATCTTTTCTTAAGTTAATAGATACAAATCTTAAAGTAACCAAACAATACAGTGAGGACTACAGCAGACAGAGAGTGTCCCATAACGTATTTTCTCCCCTTAGGAAACAAATCCCAACAGCTTAGCTTTTATTCTTATTCATCAGAATTGTTTCCATGTGTACAGTAGTTATGCATGATTGATTATGGTTGTGTCATAGATAATATTTTTATAAAAATGGATGGCATATCATCTCATGCTTGCATTTTTATCCTAATATATTATCTATAACCCAATTAAATCAATGCCAAGATTTTTGCTGAGATACAATTTCTTTTTTTTTAATTTATTTAATTTATTTTCAGTGTAACAGTATTCATTGTTTTTGCACGACACCCAGTGCTCCATGTAATACGTACCCTCTCTAATACCCACCCCTGGTTCCCCCAACCTCCCACCCCCCACCCCTTGAGACCCCTCAGATTGTTTTTCAGAGTCTATAGTTCACCTCCCCTTCCAATTTCCCTCAACTCCCTTCTCCTCTCTAATTCCCCATGTCCTCCATGCTATTTGTTATGCTCCACAAATAAGTGAAACCATATGATAATTGACTCTCTCTGCTTGACTTATTTCACTCAGCATCATCTCTTCCAGTCCTGTCCATGTTGCTACAAAAGTTGGGTATTCATCCTTTCTGATGGAGGCATAACACTCCATAGTGTATATGGACCACATCTTCCTTATCCATTCTTCTGTGGAAGGACATCTTGGTTCTTTCCACAGTTTGGCGACCATGGCCATTGCTGCTATAAACATTGGGGTACAGATGGCCCTTCTTTTCACGACATCTGTATCTTTGGGGTAAATACCCAGTAGTGCAATTGCAGGGTCATAGGGAAGCTCCATTTTTAATTTCTTGAGGAATCTCCACACTGTTCTCTAAAGTGGCTGCACCAACTTGCATTCCCACCAAGAGTGTAAGAGGGTTCAGTGGGAGTCGTTACTGAGCATTGAAGGCAATACAGCCAGGACCCATACACTTTGGTCTCTTTGGAGCGTAAAGAAAACAAGAAACCCCTGGGAACATCAACTTGCCCAATGACCAACGAGGATTTGGTACATTTCCATCAGTCGGGTGTGGGGCAGGTGATGAAGAATCTTCTAGCCCATCGCTGAGGTTAAGCCAAAGTTCTGAATTGGGTTCTTTGCTGCCCCGTTATTAATTAAATGATACTGTCATTGTCCATTGGCCCGTGTGTGTAGACTTTGTCTCGATGCAGGTGAAGAGTGGAGAGTGAAAATGCCTGACAAGGCAGGATGAGGAAGCATATCAGCACCAAATTCTGAAATACTTGACCCTTGCAAGTTACCAAGAGCAGCCCAGAAGGATGCCGACCAGGAAGTTTGCAACAGGCCATGCATCCTCTTAGAGAACTCCTTTCTAACGGACACATTTTGTATTTAGATACCTTGGTACTTTCGGTCAGTGATGTCAGAGCCTTCTCTACTAGTTACCCCTGCAGGATGGTTACCTCTGCAAGATGATTTTGCAAATCTTTGCTTTCACCCCCTTTGCAAATCTTTCTTCTAACCTTTTCATGGTTTCACCCACAGACCATTTTTGCCATCTTGCCAGTTTTGGGAAACAACTCATTGTAGTCCTCAAATGCAGACAGAAAGAGAGTTTCATTAAACCTTTCTGACAGTATTTTAAGTTGTGTGCAAAAATAAAGAACGATGTTTAATAATATTACGTGATGACAAAAATAGTAAAAAGAATGTGCATATAGACCTTGGTCTGCATCGATGAGATTTAATTCATTTTATTTTAATGAGAAAGGAAAATTTTAAGGCTATGACCGTGAACTATTGCTCATTAGAATTCTTGTTTATTTCAAAGGAAAAGACAAGACATGTGGTTTTCACTCTCCATCTTTTCAGATAAAGCAAAACCTGATGAAGAGAAACGGAGAAGAAACAAGGACAGGAAAGAATGAGAGGCAGGTGAAGCATGTAGGATTACTTTGATGGCCTACTTGCATTTTCCAGTTTTATTTGTCAACACAGAAAATGGCCGGTATGTGGCAAAACAAGGTGTAGGATTAATTCCAAACCACACATTAATTTTCTACATCAGCCTCCAGAGATTGAAGACAATGTCTGTGTGAGATAGTTTAAAATTGATTTTTTTAATTTTTCATTTTTTATAAACATATATTTTTAGTCCCCAGGGGTACAGGTCTGTGAATCACCAGGTTTACACACTTCACAGCACTCACCAAAGCACATACCCTCCCCAATGTCCATAATCCCATTCACCTAAACCTGGAGTTTATTCTTTGCTTTGTCACATGTCAGTGAATGGTGTCTTTATTAGAAATGAATGGCCATAGGTACGGCAACTAGAAGAAAACAAATCACGAGGGCACTTATGAAATGGTACCTCGGCTAGAAACATTCCCAGCTGCAATGGTAGAAGTAATGCATTGTGGTCACTTCCTGAGATTTTGTTCAAATCAGTTGGAAATTTGAATTTTTGCTATATCATTTAGACCTCTCTGAACTTGGAGATTTGACATTCAGTGACAGATTATGTGGTTATAGAGCCAGGAAATAATGTAGGAGGTAAAAACTGTGTAGCCATCCTGACTCACTGGTCCCCGTCTTCCCCTAAAATCTCAAGATGAGAGAATCCAGAGGACAATGTAGGTCTGACAGCAGCAGCTCCAAGGATAAATGTGCTGCCTCCCCCAGGGAGGCCCCCTGCTCACCCGCACTGGACTGGAACAGAAGCATTATTCCATTATTTCTTTTCACCCAGTTGCACTCTGCTTTTACCAGGCATTCCCTTAACCATATCTCCCGCTGGACCTCTTTCACAGGTAAATTACTAAAAGGTCTAGTTATCTTTGGGCTTTCCTACTTTTAAGAAAACTATCATTTTCTTCTCTTTTCTTTTCTTTTTTAAATGATTTTATTTATTTATTTGACAGAGAGAGACACAGCGAGGGAGGGAACACAAGCAGGGGGAGTGGGAGAGGGAGAGGCAGGCTTCCTCTGCAGGGAACCAGAAGGGGGGCTGGACCCCAGGACCCAGGATCCTGACCTGAGCCAAAGGCAGACGCTCAACAACAGAGCCACCCAGGCACCCAAACTGTCACTTTGCATTATTAAAGGTCAGATGAGGTAAGCCTTGTGTTTGCTTTTATTGTGACTGTTATAGGTCTTCATTAATACTCATAATTAGCCGCAGTTCAATTAAAATCGAAGACCAGTGCAAAACCAGAGAGTTCACTTCAGTTATTCACATATTCCAGAGTCAAAATGAATTTAAAAATCACTGGATATTAAGATTCCTAAGGATAGCAAAGATTTCTGAATGATTTCTCAAGAAAATCAGGTCAGAGCCAGCCTGGGAGGACCACAATAAATTACACAGACTTTGGAGAGCCAGTAGTTATTCTTTTAGGGGGAAAAAAAAATACCCTCATTTGCTGATGTAACGTATATTTCCTGATGCTGCTTTAGGCTGAACAATGTGTGAGTCCGAGAGCATGGACTCAAACTGAAACTTCCCTTGGTGACACAGGGAAGCTGAAGCGAGCAAATTTAAAGAGGTGGGTGTATGTGAACTGGGGTCTTGGAATCCATGTATATTCCAGCGTGGCTGAGACTGTCAACAAACACTGTCGGCACTAAAAGCAGAGAGAAATCATAAAAGAGGAAGCATGGCCAAAGTAAGGAGTGAACTGAGTATTGTACATTATTCTCACAAATTTGTATAAAATAATTTAATTCACATAGCATTATTGTCCACGTAGTCCATGCAAGTTCTGAGAACATTCCTCAGAACGGATGACCACATCTGAGTGTGAAGGTGAATTTGATGTGTCTGTTCGACTAACCTAAGGGGTGAAGGAGTGCCCAGAAAACTGGTAAGACATTATTTCTGGCTGTGCCTGTGAAGGTATTTCCAGAATAAATTAACATTTGAATTTGTAGAGTGAATAAAGGAGATTGTCCTTGCCAGTGTGGGCAGGCATCTTCCAAACCTTTGGGGGACTAAGAGAACAAAAAGATGGAGGAAGGTTTGAGTAGAGGCGGCCATCTTCTCTTGCCCTCAGACACCCCAGCTTCTGGTTCCAGAGCCTTCAGACTCAAACTACAGCTTACCTTGATCCCCCTGCTTCCCAAGCCTTCAGACGTGGACTGGAATGAAACCACTGGCTTTCCTGGGTCTCCACCTTGCTAATACCGGATCATAGGACTTCTTAACACTCCGTAATCATGTGAGGCGACCCTTCATAATAACTGTCTTCGTAGATAGCTATCTATATCCTATTCATTCCTAATACACTGAGTCTTCAAGTATTTGAGGAGCTGACTCTGTAAGTCCCGTTCATGTGTAAGCCACTCCTCCACGTCATACTTAGTTATTAACACGTGAGATTGATTACTAAATGCTGGGCCTTAAGCAGTGTCAGATGTAAATAATATTTTAGAAGAATTTGACAATCTCCTCCTTTTGCTTTGAAACGCCTCTCAACAATGAGAAAGGATATTATGCTGGCTTATCGTCACAGCACGGCTTACCTTTTTCTTTCCCAGGCACCATTTGGTACAAATGAAAGGATTTCCTAGAAGCTGTATTCATCTAATTAGTCTTTAAGAAAGGGATGTTGGACAGGCTTCATTTTCTTTTTTCCTTCAAGACTATTTCAGTGGCCATTTCCATTTTCCAACCCTGCAAATAGCATGCTCTCCATACTCCCTCTCAGTTCTCTTGCAAACCAGCGAGCCTCTTTGTGAGGTCATCTCTTTCTTGTGGGACTTCATTACCTGGACTAATGACAGCCAGCACACACAAGTTTTGAAAGTACTTCATCTAGACCCCACGATTGCCAGAGAAAAGAGAGGATGCCCAGTTAAATTTCATAGAAACAACCAATTTTCTTTTGGTATTAGTATGCCCTTAATACTTTATAGGACATACCTATACTAAAAAGTTATTGTTTATCTGAAATTGAAATTTAACAGAGTATTCTGTGTTTTTATTTGCTAAACCTGGCAATGCTACAAGAGTTTCAGCTTCCATAGATACATATATAGCTTCCCAGTCCACCAAATATTTCACAGGTCAGGGTCATAAGATTTATAGCTATGTCTGGTACATGGTATTGCAGGCAGCCAAGATCACAAACAAAAGTCCAAGCAAATAGGACGACATCCTTAGAACTTTTGGTAGGATATGGAATAAGTCACAATCACCCACATTAGCACTTCTAGTTATAAAATATATTACATTTAAGTTGTTTATCCTAACTGCCATTAAAAGTATTTATTACTTTACTGTATAAATGTTTTATATTATTTTGATTTTTTATTCTTTTTATCAATGTCAGGTTTGGATCTTCTAAACCCGATGCACAAATCTTGGTACGTACAATCTTAATCAAATTTGGAAGTAGACTTGAGAATTTTTTTTAAGAGTACATTGATGTCCAATAAAAAAGTTTCAGTAAGCTGAAGTTATTTTATTTTGTTTTTTTTAAAGATTTTTATTTATTTATTTGACAGAGAGAGAGAGATCACAAGTAGGCAGAGAGGCAGGCAGAGAGGGGGAAGCAGGCTCCCTGCTGAACAGAACCTGATGTGGGGCTCAATCCTAGGACCCTAAGACCATGACCAGAGCTGAAGACCATAACCAGCTGAGCCACCCAGGCGCCGCAAGCTGAAGTTATTTTAAATTCATTCAAGTTCATTATCTATTCAAGAGATACTGTCAAATGTACCAATTGTTTCGCTCAAAAGGGGGATAAGCAAAAATAAATTTTAAAAATATTATTGATGAGTTTGCTCTCATTAAAGCTAGGAATATAAGGTTGTAATAAATTAGCTATGAGTATAGTGAAATATGTAAACTTAAACATAATTTTATGAGTTTTAATATATCTACTTTTTATTTTTTCAAAGATCTTTCCATGGCAGTACAAAAAATATAGGCTATCATAATTTATTTAATATTTATTTTTATTTTGTCCATTAATAATATGTAGCTGACTTATTTTTATATTCATTTATATCTTATAATTTGCTACCTAGCAACTGTTAAAGTTTTATAGAAGTATATTCTACTTAAATTCTTTCTCCTATAGTCACCTAATGATATAAACATATTTGTGGATTTGGGGCTTCTGGGTGGCTCAGTCGGTTAAGTGTCTGCCTTTGGCTCAGGTCATGATCCCAGGGTCCTGGGATCAAGTTCCACATCGGGCTCCCTGCTTAGCAAGGAATCTGCTTCTTCTGACCCTTTCCTCTGCTCATGTTCTCTCTCTCACAAAAATAAATAAATAAAATCTTTTTAAAAATAAAATGAAAATATAAGTATTTGTGCATTTAAAATTACTTGTTTAGTTAAAATTATCTTTAGAACATCAAATTGCTAGTGATTTACATTTACTTAATAAGATCATATATTATATACTAATTATAGCTATAGATATACTAAATCATTATTATATATAGAATTTTCTTAAAATTATAAACATACATTATAATAACAATAACATATATGCATTATATATTATATACATTATATATATATATATTCTACCTACAATTATAAGTAAAAATTAAATTAGCCAGTAATGTAATCATTATGAAGGTTTTTCTTAGTTAAAGGGAAATTTACCCGAGAAAGCATTTCCTCTGTGCATGGTGCTGGCATGAGTAAAGCCGTATCAATTCAGTGACTATCAGCTCAGTTCTGGTGATTGAGCTAAAAAGGATCAAAGTAAATGAGCCTTTCTAAAATAATAATGTGGACCTAATTTCACTTCATTTCTCTTGCTGAGATTTTTCTATTGAGCTTAATATATCAAGAGCAGGAAATTATTTTCACATTTATGTTATTCACATAATTAATTAAATCTGAATTCAAATGCATTTTAGAGAAGTACCCCAGGGATATTAAAAATGTCAAGATCCAACATCGTTTCTCAAACTTGCTATATTAGACCTGTTGTAACAAATAGAAAGAAAATTAATACAAGCAGAGCAATTTCTGAACTCGTGGATTATAACCGATAAATATGATACCGGCCACTCCAGGCAAGGTTTGAAGCAGGTCAGCTTAATGTAACCTGTACTAAGAAGGCTTAGCTTTCCTGGTGTCAACTATTAAATTTAAACTTTCCATTTCTGAATTTATTCTGTAATATATTAAGAGCGCTGCTGAAAAGATCAGAAAAATCTGATCATCACAAAGACATAAAAAGGGCAGAAAGAGCAATGTATTTTTGACATAATATCAGATTTCACTTTTACTTCTTTTCTATGAAAAAGAATAAATCCCAAATCCATTCAAACAAAGTTAATAGAACATAGAATTTCAGCCTCACGTCTCTGGAAGATTCTAAGGAACATTGTTTGGCTTTCTGTTCATTTTCTTCTTTTGGATTCTACTTAGATGAAGTGGAGACTTGAGATAGTGCAGAGAAAAATAAAACCAAAACAGACACATAAACCTGATCTCTTGGGCCTTTTAAAAATTAATGGTCGGGAAGATTTAATTTGTTCAAAGTGTATTATAGACTTTGTAAAGGCATGATTGCTGAGAATATCCTTAGAAATTTGTTTTAACCTTGTGGTCATACCGTAGGGTTTTTAGGCTCCTTGACCCCAGAAGCAGTTTCGAGGTGTTGAGGTGGGGGACACCTGAGTTCACCTTTGTCCAGGTCCACTTCCTATGTGAGCGAATGCTCTGTGGGTGGAGCAGAGAAGCACAGGATGCTGAGGTCGGAGGGATGGGACACTGTTGTCTTCTCTCTACGGTAAGTGGAAGAAGATCCAGATTTGTAGGTCAAGACAGATCTGGTGAGGAGGCACGAATTAGACCATTAAGGCAAACTGCCAAGCGCCAGTGCCACGCTCTGAGAAATCGGACTGGACCATTCACCCAGGCACAAGTTGGTGTGGGCAGAGGGAGCTGCCTCCCCAACCCTTTCCCTTTAGCCTGGCCACCAGTCAATCATTCAGGGCAGAGACTAATCTCCATCCCACAAGATGGAATCTCAAGAAGGAGCCAAATGATGCCTATATACCCATGACCCAGTGCAAAGTTCTGGCCCTGAGTACTACCCCCATCTCAGAGCAGGGAGAGCACAGAAGAGGGAAAGTGGTGAAAACCCAAATGCCCTTCACCAGCAACCACTTTGTCTACCAGCCTCTCATGAATCCAGCTGCCATGAGCTATGCCCCTAGGTCTAACCACCGCAGGAAACTGGGGCTCAGGATTTCCAAGCTGGGATTCCTCTTGGAATGCCTTTTCTGATTTTATTCACTCAGGACTCTGTGAATGGGGACACTACCTTTTATCTCACTGCAGGCTCAGGAAGGTCCCATTCCTATTGGGAACAATCTTGAAAAGCAAATAAATAAATATGGAGACACTAGAAGGAAAACAGAGCTCTAAATGCCACCTCTCTTTACACTGGAAGACCAAATTCCAATAAATATAACTGCAGACAGCTGTACGCCCCACTGAGCGGAATCCCGTTAGCTGATTTACTGTTAGCAGGATAATCTTGACCTAGGGAACATTTATAGATAAGTAACTGAGAGCATCAATCCTTAATCAAACACAGAATGAGGCCAAATGTGTAAAATCTCCTTTGTACTTTTGACTTTCTAAAAGAATGATGTTTAAAATGCCCTATTAATTTGGAGCTCTACCAAAGATAAAGCCATCTGGGGTAAATAAATAAACTTCGTAAGCAGAATAAAGTCAAGAATGCTTCTCACTGGTGACTTTTTCCCTGCTGGGATTAATGTCTTCTAATACTCAATTGAGTTAATGTAGAATATTTAGCTGGGATTCTCAGTTCATCTTGATGATATTGATTCTCTTGAATGCTCGGAGAGGAGGGAGTCCACTGAGGCATATGCCCCCATTTAATGCGTCACTGGCTCACAACTGTCTGTCTCAGCCTCACAGGCTGCTCACTCATCCAGTTGCTCTGTCTTCTGAAAAGCTTCCTGGATGACATTGTTATGTGTGCTATTGAGTATCATTTTGGGCAGAGTGGAATGGGCAACATTGTAGGATGGCATTACGAATCACTAGCTCAACAACACTGTGATAGGGCTCTCAAATTTATCATCCAGTTTGGGCCATTCCTCTTCCAACTCTCTGTCCTCTGGCCTCCCCACGGTTGATGAAGAGCTTCTGTTTCAGGCACACAGGGCTCTTTCAGCTGGACACTGGAAGGCACCTCATGACCACCACTCCCATGACTTCACCCAACCTTGGAAACTGGGGAGGGTGTTGGTGGGACCATGTGCTACTCCTTATAGATGCAAAGTGTGGCCCTGGACACCAGCAGTGTGTCCTTGGACAAGGGGGTTAACCAAACTCGGTTGCCAAGAATACTGTTTGATGGTTACTAAATAAGCCAAAAGTAGCTTAGATTTTATTTTTATTTATTTATTTTATTTTTTATTTTCAGCATAACAGTATTCATTATTTTTGCACCACACCCAGTGCTCCATGCAATCCGTGCTCTCTATAATACCCACCACCTGGTACTCCGACCTCGCACCCCCCGCCCCTTCAAAACCCTCAAATTGTTTTTCAGAGTCCATAGTCTCTCATGGTTCACCTCCCCTCCCAATTTCCCCCAACTCCCTTCTCAGCTCTATCTCCCCATGTCCTCCATGCTATTTGTTATGCTCCACAAATAAGTGATACCATATGATAATTGACTCTCTCTGCTTGACTTATTTCACTCAGCATAATCTCTTCCAGTCCCATCCATGTTGCTACAAAAGTTGGGTATTCGTCCTTTCTGATGGAGGCATAATACTCCATAGTGTATAAGGACCACATCTTCCTTATCCATTCGTCCATTGAAGGGCATCTTGGTTCTTTCCACAGTTTGGTGACCGTGGCCATTGCTGCTATAAACATTGGGGTACAGATGGCCCTTCTTTTCACGACATCTGTATCTTTGGGGTAAATACCCAGGAGTGCAATGGCAGGGTCATAGGGAAGTGCTATTTTTAATTTCTTGAGGAATCTCCACACTGTTCTCCAAAGAGGCTGCACCAACTTGCATTCCCACCAACAGTGTAAGAGGGTTCCCCTTTCTCCACATCCTCTCCAACACATGTTGTTTCCTGTCTTGCTAATTTTGGCCATTCTAACTGGTGTAAGGTGATATCGCAATGTAGTTTTAATTTGAATCTCCTTGATGGCTAGTGATGATGAACATTTTTTCATGTGTCTGATAGCCATTTGTATGTCTTCATTGGAGAAGTGTCTGTCCATATCTTCTGCCCATTTTTTGATATGATTGTCTGTTTTGTGTGTGTTGAGTTTGAGGAGTTCATTATAGATCCTGGATCTGTACTCGAGGAACTACAGAACACTCATGAAAGAAATTGAAGAAGACACAAAAAGATGGAAGACCATTCCATGCTCTTGGATCGGAAGAATAAACATTATTAAAATGTCTATACTGGCTAGAGCAATCTATACTTTTAATGCTATTCCGGCAAAATTCCACTGGTATTCTTCAAAGAGCTGGAGCAAATAATCCAAAAATTTGTATGGTATCAGAAGAGACCCCGAATCGCTAAGGAAATGTTGAACAACAAAAATAAAATGGGGGGCATCACGTTACCTGATTTCAAGCTTTACTACAAAGCTGTGATCACCAAAACAGCATGGTACTGGCATAAAAACAGACACATAGACCAGTGGAACAGAGTAGAGAGCCCAGATATGGACCCTTAACTCTATGGTCAAATAATCTTTGACAAAACAGGAAAAAATATACAGTGGGGAAAAGACAGTCTCTTCAATAAATGGTGCTGGGAAAACTGGGCAGCTATATGTAGAAGAATGAAACTCGACCATTCTCTTCTTCTCAACCATTTCTCTTCTCGACCATAAAGATTTTATTTTATTTTTTTTTTAGAGATTTTATTTTCTGTCAGAAAGAAAGAAAACACAAGCAGAGGGAGTGGCAGGTAGAGGGAGAAGCAGACTCCCCACTGAGCAGGGAGCGCAATGCGGGGCTCGAACCCAACACCCTGGGATCATGACCCGAGTCAAAGGAGACGCTTAACCGACTGAGCCACCCAGGTGTCCCAGTTTTTAATTTTTTTTGTCCCGGCAGAGAGATTGTGTCCAAAAGCCTAATGATAGTTAAGTGTCCAACTTTCTTGGATGATGTTTCTGTTGTGGCTTCACCTACATTACCCCATGCAATGTTTATCACACTCTAGCAATTAGGAGTGTCCGCACCACTACCTAAGGTAGGGAAAGGCAGTGCTTAGCCTGAGGCCATGGGCAAATTGGCTGATAGCTGGTGTCAGATACTTCCCAGTAGATCAGAGAAGGTCACTAGAAGAAAGGAGTCATTGAACCATTTTCAGATCTCATATGGAAGTTCTATTTTTAATTTCTTGAGGAATCTCCACACTGTTTTCCAAAGAGGCTGCACCAACCTGCATTCCCACCAACAGTGTAAGAGGGTTCCCCTTTCTCCACATCCTCTCCAACACATGTTGTTTCCTGTCTTGCTAATTTTGGCCATTCTAACTGGTGTAAGGTGATATCTCAATGTGGTTTTAATTTGAATCTCCCTGAGGTCTAGTGATGATGAACATTTTTTCATGTGTCTGATAGTCATTTGTATGTCTTCATTGGAGAAGTCTCTGTTCATATCTTCTGCCCATTTTTTTATATGATTGCCTGTCTTGTGTGTGAGGAGTTCATTATAGATCCTGGATATCAACCTTTTGTCTGTACTGTCATTTGCAAATATCTTCTCCCATTCCGTGGGTTGCCTCTTTGTTTTGTTGACTGTTTCCTTTGCTGTGAAGAAGCTTTTGATTTTTAAAATCATATCATATACATCTCTGCTTGCATGTAGCATACGCATTAAAATCAGTTTTCCAATTTTCCAAAAGTAATAAAATAAATCTTACAAAAGCCTTGCCATATTTTAGAAAATAAAAATATCGACTAGTATTATCTCTTATTATAAGACCAGGAAAGTTTCAGTTAAAGATTTTTTTTTAAATGTATACCTAAGTGTCTTACATAATAAATTTTATTTCTGACGTATCTTCTCCTGTGCGTACATACATGCACATACTTTGTCTAATTGTAAGAAAGTGAACCAGAACTGCTCCTCATGGTTCAGTCATTATTATGCCACAGATTTTTCTAAATTCTTACATTATCTTCTCTATTAGTGCGTGCATACTACAACGATTCACTAGGATTTAACCATTTCCCATTGGTTGGATTAAAATTCTGCTTACAAACATAGGAATTTCTCTAGAATGTTCTCACCTTTCCACTCAGAACTGACACATTTGATTATTTCCGTATATGCGTTAGGATTAACCTCATTGGCACCAGGGTTAACGTATGGGAATTCATCCGAATATGATTTGTCTCTGGAATTTAGCTGGTGCATTTCTCGTATGGGTCAGAGCTAGTGGTCTTGGTTACCGATTTCCCACTCGCTCCCCCACATAATGGCTCCAGAGTTTTGTAATAGAGGAAGGGGAAATCTATGTGATAGGAAAGCCATGCCTATCCAGACACCATCCCTGCTCATTAGGAAGCTTGGACTATCTTACAGCTCTGGGCAGATGGATGCCTCTGTTCCATCATGCTTTTCTTAGATTAAAATTCAGTCATTATTAACCCAGGACATTGGCATTCAGCACAACTACGAGCACTTTAGTTGTTATAGACTGATAAGGAATGGTATACTGCTGGTGTAGTACTTCTATTATGCATTAGACAGGTAAAATCCTGGCAGGGCTATATTTTTAATAACTAGGGCAATATTTTTAATAATCATTTTCAATGATTATTCCAAAATTATACCATTATCCCTTGGAACTGAGTGTCAGAAATTTCTGGGCTTCCTGCAGCGCTGAAATCCTTTAGTCTCTAGCATTCCATCGGTTTGCTCACATGGACCAAGGGCACTAGAAGACCCTCCTGCTGAAAGGAGAAATGTAGCCTTATCTGGGGATAATGCTGTTGCCTTGAGATGTTCTGCTTAGCTTGGTTCTTGAAGGGAGAACAGTTGGTTTTCCACATGCAATCCTGTTTTGAACATCGACCTTTTAAATGCACTCGTGAATGCAGCTGAGTCAGACTTTATCACACTTTATGGAACAAACTAAGAAAGTGATTTTGCAGACAGTATGACAAAGGGGTGTTGTTCCTTCACAGTGACTATCAGAGGGAAAGAAACTCCCCACTTGACTTGTTACACATAAAGTCAACAGACATTAAGACCTGAAAATGGGGGAAACAAAACTATACCCAAACAAAAACCAGAAACCTGGAAACTGCCTGCCTCCAGAGGCAAAGTCTCCCCGACATCTTAATCAGTGACAGACGTTGACAAAGAGCCAGGGACAGCAGTGGGGAGACTCCCACCAGTTAGCACATCCTGAAGAGTGTTCTGTGCCCCAGGATAAAGTGCCACGCAGGCCCCCAAGCCCCGGACACGCTGGCCTGCGTGCTTGGACTTCCGGTTGCCTGTCCACACCCCAGACAGGTGCATAGGAAATGAACATGTCCCAGTGCTCCGTGGTCCCACTCTGTGCGGAAAATTCTTCCCTGAAGAACATTCTTTAACGCTGATCATTCCTGGAAATCTTCAACTCTCTTCTGCTGCAGGCCCCTTTCCCAGCACACCTGCCTCCTGCCTTTGGTCTCACCTGAGTTAGCCACACTCCTTCTCACCGTGGGGCCCTGTGGGATCCTGACTCCAGGAAGCTGAGGTCTGAAACTGCCATTCTCGACCCTAGATTCTTGGTTCTTGAAGGCTTTCCTTCATTTTCTTCATTCCTATTCTTATTCCAGTGAGTGAATGGAGACAGCGCCACCCACAGCTGACCATTCATAGTATACCTACTTCTCCCTTTGCTCCTCTCCCCCGCAACTTTTTTTCTGTTACTGTGTTCTTGTTTATTGCATAGATTTTTTAATAGAGTGAACCCACCTGTGTTATTAGTTAAGACTTCTGATCAGTGATTAGCAAGGCCTTCCCCTTTTCAAAATTATTGTTTAACTATGTTATGCTTGTGCTTTTGATTTTTTCAGTTGATTATTTTATATAACTGGAATTTATTTTTGTGTAAGGGATGAGGTAGCAATACAATTGGCATTTCCAAGTTATTAAAGAGTTGTTTTAATCACATTTATTTAAGAATCCATATTTCCCTGGCGACTTAAAAGGACAATTCCCTTTTGGTTGTTATTTTGTTTGTTTGTTTTGGCTTAATACCTATATTTTTTTTTAAGATTTTATTTATTTATTTGACAGAGCGAGATCATAAGTAGGCAGAGAGGCAGGCAAAGAGAGAGAGGAGGAAGCAGGCTCCCTGCCAAACAGAGAGCCCGATGCAAGACTCGATCCCAGGACCCTGAGATCATGACCTGAGCCTTTGGTCTCACCTGAGTTAAGGCAGAGGCTTAATCCAGTGGGCCACCCAGGCGCCCCCTATATGTTCTTTTAGTTTATTTCCAGATTCGAAATTATGTTCTACTGATTATACACACTCTTTGTGCATGATTATTGCACTATTTGAATTAACACTGCTTTCTGTTAGTTTTTCATTAAGACATAATTGACGTACAAGATTGTGTAACTTTAAGGTATGAAACCGTTGATTTGACACATGATATATTCCAATAAGGTTATCACTGTTAACACCTCTATCAAGTCAATAATTATCATTTCTTTTTTGTGATAAGAAAATTTGAAATCTAGTTTCTTAGCAACTTTAAAATATATAATATAATATTGTTGATTATAATCATTACATTTTTAGTATTTGATGGAATTAGTTCACCTTGATTATTCTTCCTTTTCAAAGCGTCCTCCATTTTCTTGTACACTTATTTCCCCAAAGAACTTAAGAATTAGTTAATGTATGTGCAAAACAATGTTGTCTATGCATTTATTAGTGTCCACTGAATACTCTGCATAGGCTAGTTTATAAAGCTGGCTTCTTAACAATAACATTTTCCTTTTCCAGCCCAGGAGTGATACACACATTTCTATTTATCTTCTGTTGTATCCCTCAGTACCATCGTAAAGAGTCATTCTTCCAAAAATAAATAAATAACTAATATAAAATAAAAGAGATTTACTCTACATGGTGTGCCTGCTTTTAAAGTTTACATCAAGTATTATTCTAATAAGTGGGATATTTCATTCCAATACATTTACTGTTGTTTGTGTTCAGTTAAGCTATTGATTTTTATGTTAATTTTGTACTCAACATCTTACTGAATCCTGTAATTGATTTTAAAGTGTTTTTACTTGATTCCCTTAGATTGACTTACCACACAGTCCTGCCTCCCCCAGATACTCAGACCTGAAACTCATCATTTATTACGTTTTCTAATATGCATGCAACACAAATTTTTTGGCTTTCTGTCAACTAATACTTTTATAGATATATTAGCTTGTGGGGCTCCTGCTTGTTTTCTGGTATGTAAATTAGAAAGCTGGAATTTGAGAGAAATTCACAGACAAACCCATTATCTTCTCCCCTTGTTCTTGCCTACCTTGAAGAAGCGTTGTCCGGATTAAACAGATAAATCCTCTAAATTAGTTTTGAGAGCGATCCCGCGTAAGTACTAAGGATTAAGATAGCACTTTATCTCATTAATATTCAAAGATGGGAAGAGATTGTAGACTAAGAACGTCAAGCCGGCTTGTGTGTTTCCAGAACTGATACGGCATCTACAGAACGGAGATGGACGTTTCCCACAGACGGAGTTGAGTCATACAGCAAGTGCAAGGATGCGGCCGAGAGAAAAATTCCAGAAACATGTATTAGTATCAACGCAGGCCGTTGCATGGAGCACTGGGTGTGATACATAAACAATGAATTCTGGTACACTGAAAAGAAATTTAAAAAATAAAAAATTTTTGAAAAAAGAAAATAAAATAAATGAAGGCCGTGTTTTAAAAAAGAGAGAACATAGCCTAAAGATAGGTTGAGTATTGTGAGAATGAGCATTTGCCAATAAATCCAAATTCCGACAGCCTGACACCCAGAAACTTCTTCCGTAAGGCTAACGGGAGTCCTGGGAAGAAGCATTTTGGGTGTAAAGAGTTTCATCGAGGTTAAGTCTGTGTGATTCCCAGTGATCAGGTACATCCACAAAGTCAAGGAAGCTGCCCCTGGTGTCTCGGCCCGAAGCTCTGAGGTGAGTGGCCGACCCGCTGCCACTGGCGAGAGCCTCAGTCTCACACATTCGCTAGGGATCTCCCTCCACCTGCTGGGGTCTGTGGACGTGTCGGGGGTGGTTTCCAAGAGCCCACCAGGAAGCATCAGGAAACCTGTGTCGGCCCACGTGTCTGGTTGTCATGAAATTCCTCTTTCTGGCAAATTCTAGCTTAGATACATACAGGAAGGGACCCCTGTGCTGTACTTCCTTGGCCTTGGTAGCAACGAGGAGGAACTCTTAGGAAGGGCGGTGGTGATGCCCAGTTGACAAAGCACCAGGCTGCGAACCCACTGAGCAGGGCAACGTGAGCGTCCTGCAGGGAGCACAGCTCACCGAGCAACGTTCGGGCTGCGGTTCCTTAGTCTGCAGCCTTTGGCGTCTCCGTGGGGCCTGTGCCCTCTGCACCCATTCCACAGCTGAGGGAAAGAGGGGAGGCCGCCTTGGCTTACGAGTGATCTGTATCACCTCCATCCGTCCCAATAGCCAGGGACAGACTCATGTCCCAATCATCCTCAAGAGGGGCATAGAGGTGTCGTCCCGAATGGGAAGCTACTTCCCAATGACCATTCATATTTTGGGAAGGGGGCAGTGATAATGGCGAACAGCACTTAGGAAATAAATTATTAAAAAATAAAAGTTTGGGGTGCCTGGGTGGCTCAGTGGGTTAAAGCCTCTGCCTTCGGCTCAGGTCATGATCTCAGGGTCCCAGGATCGAGCCCGGAGTCGGTGGGGTGGGGGGGGGGGCCTCTGCTCGGTGGGGAGCCTGCTTCCCCCCTCTCTCTGCCTGCCTCTCTGTGTACTTGTGATCTCTCTCTGTCAAATACATAAATAAAATATTTTTTAAAAACAAATAAATAAAAGTTCAAATCCACTTTGGTGTTTGATTTTAAAAAATCAGTCTGGCTATCTATATGCAACAGGCACTGACACTTTCTCAGCACAATATTAAGCTTGACCCTTTAGATTTTTCTTTGTCTTTAGAACATTATATTCTACAACTTCGAATCCACTAGAGTTCTGGTCAGGACAAAATGTTCTCTGAAAAACTCTGAGTTTCATTGCATTTTTTGGTATTGAACCAATATATCATCATTTGGCTTCTGTCATTCACACTGGCCATTAGCCTGCAAGGAATGGATTTATTTTCTGGAATTTGGGAGAAATCTGTCCTCTTAAAAATCGATGAAAAGGCTGAAATTCTTGATGAAACATACTTATATCAGAAAGACAGAGTGGACACTTTTACATTTCCTTACACCACACACAGCAATATTTATTTAAATTTCCACAAATATGTGTACCTTCTACCCCTGTTTTGGGCTAAAAATCCCCCCCAAAAAAAGTCTGGGCTTGCACTATTCGAAACAGTTTGTCATCAAGGAGAAAATAAACAAATGCTTGTCTGAACCCACTTGTATTTTGCTCAGTTGGACTGGAAAACGTGTGGAGTCAAATGAAAGGCAGGAAAGTGATGCAACTTTTATCACCAAAGGCAGTCTAACAGAATAGTCAATGAACTAATATTTACTTCCCTCCTGCCTTTGGTCTAGGATTTCCAAAGCCAGAAATTTTTATCCCTTGCACTTAACAATGTTTGTTGCATTTATTTCAATGAATGAATAAAAAAGCAATGGGTGTGTTTGCAATAAGAACTGGCAGCCTGTGCACCTGATGAAAGGGATCCTAAATATACCTTTCCATCATAGTTCGGGGCATTATTTTTCCTGAAATTCTAACCAGAGTCACCCCAGTAACATGACCTTGCCTACAAAATGGGTTCTGATTTATTAAGTTTGAAGATCCCAGGCATTTTTAGGGCAGAAAGGAAACTGATACAGAGATTCACACACTGTGTTTTCCCTAAGTGTCTTTTCTGGTCAAAGGCTAATTCGTTTTATTATATATCTCTGTTTTCATTGGCTGTTGCACTCTGTGTGGATGCCTGTGTTATCTGTTTTCTGGTAACTGCCTCAATGTGTTTTAAGTCTAAGAATCCTTCACCAGAGTTATAGGACTGTGGTGAGGCAGTAGTTACGCCTATGACAAATTTATTTTATAGAGCATATATTTTCACACAGCTTTTCCATTCTAAAATAAGCTCGGTGCCAAAGGGCTCACGATGTGGACAGCATTACCATAGCGTTTCAGACACAGCGTATTTAAAAGTTTGTAACACCAGATGACGATAAGAACAGCACATCGGCAGATAATTAGAGATTTACGATGATGTTATAATTTAATTTCCACAAGGCAACCTTCATACATGGGTTTTTCAAGCGTGTAATTATGAAATTCACTTCAAAATGCCAAACGGAAGCTTTGCAAATAGAATTCCTAAATCCTTATGTGATGCACAAGCAGAGAATATAGGAAGTCGGGAAAATAGTGAACCAAAATGGCACTGGGCACTTGGTGTTTCTCTGAAGGAAGCCTGGAATGATAAAAAGGAATCCGAGAATGTATGAAAACTCCCCCAAGGGCCAGTGGCCCTCCCTCAGGAACATGCTGCTGGGGAGGGTCGACGTCCCAGTCACAACCAAGGGCTATGACAGACACGGAGGCAACTGTTGAGAATACGAATGTGCAGCTTCATTAATATCTGTTACGGGCTAAGTCCGTCCGCCCACGGTTCATGTCCAAGCCCTTCTCCCCAGGCCCTCAGAAGGAAACTGATTCAGAAATAGGATCTTTGTGGATGTAACAAAGTTAAAACAAAGCCATGAGCCCCTAATCCGTTATGTCTGGCTTTCTTAAAAATAGGGGAAATTTGGAGACAGATGTGAACACAAAGGCCGAAGTCCGGGAGATGCTTGTCTAAGCCAAGGAAGGCCGGCCCGTGGCCAGCAACCCCCAGAAGGCAGGACAGGGGCGTGGAGCTCCGCGCTCTCAGAGCCGGGGAAGAACCCTGCCCTGCCCACATCTGGATCTCACACTCCCAGCCTCCAGAAGCAGGACACGATGCCCCTCTGCTGTTTCAGGGGGTGAGTGTGTACTTGGTTACAACAGCTCTAGAAAACCAGCGCAGTAGCATTACTGTGGGACTCACAGTTTAAAAGGAGTGTGCTTACTGAGGAAATAAAAATGTGCTTCAGTAGAATGAGACGGTGTCTGCTGTAATCTAAAGTCGACCTGATAAGGCATTCTGTCCGTGGTCCACGCATTTTAATTAGACACGGAGCCCTCGTGAATACAGAGTAGGTAAAATTTCATAACTCTCTGAGATATCTGCTTTTTCATAATAAATTACAGATAAATAAATAATTATGCATAATGAGCAGTAATAGCAAAGTCCTGTCCTCTTAATTCCTAGATAGCAAAGTTCCTTGAAGACTCAATTATGGAATATGAACGAAAGCAAATGTGGTTATAAGAGTATCATACGAGATTTTTAAATCTATTAATTTATCATGGAAAATGAGAGTTTATTCACTAGAGAATGTCTCTTACACATAGACTATTCTACTAGAAAATGGAGTGAGTCTGCATAAATTGTGAAGAAAAATCATCTGTTTTACTTGAAACTTGCTGAAAATTTATTTATTTATATTGTTTTAAAGATTGTTATTTATTTGACAGAGAGATAGAGAGTACAAGTGTGCAGAGCAGCAGGCAGAGGGAGAGGGCGAAGCAGGCTCCCCGCCCAGCAGGAAGCCCGATGTGGGACTGGATCCCAGGACCTTGGAATCATGACCTGAGCTGGAGGCAGATGCTTGACCCACTGAGGAACCCAGGAGCCCCTGAAAATGTTTTTGTCTCCTTTGGCATCTAGCCAAAATTCGGAAGTCTTTGTCTATGTACTGAAAGACACTAAGTTGTTGTGAGTGAAATCTCCTTGATATGGGTGGGCATTTTAGATGAAAATGTAAAAACTACGTAGAATCACATATTATCATATAAAAGAAAATGATATCGTATTAAAGTCTAAGTGAAAATTGACATTTATACTACAAAGTATGAACTGATATTTTACCTATATTTGAAGATATTTGAAACAGCTAGAAAACTTCTGCTTCATTCTTTTATGATGTTTTGAGGCAGTGTACTTAGTTTTATTTCTCAGAAGGTTTTTATATGAAGAATATTACAGTTTCAAAGCAATCAGTTTAAACAGTTGAAAGTCCACAGAAATATATAGATGGTACAACTTGGTGTTTACATAATACATTAGAATCATTACCAATAAAATGCCTCTTCTGCATTAAGTTATTAAAAACTAAAATTGTGTATAGAGATAGAAAATAGTTTCGTGGCTGCCTGGCCTGGGGATGAGAAAGGGAACAACTGCAATTGGGAACAAGGTGTCTACCAAGGGTAGTACGGTGACCTGAATTTGCTCCCCACCAAGACATATCCACTTAATCCTCACAGCCTGTGGAAGTTAATGTGTATGGCAGAAATACATCTAAGAATTTCCAAATACAAATCAAACTACAAAATATCATCTCATACCTATTAGGATGTCACTCATCAAAAAGACAACGGACACCAAATGTTGACAAGGATGTGGGAAAAAGGGAACCCTTGTGCACTGTTGGTGGGAAGAGAAATTGGTGCAGCCACTGTGGAAAACAGTGTGGAGGTCCCTCAAAGAATTAAAAATAGAACTATCCTATGATCTAGCAATCCCTCATCTAGGCATAGATCCAAAGGAAATGAGCTCTGTACCTCAGAGAGATATCTGTGCTCCCACATTTAGTACAGCATTGTTCCCAACAGACAAGATATAGAAACAATCCAAGTGTTAGCTGACCAATGAATAGATAAAGAAAAAGGAAAAATGGAATATATGTATACACACACACACGCACGCAGCTTGATGGGGCAGTTAAGAGTTTTTAAAGGAAAGCAAATAGAAATCATTTTTCATTGATGATTGCACTTGACATAAGACAGATTGGAGAGGAAATAGTCTAATATGAAGATCTTTAGAAAAGAACCATCCAGATGTCAAAGAGCCTTGCTTGATCTTAAAAGCTGCCCCACTGAAACTCGGCGCCTCTTAGGCTGTTCAAGACAGCGGGGACTACCCCATTCCCCCTGGGTTTTCCCCACCCTTTTCCCAGTGTCATGGTGTCAGACCACAGGTCATCTCTTCCATAGCTAAAGGCAGTCAACCCTTCCACTCTGGGCTATGCGCCTGTGTTCGCGGAACACCTCCTCATGTAAGAAGCAGTCCATGTGGGACCCTGCGTGGCTTAGCGGGTTAAAGCCTCTGCCTTTGGCTCAGGTCATGACCCCAGGGTCTTGGGATCGAGCCCCGCAT
This sequence comes from Mustela nivalis, assembly GCF_964662115.1. Lineage (NCBI taxonomy): Eukaryota > Metazoa > Chordata > Mammalia > Carnivora > Mustelidae > Mustela > Mustela nivalis. The sequence continues at coordinate 174,329,066 of NC_139022.1, forward strand.
CGGATTCTCTGCTCAGCGGGGAGCCTGCTCCCCCCACCCACTGTCTGCCTCTCTGCCTACTTGTGATCTATGTCTGTCAAATAAATAAATAAAATCTTTAAAAAAAGAAAAAAGGAAGCATGTACTGAAAAGGCTGAACTAATCTGTAAGGTTTTCCCCAATTTTAATATTTTGTATTTAAAGGAAGGTTTTTAGATCTTGTGAATTGTTTCTGTTAGGGAGAGAGACTGTGGGGCTGCTATGGTAGGATTCTAAAGTCCCACGATACATCATCCTCATTTTGGGCTTCAAAGAGTTTCAAGCCCTCATAAGCCAGAGTTTAGCTTTTGAAGGCACGGAATTCCTTACTACAGTTAAAATACCTCCCCGGATCAACTGTAGGAATTCTACAGGACCTGAGCGGCGTTCATCTCTCTCCTATGAGGTTTGCTGTTGCCCTCTCCTCCCAGAACTGGGCCAGTAGAGGAAAGCATCAAGTTCACAGCATTTCTTGAATTGGGCGTCTACCAGGTATTGTGTGGAGTGTTTCCCATGTGTTACTCCATTTAACTATCGGACAGCCCTGAATTGCTGTCTCCTTTTATCTTTCGACAGAGGAATAGGCTCTGTTAATTCATGCAAGACCCCTTAACTCTCTAATGGACAGGACTGGGGTTGGAGGCTGGGGCCGGGCGTCTCAGGAGCCCACCTGTGTGAGAATGTACAGTCTGTGGAGTGAGCCTCAGCCTCTCCGAGCTCTCAGTTGATTCTGACACTGCCTCGGTGTTGGGGGATTTCCGTCGCCTTCACGGAAGCCATTCAAGCTCACTCGGGCTTCAGCACAGTATCTTACTTATGGGGTGGGAAATGCCACTTCCTATGACTAACTTTCCCATCGCAGCTGCCCATTTGAAGAGGGAGAGCAAAGCACTGATTGGGATTACGCATCCTCCCGGCAGGCGGGCTGTGCGAGGGCTGCTCTCTCTGCAGTTCTCCTCAAGGACACATGCTGTGAGGACACCGTTGGCCCTAGGGCTGAAAGGAGTTGGAGGAGAAGAAAGGCTACAGAGAGTATGATTCTCACCCCCCAAGGCCACATGTGTCTGATGCCATCATCCCGACAGTGGCTGCCCCTTGTTACCCTTGAGGGGCAGAATGTGGATTTGGGACAGCAGGAGGGGGCACATTAAGAGGCCATGCAGTTTGGCCTGAGTTTTACTTCTGCCCATTAAATTGGATCAGAAGTCACGCTCCTTCTGCACCCGTCATACTAAGCTGCCTTGGACTTACTTGAGTAAGTCATTACTGGAAGGGGCTGTGGTACAAGGGTTGGAAATTTCAGGTTTTTCTGGTCTATAGGCAAAAAAAAAAAAAAAAGTTTTGTTAGAGATTCAATAGGGGAGCTTTTTATTTTTCTGTGGCTCCTCCAAACAGTGATTCTGTGCAATGATAGGAAATGAAATTACTGACCTTGGGAATTAATCTGTGTTGCTATTAAATCACTTTCATGCTATCGCTTTAGGGAGGTTCCAAAAGTCCTTTCCTGCATTTTTGAGAGATCCCTTTCCCACAATCATACCATATTTTCCTTTAAAATTATTGCCTATGTTACTAGTGCTTGGAAAACATTAACTTCGAGTAAAAGCTTCCATATTACCCACTGCTAACTTTTCTTCCTGTTTTAATGGTCTGGTCTGGTAAGCCACAAAAAGTTGATGTGCTCCCTTGAGAAAAAAGAATAATAAAGTCACCCTCATGTACTCTATTTGCTGGCGGCGAGGTTTAGGGGGAAGGGAGAGAAAACTTGTTCACAGTAGCCTTAAGACGGTCCCCTTCCTCCACAGTAATGTTTGCATGCCTTGCGGACTTTGCTCAGAAACTTGTCTAGAGACAAGACGCCAGCCCAGAAAGAGTGTTGCATGTGTTTCTGGGAGTCAGGTTTCCCTTCATTTAACTTGGAAATGCTGCGTGCTACAGAGCTCCCATACAGAACATTAAAATCGGAGGGCTGTGAAGTGTGAGTTTCTCTCCCTAATTTATCATCGATTTTCACCACCATCGTTCTCTGACAGGAACATCTGTTCAGGAGATCGTTGGTGCCAATGTGGACCCCAAGAGCTTCCCCAGCAGGATAGCACCAGGCAGGGTCTAGGCTGGCCCCCAGAGAGCCTTGGGTATTTTCCTTTACTCAGTGGGTGCTGTCTGAGCTACCATGTGTTGGAGGTCCCGTGCTGGTATGGAATTAAGTCACCGTCATGGTGCACCTGGCATACGAGCTCCCATTCTGGGGAAGTGGAACCCATGAGGTCCTTCTGATTGAAGGTGCAGTTTCAACAGACCCACACAAAGTACTCACAAGGTTCATTACTTAAAGTCCCAGAATGGGCGTCGGGGGTGGGGAGGGTGAAATGAGGTGGGGAAAAAGCCATCCTCTGTGCCAGGTCAGAACTAGCAGGAGACAGAATGCCCAGTGGCAGGCACCTGTTACAAGGTGATGGGGCAGAGGTCATCAGATTTTCTTGGCCTTAATTCTTCATGGTTACTTTAAAAGGCGTTAGGGGAAAAGCAAAACGGGAGCTTAAGGAGGGCATCCTTAACTCACATCTTGATCTACACGTCCAGAGTCTGGGTGCCAGCAGGGTTCTCATACCATAAAATGCCCAGGCAGCAACTCGGAAAATCAAAAGTTGGTTTTCTCAAAAGTTCTTTCTCGCAAACTATAAAGTTAGTCTGATAACTTAGAAAGAAAGAGAAAAAAGACAAAGTGAAAATGCCTCAAAACAAAACTGCTTGTGGGGTCTCCTAAGACTGATCATTTCACAGCTTCTGTTGAGCCCGTAAATGGGGAGTTAATTAGCCATTGTTGTGACTGATACGGAAGCCCACGGTTTCGGGCTGTCTCGCACAGGGTTTAGTAACCAGAGGGTTCACAACAGCGTGAAAAATAATTCACACATGACGAAAAACATTAAAAACATCCAAATAACCAGTCTGTAAACTGCCACTCCTCATCATTAAAAGTCGTGAAAAATAACAACACACAAAAAAACTTCGAGTTCAGCTCAAGTCCCACTTTCTACTCTTAATAAAAGGACGACTGTCCTAGCACAGTCGGAATCCGGAATCTTAGAGACGCAGAGGAGGTGCAGGCGGCAGGAGGGCAAACTGGGGTTCATCTCCGAGGCCGGCGGGGGCGGGCGGGGGGCGCGCGTCGGGGAGCCCCGAGCACCGGGTTACTGAGGCCGCAGACGCCGCGGGCTCCAAGGTTGGCCCGAAGAAGCCGGCCAGCCACCTGCCCAGTCCCTGGAGAGTCCCAGCGAGGAAGTTAAAGGCTTCGAGGCTTCCAGCTGCGGAGAATAACGGAGACCACAAGGGCCCTGAGATCCCAGCAGCGTCCGGGACGCACAGGGCAGCGGCAGCCCGAGTCCGAGCTTTGCGCTTGCGCCCGCGCCCTGACCCGCACAGAGGCCACTGCGTCACACCCTGACACCGGTCTGGTCTCACAGGAGGTGAGATCAGCCTCCGCCGCGGGGATCCACCCGAGGGTCAGGCAAGGGCGCGGATGCCGTGTCCCAGCCGACCTGGCCCTGGTGGCGGCACCACCTCCAGGATCCGCATGGGTGTCAGGGGCCGCCTTCCAAAGGAGGGACCCTGGCCTGTCGCCCTGCAGTTGTGACAGCCGCACCGGGAATAGGAGGGGTGTCAGCAAGTCTGGGGCAGTCCCGCTCCCCACGACCCCGGGATGGGTTTGCCCCACAGGGAAAGAAAAGAGAGCTAGTATGACGTTAGTTCCTACCGTGTTCCAGAAAGGGAAGGACACTGGGGTGTGATTCTGCCTCTGCCTCTCAGGGCCGTCCTGAGAAGTGAGTCTGCCTCTGACCACAATGGAAAGGAGATTCTGTGATACCGTAGCTTATCCCACGGCATTCAGCTGAGAGACCACCACGGGCAGGACCCGAATCAAGATGCGCCTGACCCCAGAGTCCGAGGTCCTCTACTGCCTCCTGTCTCTCTTAGTGAAGGTCTGGTCTCCCCTGAGTCTTTTCCCCATTTCTCTAGAAGCGGACTTTCTCCACCTGCAGAATCTCACTCAATCCAACACCCAGGGTAGTCAAGTTACCAAAAAATAAAATATAGAATAAAATAGTTAATTAATTAACTAATATAATAAAATAGAACTTAGCCAGGGAAGGAGGTGACTGCAATGTCAATGGAGGGACAGAACCTACGTGAAGGAATTTAGTTTATTGGTCCAGGGTTGACCTTGGAAAATTGCAAATAAGGCACCAGACCTTTAGTTTGACTACTCTGAATCACTCATCTCTTCAAATATCTTTTCCTGGATGTGGTGGTGAATTTTGTATGTCAACTTGACTAGGTTATGGTGCCTAGTTCTGAAAAACCCTAGTCTAGATGTTACTGTGAAGATATTTATACTCATGATTCACATCAGTTGACTTTGAGTAAAGCAGATACCTTCAAAATGTGGGTGGGCCTCATCCAATCAGTTGAAGGCCATAATTGCATATTGCAAAACTAAGGTTTCCTTATGCTCCACAAATAAGTGAAACCATATGATAATTGACTCTCTCTGCTTGACTTATTTCACTCAGCATCATCTCTTCCAGTCCCGTCCATATTGCTACAAAAGTTGGGTATTCATCCTTTCTGATGGAGGCATAACACTCCATAGTGTATATGGACCACATCTTCCTTATCCATTTGTCCGTTGAAGGGCATCTTGGTTCTTTCCACAGTTTGGCGACCATGGCCATTGTTGCTATAAACATTGGGGTACAGATGGCCCTTCTTTTCACTACATCTGTATCTTTGGGGTAAATACCCAGGAGTGCAATGGCAGGGTCATAGGGAAGTTCTATTTTTAATTTCTTGAGGAATCTCCACACTGTTCTTCAAAGAGGCTACACCAACTTGCATTCGCACCAACAGTGTAGGAGGGTTCCCCTTTCTCCACATCCTCTCCAACACATGTTATTTCCTGTCTTGCTAATTTTGGCCTTTCTAACTGTTGCAACGTGGTATCTCAATGTGATTTTAATTTGAATCAGGGAGAAATAATCTTAAGAAGTCTCCATATTCACCATGGAGCCTAATGTGGAGCTCAATCTCACTACTCTGAGATCATAACCTGAGCCAAAATCAAGAGTGAGACACTCAACTGACTGAGCCACCCTGGTCTCCTGGAACATAAAATTCCTAGGAGTGGAGTTGTTGCATCATAGGGAGTGCTGTGCATTTGACCAGCTTTTGCAGATACTACCAGTTTTCCAAAAATTTCAATGTTATCATTACCACTTTATACTTCCATTAACAATATATAAGATTTCCACTTGCTCTGCACCTAGTCAGCGTTAGATGTTGTCTGTTTATCGTGTTAAGCATTCTGGCAGGTGTGTCTTCTTTTTGTTTCTCCTGATGAACATATTTTCATATGTTTATTGCCCTTTGGATATTCTCTTTTGTAAAGTATCTGTTCAAGTAAGTCTTTTGCCTATTTTTTATGGGATCTTCTGCTATCTATTCTTTGAGTTGTAAAATAATATATACGAGCCCTTTTTCAAACATACACATTGAAAATACCTATTCCTGGTTGTTGGGTCTTGCACTCTAAATGATGTCCTTTGATGAAGGTAAGTTTGTAATTCTAACACAATCAAATTTATCCTTTTCCTATAGGGTTAGTATTTTCATTCATGTGTGTTCTAAGAAATTTTTCATACCACAGTGTCTTGAAGATCATTTTCATTGTTTTCTTCCAAAAATTTTATTGTTTTATTGCAATAAGATTTTATATCTGAAATTGATTTTTTGTATCTAGTCTTAGAGGATCTACCCTCTTTATATTCACAGGGACAGCCAATTATCTCAACTCTATATTTTTCAAAATATCTTCCTTTCCTAACTTCAAAGCAATGTCATAAATCTCATGACTTTCTCTGGGTGGATTGTTTCTGGGCTTCTTAGTGGATTCTATTGGTCTCTTTGCCTTAATTACTGTAAATTCATAATAAATCATCAGATCTGTTAAGAGAATTCTTTTGTTTTTGTTGTTTTTCTTCAATATTGATTCTCCTATTCCTGTGATGAATTATGTCTAAATAGGACAATTTGGCTGCTGGGTTGAAAGCAGAATTTGGAGTAAATGATATAAGGAGGAAGGATATCAGTGAGGAGGCTTTTGCATTAAGCCAGACGGAAATATTGAGAAGTAGTTGGATTATGAAAATATTTGGAATATCAGTAGCAGAGATGACTTATAGCCTGGATGTGGACAAGTAAGGTCACTCCAGAGATTTGGGGCCCAACAAAACAAGGACAGAACCGTCATTCACTGAGATATTGGAGACTCAGAAAAGAAAACATTAGGGGAGGAAATGAAGAATGTCCATTTTGAACTTCTTAAATTTGAGTAAGAGGATGAGTAAGAAGGTGAATATAGATGACTTCCCTTTCTTTCGGCTCTGGCTACCCAACAGAATTTTGAGTCTTGTCATCCTCACTGGCAAAATGTCTTCAACAGGGCCAGAGATCCACAAACGTTTTCTTGAAAGGGCCAGATAGTAAATATGTCAAATTTTGCAGGCCATGCATGGTCTCTGTTGCGTGGTCTTCTCTTTTTACAATCCTTCAAAAAGAGAAAAATAATTCTATTTTTTTTAAGATTTTAATTATTTATTTGAGATAGAGCATGATAGAGAGATAGAAATCACAAGCAGGGGTGGGGGACATGGGGGAAGCAAACACCCCACTAAGTAGCGAGGCCACTGCATGAGGAATCTGGGATCATGACCCAAGCCAAAGACAGACTGGGCCACCCAGGCACCCCTGTAAAACTCATTCTTACGTTTCTGGCCCTCCAGAAACTTCAGGGCTGTAGTTTGCCAAGCCCTGGTCTATAAAGTTATTGACGCTCCCCATGCTTCAGTTAGTTCTGTCTGATCTCTTCATCGACATCCTTATTCTTCCGTGTTTCCTTCACAGAGGAGTAAGAATTATGGGTTTTGGGTTTTGGTGTTTGTTCCTGTGTTTGTTGCTTAATCAAGGTCAGATGATGACACTTGCATGGCTGCACGCTGAAGGCACAATGAGGCAAAACTTTCCATACAGCCTACCAGGCTGTGCATGCCCTGGCTGCTGTTGAGGAAAGCGGATCCAGCTACAGCCTGTGTTTACAAATACAGTTTTGCTGCGACACAGCCATGAGCATTTGTTTGCGTGTTGTCTAGGGCCGCTTTCACACCACAACGGCAGAGCTCAGTAGTTGTGACAAGACCACATGGCCCACAAAGCCTGAAATATTTACTGTCGGGACCATTGCAGAAAAAGTTCCCTGACCCCTATTCTAAAGCATCAGCATTATTCATGTGCAAGGCTTTTGCATACATGACCTCTCTATAGTGCTCTTGCTTCCAACCTTGTGTCATGGACTTCAAGTTCAACATTTAGTTGATTATTCTCTTCAGTTCACGACAGCCATCACTGGCTTGTGTGAATCAGCACTGTGTCCTTGTCTTGTCTTGTGTGGCATTGTTCTAGGTTTCCACCCCCATTAATCCCCACCCATGTTCTCATTTCATTCCTAATATGGCCTGGTTGGATCAGGTCAGAAAATACATTCTCTGAGAAATCATGTCTCTGAAGTTTTTGTGATTTAACTATGGCCCAAGAGGTGGTCAATTTTCATATAAATTCCATGTGTTATAGAAAACAATGTGTAGATGTATACAACAGGTGAATCACTAAATTCTATCTCTGAAACTAATAATACAGCATATGTTAATTAAATTGAATTTAAATAAAAATTTTTAAAGAGAAAACAATGTGTAGATGTTGAGTATAACGTGCTGTATATTTCCATTAAGACCATTTTGTTAATAATGTTAACCAAATCTGTTGTATCTTGACATTTTATCTGCTTGTTGTGTTCCTTTCTGAGAAATGTTAATATATTTGCCTTTAACGATGAGATTATTGGTTTCTCTGTGTAGTTTGTCAAATTTTACCTTACTCAGAGCATGATTAGATACGTAAAAATTAATAATTGTCATATATTTCTGATAAATTGACTCTTTCATCATTTGAAGTATCCCTTATCTCTTGCCTAACTAAATCTATGTCTTCTGATAATATACAAATATATAGATAGTAGATATTTAATATAGCTACTAGAGGATTTTTTTGTTAGTGTTTATATTCTATATATTTTCTTTTTCTTTATACCTTCCTGCTTCTTTGTATTATAGCTATATCTCTGATAAAGAGTAAATTGTTGTCTTTTTATCCACACCAATAAACTCTTTTTTTCAACAAAAACATTCAGCTTACTTACCCTGAGTGTACTACTGATGCATTTATGTTTTAGTATCTATTATTTTCCTTTCTATTTGAACCTTCTGTTCTTTTTAACACATTTATTTCCACTTTTCACTTATAATCCCCTTTAATGTCAAAGTAATCCTTTATTTGTTAAGGATTCTGTTTATATATTTTAATAACTTTTCATGATAACATGACTTATGAGATTATACCCACATTATTTATAATATTGTTCTTTTACCATCCTTCCAGATAATGCATATCCTCAGGATTTTAACTCCATTTAGCTCTCTCTAATTGAAGACCACTGTTGTCATATAATAGCCAAGACACAACACTCTGGGGCCATCCCTCCCCGCCCCCAGCCGCCATGCTGTGACAGCAGAAGCATAAGGGAAATCCGCACTGAGATGGCTCCTCTGGCTCCAGCTGGGTTCCCGGCCAATGACATTAATACTCTCCAGTCACATGAGTCAGCTGGTGGACCTTCTAGCAAATCCGCACTGAGATGGCTCCTCTGGCTCCAGCTGGGTTCCCGGCCAATGACCTTAATACCCTCCAGTCACATGAGTCAGCTGGTGGACCTTCTAGCAATATCAAGCCCCCAGATGACCAGAGCCTCAGGACATGGTGAAGAGAGTTGCTGAGCAGAGTCCCGGCACTAAGAGAAATAGTAAAACGGTGGTGGTTGTTTGCTATACAACGTGCTAAACGATATGGGTTTTTGTGTGATTTTAAAAATAAATTCTCCCTTCAAATTAGATCCTTTGCTCGGTTTCTCTTTATTTTGCTCTGGAATTCTAGTTAAATGTGTATTAGATGGCACACTCCCTTCCACATAATCTCCATGTAGTCCTTACGATTGCATGCATACAATGCTGCATTCTTGATATGCTCTGATCTTAGTTGGTTTACCATTTGTCTGTTTAACTGGGCTTAATCTGCCATTGAATCTGATTATTTATTCAGCCTTTAATTTTTACTGTCTCATGCCAAGAAATATGAAGGGTCTGAGAATTTGCCTTACTTGCAATCTAACAAATTAGCTGAGACTGTTCCCTGAATAGAAAAGAGGAGACGTCTAGGTAAGAGACAGAGAACTTTACTGCTCACCACACAGCAAGAGATGCATGAGCTTCATGTGGACATTGGTCCTCAGTTCCAAAGGGGATGACAGGTAGGGGTCTAGGCAGAAGCTCTGCATGCCGGGGTTTGGGACCTGGAGAATCTTGTATTTAGAGTGTCCAAATTTTTTAGAATGAGAAATAAGCAAATCAACCTGATATTTTCCCCTGAAGGAGATACTATCTTTACTATACAGGATAGTAAGCAAACCTACACTCTGTTCATATGAAACCTCTCTCTTCATCTTTCAAGGCTACTATAGATACAAACATACTTGAAATGACAGCCCGGAATAAAGGCAATTAGTTTCTCTTTTAACAAAATACGCAGAAATATAAAAGACCCATGGACAATTGTCTCCCAACCTTTGCTTTTTCAAATCTAAGATTGTTTTTTATATCAGGTATGTAATGCGATGTGCTCAATGTTCTCCTGAAAAAAAAGCGAACAAACAAATAAATAAATAAATTTTATGGAAAAACTGGGAACCCAAATAAGTCCAGAGTTGTTTTCTTAAATTTGACGCGTGTGCCATGCTTCTGCAAAGTGAGAGCATTGAGGAAATGGGTGAGGAGCATGGAGGAACAAATGTAGAATCTTTGCAACTTTTCTGCAAATCTAAAATTATTTTGAGTGAAAAGTTTATTAAAATACTCTGCTTAGTTTTGCAAATCAGTTCTGTTTAAATTTACTATTTTCATAGGAGCAAATACTATAGAGGTGACTACGACTTCGAGTACCTGAGTATTGGGCTTGCCTGGCTAGACTCCAGTGGTCTCGCTGCTGGCTTCATGAATCCTAGTGCTCCTCTTAGCATTTCAGAAATTATGAAGAGATCTGTTTTAGGTTTCAAGCATACTTTCAACTCACACAGCAGAAGAATTTCCCAAGTTCCTAATTCACTGTTATCAGATGCACTGAACCTCCCCCACCATAGGAACCCACTCTCTTATATTCAGTCAGTAGCCTTTGAATTCATCCTCTGCCTCTATGCTTACATGCTGTGTTTCCTTTAAAGTGGATAGTATGGCGTGTGTGTGTGTGTGTGTGTGTGTGTGTGTGTGTGTGTGTGTGTTTAAGATTTTATTCATTTATTTGACAGAGAGAGAGATCACAAGTAGGCAGAGGCAGGCTGAGCAGAGAGCCCGATGCGGGGCTCAATCCCAGGACCCTGAGATCATGACCTGAGCTGAAGGCAGAGGCTTTAACCTATTGAGCCACCCATGTGTGTGTTTTTAACTTAGATCAATGACTCAATTCTCATACTTCCTATTTATTCATCACTTCATTTTCATATGTTTCTATATGTAACTCCGCTACACTTTTTAAATGCTGCATAATGGTCCACCCAATGCCTATGTCACAGGGATCTATTTCATTCCTGTAAAGTCTGACCCAGACATTGAGTTTAACTCCTTGTTTCTATAAGCACCAGCTATGCTTCAACAATTATCCCAATACACCTCCTCAGGAATATGAATACAGAAAACATGGTGGTTGTTGTGTATACATGTAATTTTACTAAATACTGCCGACTTATTTTTCATAATGCCCGAAGCAGTGACACCACAGTCCTAGCAACTGTGTTTCAGGCTTGAGGCTCCCTACTCTTACAGTCATTTGACGAGCACTGACCATTTGTGCCAGCTGCTAGAGTATTTTCTCAAAGTTTTGTTGATTTTCACCTCCTTAATTGTTGGTGTGACGGAGACTCCCAACGTGTACATATTGGTGATTTATTAGGATTCCCTTTCTGTGAATGGTCTATTTAGAGATTTTGCCCTATGTTTTCTTGCAGAAATATCTGCTGTCTGCTCCAAATGAATCTGTTATCAGCTTAGCTATTGAAAATACTGTTGCAATGTCTACTACACATCTGTTACCTTTGTTAATACTATTTCAGTTTTAAAAAGAAATTTTAATTACTAAACTACACTAAGGAGACGATTCAATTTCCCCAAATTAATGCCAGCCTGACTGTGGTCTCAATGAAAAAAAAAATATGGTCTCAATAAACTAATTCAAAAACATATGGAAGGGCAAAAGACCAAGAGCAGCCAACACAAAATTAAAGAACCAGGACAACACGGAGGAACTGGCAAGACTCACTGAAGGGCTGTAGTGATCAAGACGGAAAGATGGGTGAAAATTGGCAAAAGAATACTGGTGAAAGAACAGACAAGTAGGTTGATGACCCAGAGTAGAGAGCCTAGAAACGAACCCACATGAATGCAGTGGCCCTTCCTTTTCCAGCGTTTTGCTCCTTGCCATTTCAGGCACCGAGGTCAACTGCATCTGGGAACAGATTATCCCCCGCCCCCATGGATAGGTCAAGTGGTAGCCTAGTGCTACATCATGGGGCTTACATCACTCACCTCATTTCATCCCATCACTAGACATTTTGTCTTCTCTCATCATCCTAAGAGGAAGGGTGAGGACAATGTATTAAGATATGTTCAGAGAGAGAGAGAGAAAGACCACATTCCCATAAAGCTTGTTACAGAATATTGTTATAATTGTTTTATTTTACTATTAGTTATTGTTAATCTCTTATTTTGCCTAATTTATACATTACATTTTATCATAAGTGTGTTTGTCCAGGAAAAAAAAAAAAAACGTAGAATATACAGGGTCAGTGTAATACGCAGTTTCAATCATCTATTGGGGATCTTGGAAGTATGGACACCTTGTGGATCAGAGGGACAACCGTGTTGTCAACTCATCTTTGAAAAAAGATCGAAGGTAGTTAAATAGAAAAGGGATATTTTTTTCAACAAATGGTGCTGGAACAATAAGATATCCACATCAAAAACATGAATCTAGACTAAGATCTTATACTTGTCACAGCCATTAACTCCGAATGGCTAACAGACCCAATTATTTAAAAAAAAAAAAAAAAAAAGGTTTTTATGGAAACTCCTAGAAGATAATGCAGGAGAAAATTCAGGATTCCTTGGATTTGGTTATAAATTTTAGATATGGCACCAAAAACAGGATCCATGAAATAATTAAATTTCATTAACATTTAAAACTTTTCTTTGTGGAAGACTGCTAAGAGATTGAAGAGACGGGCCACAGACTGGGAGAAAATATTTGTAAAGGATGTATGTGATAAGGGGCTTTTATCCAAAAAATACAAAGAACACTGAAAACTCAACAGTAAGAAAACAGTGTGATTCAAAAAATGGGCAAAGATCTGAACAGACAGCTTACCAAAGAAGATATAGAGTCAGCAAACAAGCCTCTGAAAAGATGCTCAACATCTTACATCATTAGGAAATTTCAAATTAAACAAAGATTAAGTACCACTGCACCCACTAGAACGGCCAAAATCCCCAACAGCGACACCACCGAATGCTGGTGGAACACGTGCGGCGACAGGAGCCCTCGCTCACCGCTGGCAGGAACGTGCAACGGCCCAAGCACTCTGAAGACAGGTCAGCGTTTCCCATAAAACTGAACATGCGTTTCCCATAGGATCCAGCAACGGAAGTCCTTGGTATTTACTCAAACTGAAAACTTGGGTCCACACAAGAACCTGTCCATGGATGATGATAGCACCGTCAATCGTAACTGTCAGAACTTGGCAGCAAGGTGGCCTTCAACAGGCAAGTGGATAAGCGAACGGTGGTATGTCCACGCAATGGGGTGTCATCCAGTGCTAAAGAGAAATGAATTACAAGTCCCGAAATAAGGGGAGGAACCTAAAAGTCACATGACCCAGTGAGAGGAGTCCATCCGAAATGTGACACACTGTCTGATTCTGATTTACACGACATTCTGGGAAAATCCAAACTATGGTGACAGTGTAAGAATCAGTGGTTTCCAGGGCTTGCAGGCAGGGACGGCAAGATGAACAGGCAGAGCACAAGAGACTTTTAGGGTAGTGGAAATGTTCTGTATGATATGGTCATGGGACACACATACCACGTGTCAAACCCATAGAACCAGACAGCACAAGGGAACACGAATATAGACTGTGAGACTCTTAGTTAATAATAATGTATCGACACTCACTGCTCGTAACACACGAACAACACTAATGCAAGACATCAGTGCGGGGATAGAAGAAGAGGAGGGAGTATGATGAGGAAGCACATGTGAGTTTTCTGTTAACTTTCTGTGAAACTTGAACTTTCTATAGACCTAAAACTGCTCTAAGAAATAAAGCTTATTAATTAAAAAAAAAAGTTAACTATACTGTCACAAAGTTCGGTAAGTATAACATATGGAAAAGGTGATAAAATAAATCCCGCTATACCAGAGGTTGTAGGAAACCATTTATTCATCATCATTGTGGGCAGAACAACTCCCACATTGGATTTTTTAAAAGATCCAGGAAAATATTTCTTGAAGAGAAAGACTTGCCTTGGGCTCTACACTTAGAGCAGGTCTCCCTCCATAGGCCGACGATCAATTTTTGTATAATCTGCAAGCTAAATTTTTTTTTCACATTTGAAATGTGTTTTTTTTTTATTCTAAAGGTGAATCATAGGGTAGCCCTATTTTTAATATTTGAGAAACCTCCCTACTATTTTCCAGAGCGGAAAACTCTTAAACCAACAGTGTAAGAGGGCTCCCTTCTCTATGATCCAGCAATTGCACTACTCGGTATTTACCCAAAGAACACAAAAATACTAATTCAAAGGGACACATGCACCCTGATGTTTAGAGCAGCATTATCTCCAATAGCCAAATTATGGAAGCAGCCCAAGTGTCCATCAATTGATGAATGGGTAAAGAAGTGATAAATATATATATATACGGATATATATATCTATATAGATATAGATATAGATATAGATATAGATATCTCAGAAATTACAATTAAATATCCCATTGCATGGATGTACCACAGTTTGTTTATCCACTCACCTGTTGAAGGCCACCTTGGTTGTTGCCAAGTTTTGACAGTTATGATTGACGGTGCTTTACAATTTATAAAGAAATGACAAATAAATAAAAAGACAAATTGTTACTCATGCTAAATCCTTCCTCTTTTTCCATACACACACACACACACACACACACATATATATATATAATGGACTATTACTCAGCCATAAAAAAGAATGACATCTTTCCTTTTTACAACAGTGTGGGTGGAGCTAGAGAGTATAATGCTAAGTGAAATAAGTCAGAGAAATACAAATACCATATCATTTCACTCGAGCATGGAATTTAAGAAACAAATCAGATGAACAAAGGGGAAAGGAAAAAAGAGAGAGGCAAACCATAAAAGACACTCTTAACTGTAGACTACACCCGGAGAGTTGCTGCAGGGCAGACAGGTGGGAAGATGGAATAACTGGGGACGGGCATGAAGGGGGCACTTGTGATGAGCACTGGGCGGTTATGTGAGGGAGGAGTCACTAAATTCCACTCCTGAAACTAGTATTACGCTACATGTCAACTAGTATTTAAATAAAAACTTGAAACACTAAATAAATAAAGAAAGAAGAAAACTATTTTATGACTCGTGAAAATTTTAGGAATTTCAAAGCTCATAAATGTCATTTTATTGAAAAACAATTAAGTCAAGCTGGGCACGTTGAGGGTGGACTGGCAGTGGACAAGCCCTGGACACTCAGGGACACTCAACATAGTATTACTAAAGTAGTACAGATGCGTGAAGCAGTTTTACAAAATAGAATGGCGTTAGTTGTTTTAGCTGTTGCACAAGGTAGAACCTGCGCTATCATAAAAACAGAATGCTGTGTATACATTGCAGATTACCACAAAAATATTTCTGGGTTTATAACCAACATCAATACTCAAACTGGTACTTCAGATGATCTCTCTTTCCATTAAGAATTGGTTTAGTTCCTGGCTTAGAGGAAGATTATGGTCAACTGTCAAGGGTCACTTTATTGGACTTCTCATGTTCACAGCCTTACTAACCTTAGTGGGTTGCCTTTTTCAATTTCTCTCCCCTTGGTGCCAAAACTCCATCCCTGCAAGGACTTCAGGGCAACAGACGATCCTTCCCACCAACAAAGGTAGGTACCTCCGTTACTATAAACCTAAACTGCATTGGATTCAGCTGCCTCTACCTTTTCTAACTACCCTACATGACAGGGTTTTGGGGTATAGGTGAGGTTCAGTGGAGTGAAGTCCAGAGCTGATGACCAAGAAAGATTTCTTGGGACATATTTGGTGCAAAATGGTGTCTTTTTTTTTGTTTGTTTTTTGGTTTTTTTTTTTTTTTTAACTATTTGACAGACAGAGATCACAAGTAGGCAGAGAGGCAAGCAGAGAGAGAGAGAGAGAGAGAGAGGGAAGCAGACTCCCTGCTGAGCAGAGACCCTGGGATGATGACCTGAGCCTGAGCCAAAGGCAGAGGCTTAACCCACTGAGCCACCCAGGTGCCCCAAAATGGTGGTTTATTAAAGTGCAGGGACAGGACCCATGGGCAGAAGAGCTTCTGGCACATGGTTGGGAGAGGTGGCTGATTGTCTACTATGGGGTTGGGGAGGTAAGGAAAAGGGAGGTCTCAAAAGGAGTTGCACATGCTAGAGAAGACTCCCAGATACTGGGGCCTTGACCCTGGCAAGTTAAGGTGGTTTTTCCCTCTAGCAAGACAGTAGCATGAAGATAATGGGGAGCTTCCTGGAGGAGCATTGCTCTCTGCCCACCTCAATTATCTGTTAATGGGCTGCAGGTTATAAGGACATTTAAATGCATCTACATTCCCTTCTGGAAGCTAGGTTGTTGATAGAAATGCTTTTTCCTTGTAGATTGCTAACAAATTTGTAAACTGAGGGAGACTCCTGTCTTATAAGATTGTAACTTCATCATTTAACTATTTATTTTTTCTTTCCTTGGCTTTAGGGCGGCCCAGGAGTTATATATCATATATCTCAGCTTCTGCTTTGTCCTCAGCTAGCCTTCTCTTCCCGCACCATACACATTCCCCGACTGACCTGCGCTGACCCCTAGGTAGGGACATCTCTACTCCCCTACTGAGCAGGAGGGAGTTACAGAAGATGAGACCCTTCCACCTTCAACAACCTTCAAGATTTAAGGGTCAAAATAGTCCAGGGGAGAAAGCAGGAGGGAGCAGAAGGCTAACTGAAGACAAAGCAGAAAACCACACGCGGCAACCTCCCCCACCACCACCCCTGTGTGGGACCCTCAGGACCTGCTTCCAGGAATCCCAACTGTTTTCCGGTAATGCCTTGCTTGAGGGCAAACAACCTTAACTTGCTGCTGGCAAGGCTTTAGTTACCTCTTAGCATATGAAAGTTCTTTCAAAACCTCCCTTTCTCCTTACCTCCCCCAACCCCACAGAAGATAATCAGTAATAAACCACTGCGTGGCACCAAAAACAAAACAAAACAAAAAACACAATTAAGTACTTGCAAAACATCCTCAGTCTTGTCTGTTGGCTCACAAAATCAGAAATATTTGCTGTCTGGCCCTTTACAGAAATAGCCTGCTGGCCCTATTTTAGAGGGTTCGCTACATTATAAAAACAGAAAGTGTTGAAGAACACCTGGACATCTGCTTCACTCGTATTTATTGCTGCTTCAGCAAAACCAAAACGCAAAGCACCTGTTTTTGTGACTAACCCCCAAGGGGCTCCAGAGAAATACTTTTCCACAGAGCTGGCTTATTTCCTTGAAAGAAAGGGACCTCCGTCTGAAGTCCCTGGAGTTTGGAGGTTGGTGCCGCTGGCCGGGCTGAGATGGACTCAGCAGTGGAGCATGGTGTGGATTTGAACAGTAGCAGCACTCGGGTAAAAAATAAATTACAAAAAATAAAAAGATAAATCGACACACATGCTAAATCCTTCCTCTTACCTAACAGAAGCACAAGATACCCAACAGGGTTTCCTCCCAAGCATTGTGGTTTACTGACTCCCCTTCCTTTACTTTGGCTCCAAAAGCACGTTCTGGGAGAACTCAATTAGCAAGGAATTGAAAGTTGCATATGCAGCCTGAGGAGTATCCTGCAATTTAAATATACTTACCCATTCTTAGATTTGTAGTCTATACACTCTCAAATACGTTTAGTCTAAGTACCATGCCTGAAGTACCCTGTGATTCTTCACACTGGAAACCACAAGTGGAATAAGTGTGATTGGGACAGCAGGAGGTAAAAAATATTAATCCAGGATAAAAATGCACTTGCCTTAATAGTAGCATGCCCAAAGAGGCATATGCAATTATTTCATTGCCACACTTCATAGCAAAAATGGGAAACATCTTAAAGGGCCTTCCATCAAAGACTGAGGACAGTTTTGCACGTGGACATGGTAACGTCTAGTGCTAGGCAGCCATGGCCTCCAGGCGCCAGTGTTAAGTGAAAATGCACCTCAGAAGGGTTGGGGGCTGAGTATGTGGGAATGCTGCTTGCCGAGGACCGCAGCTTTTTCTGGGTTATTTAGAACATTTGCCAGGAATGCATATCTTTTAAAAGTACGTTTCAATCCTAGGGGTGGAGGAGAGGTTTATGTGAGCTTAGACGGATCAGTAAATAAATCTGAAATACTGAGTTCAAATGAGACAGCCAGGTTGTACTAAAAATGGCCCATTTTCTCCCCTGGGCGGTTCTCTAGTATAATTTTCTGTTTGCATTTCTGAATTGCATGAAGGATTGCTAGAATACCATTAGTTATGGTTGAAGAATTACTTTCAAGCTAAACTCTTGTTCTTAAGACGCTTTAATTTCTTGTAAAAAAAAAAAAAATGTAGCTTCAAATTTTACTCGCTATTTTCAAGCCAAATAGAACTTTTGTTTGAAAAGTTTAGAAGAAAAAGATTCCCTTTGTTCTTGTTAAGTTATGCATAAATCAAAGGTGTTTTTTTAACGCATTGAAAAAAAAGAAAATTATTCTGAATAATTTTAATGGGTAACTGAACGGGTTTGCACCACATACCCTTTATCTTGTCTTGGTTGCAGGTAAGCACCACAGAATAGTTCAGTCACGGAAACATCACTGCCTTTCTGGATTCTCAGGACACATGCAGCTATGGTGTAAGTCTTTTCTCATGCAAATTCCATTCTCTAGTGTTTGGTTTTAATTACAGCAGCTGGACAATATGGCATTTCTCCTATTTTTACATTATGCTCTCTCTCTGTTTTCTGTTGTCTTTTGTTTCGACAAGGTGATGCACCAGCCTGACTCAAAATTTCAATAAAATAACACAGCAAATAAAGAAAACTAAGTCCCCTCCAGGACCCACCCTTCAGGTCAGCGTTCCCAGAGTCACACGACCAGAACAAGCTCCTGGCGGATCCTCCCAGATGCGCTCTATGTTTACAAGCACGTGCGCACACACCGGACACTTCCTCGTCCGCAGGGGGACGGGGTATATTCCGCATTGCAATCCTGAGAACTCAGAGCTTTTGCCAAGATGTTTGTTCAAAGAGAGTGACTCTGTGCGTGTAACCATTCTGGCTAGAGACGGGTTTACGGTTTCGTCCGTCAGCCCCAGCCAGGCATGGCCAGCATGAGTCTTCTCAGTAAAAGAAACGACTTGGCTGGCTTTCCCCACACCTACCCACTCCCTCTGGACAGAAACGAAGCATGGACTCTGCCCTCAGATTTTCCCTCTTTGCAGAATCTGGATGAGCTCTGGTCTCAGCTTGTGCCCGTAGCCCGAGATCTTCCTTTATCTCCACTCCGGACATCTCCCTTCTGGACTCCAAGTTAACTCACCTGCACACCCCATGTAAGGGCCAGAACATGCACCTGCTCCCACCAAGAGGGTAAGGATGGCCAGTCGAGGTTTTCCAGAGAGGCAGTAGAGCCCAGGACCAGCAGACACAAGGTGGCACCCCGGCGATAAAATGAGGGTGAACCCCACATTCCCTCTCCACTGCTCCCCGTCGCCCCGAGCCAGAGAAGTTGGGCTCTGCACAGACGAAGGGAAGAAGAAGTCCCGGGACTGGGCCTCGGTGCCTTCCTCCACTCACCAAGCCTGGAGTGGGAAGGCGAAGGAGTGAATGAAGACCAGACCCTCGCCCACTTCAGGTCCCGGAGCTGCCACCCTGACTATCCGCGATAGAGAGAGCACCTTTGGGCTGGGCACCAGATTGGAGCTTGGAGCTGGAGAGATTTTGTAAAGCTGGCAGATAGGGTCAAGAGGACATTAGAGAAACTGCTACTGAACGGTCAAGGAAGGTTTGACCCAGCACAACTAGTCACCTTGGCTGCTAAGAAAATCAAAGCCCTCCCTCCAAGTGCAGACTGTTTGCTGAATGTTTCTATAAACCACAGCTTATGAGTTAGGGACAGGTAGATGGGTAGATAGTTGTTAAAGTGTTCTTAGCAGTTGATTTTCACCATTTCTCAAACTTACTCATGAAGAGGCTTTGATTTACAGACCCAGGTGTATTTTACAATATTTTAGGCTTTGAATATCCGTCGCTCAGGAACACAGGCCTTCTTCACCCGTCTTCCCTTTCTATGTCTGCCACAGAAATGAAAAACACATGCACCCCCACCCGTAGACAGGAAATACAGGTGCACACAGCAGCGGGAAACATGCGCGCACGGGTGTGGGTGGGACCGAAGTAGCCGAGGCGGGGAGCGGGGCCCTGTCAGACACGCGGGGCCAGCTGGGGACCAGCAGGATGCAGGGGGGCTGAGCTCTAGGAGGGAACAAGGTGGCAACAGTCAGGTCTTTGGTGGGGTAGCCTGTGAGCACCTGTGAAGGCTTTTCTCTCCAGGTTACAGCCTGTGCGAATTTATAGCCAAAGGTTACAGCCAGAGTGTTTCTGAGACACAGGTGAAGAGTTCCAGGTAGCCAGACTTTCCTCAGAAGTTCAGTCATTGTCATCACTGCTTCTCGAGGGGTATAAATAAGGGTGGCTGCGTACATAAAGCCTTGAAAAGACACCATTTTTAACAGAAAGACTTTAATTTCTCAAGTGCAAAGGAAGTTATACTATTTTTATATTGATTACAGATAAATATCTGGATGAGAGACTTTTCAAATGACTTGCTTTAAACCTTTGAGCAGGTTTAAAAAAACAAAAACAAAAACCTGAACTAAAACAGAACTTAAGAAAGGCAGCAGTAAACTCAAACCAAAACCCATGCTGGAACCACACGGAAACCCAGCGAGAGCATTAGCCCTGGGCTCCCGCAGCCTGACTGGTTGGATCATAGACTGTTTCCTTGCAAACACACATCCTGAACCTCAGCTCCCTGGTCACCTCTCCCATGTAACCACGAGAATAAGTACAGAGATCAGAACGGAGCTCTGCATTCCATGGGGGGGGGGGGGCTACTAGACACAGGCAAGGAGCTTTCAGTGGAACCACAAGCCACACATGTGTGCTGCTGCCCTGATTGTGGCTCCTGTGTCGGCTTCCTCCACGTGGACAGCTCCTGGGTGCACCTGATGCCAGGTGCCCGCCACCGGCCGCCATCAAGCCTCCCAGCTCTGATCTCCTGCTCTTACCTCCCTGTGACTGCTAGCCTACCTCACCCCGAGTCAACTTTGCCCTCCTTTAAGTGGCTTGAGATAATCAACTTTAGCTTAAGCTATTGTCTTAACTCTGTGTTCTGGTAGTACACTGCTTTCTGCTTTGGACGTTAGAGAGCTTTGCACAGTGATGACTCTTTTCGCCAAGATCCTCTGACCCTGTCTCACCTCTGGCCCATCTGCTAGCCACCCTCCTCCTACTTCTCTACCTTTTCTTCCACTGCAGTCCCTCCAGCAAGTCCCTGTCATGGTCCCTGCCTGGCATGGACTCCCCTTCCTGTGCTCTTGAATCCTGGGGCTGCATAATAATGAGCCAGAGAGAGAAATGTGTTGGGAGAATAAAAAGGGAGCCTCGGGGGACTGATTATGGAAAATACAGTGAGAACCTGTCAGCTCTGGAAAAGGTGGACGAGAAACCCAGACGTGCAAGCAAACTGCAAGTCAGGTGCCAGCTCACCCAGTGGAGCCAGAGATGGGGCTCTCGGGCCTCTCCTGGTGCAGGTGGAGCCCAGGGCGCCGGTGGGACCGCTCCAGGCGACCTGGGAACACTGTCCTCTGTGGAGTACACACACTGGGGACCGGAGCAAGGTGGACACTGCCTTAGATGGGCGGGGCGGGTGTTGGAGACAAGGTGGAGACAACGCCAACAGGGAGCGTCCTTGACCCTGATGTGTTTTCTGGGCTGTGGCAGGTGGGGCCCCTGGAACCGCTCTGAGCTCAGCATGCGCCGGGTTGGGGCTTTTGTCCTCCCGATGTCAGGGCTTCATTGTGAAGTGAAAAGTCCCCCTGCGAGACACCCAGACGGATTCAGGGTCTGTGATTCAATGTGTGTCCCGGGACTCAGAGCCCAGTGGGCACGCAGTGGGGGGGGCGGAAGGGTGGTCCGGACCAGGGCCTGTGAATAAACAGATAGATGAGTAAAAGACGAGTGAGGAAGGTTCATCACCCAGTAGGGCTGGGCGGAGCTGCGGGGCGGTTCGCAGGGGCTCGGACTAAGATGCTGAGCAAACGCGGTCTGAGCCAAGACTGTGAAACCACAGCAGGTGCCTGGATTGTGCTGACCTTGGGAAACAGACGTGGGAGAGGAGCTTACAAAACTTGCTAAAGGTCCGAGATCTCTGCTTTGAGAAACACCATTCTGGGAGACGTCTTCCGATAAAAAGAAAGGACGTTATCAATCATTCTTTACACCCTGCTGGTGTAAATATGTAAAACAGACCCAGAACGAATCACCTGTTGAAGAGCCGCTTTAATTTCAGAGGTTAATTCAGCTCCCAGTATATCAGAAACAAAACAGAATCAAGGCCAACTCATTCTCCCCTGTTGGAGTCCTTATCTTGTTACTATGACAACTCACTTCACAAATTTGTTGCCAGACACACGATAAAAATATGGGAGAGTGCTGTATCTGGTAGAATTGAAAATAAATCCCTGAAAGTGCAAAGCAAATAATAATCCAGTAGCCAAAAGAATTAAAAATGTCCCTGATTTTAAAGTTCCTAAAATTGTGAAAACTTTCACAAATTAATATTGAGAATAGATTTTCTTAAAATCTGCAGAACCATTTTAACCTGCTCAATAAATATGTTATTAGGGGCACCTGAGTGGCTCAGTGGGTTAAAGCCTCTGCCTTCAGCTCAGGTCATGATCCCTGGGTCCTGGGATCGAGCCTCACATCAGGCTCTCTGCTCAGCATGGAGCCTGCTTCCTCCTCTCTCTGCCTGCCTCTCTGCCTACTTGTGATCTCTGTCAAATAAATAAATAAAATCTTTTATAAAAAATAAATATGTTATTATTTTTGGACAATATTTATGTTTTACTGCACCTGCAGAGGTCATGCATGACATCATGCTATGTGTAAAACAACAGAAACTTCAGAACTAGAAATTCCTGGTTTACTCTCCCTGCTTCATACAGTCAGGGACTTTTCATCTCTTCCCCAAAAGGAGTCACTCTTAACAATTTGTATCTTTCCATAGTAACGAATAGTATGGATAGACAGAGAGAGAAATTTCTTCTCTATACCTTCTTTTGTGATAGCATAGTGCAAGGACTCGCCGTCTTTGATAATAACACGTTCCGCTCTAACTCACTGCCTTCCACGACTCCATCATGCATGGCATAATGAGGATTTACTAGAGTTTTCAGCCATCCCTTCATGGACTGACATTCAGGTTGCTTCCGCTTTGTCATTACCGCAAACAAGGTTAGAGGACCTGTTGTAACCGCGCCTTAAGGCACATGGTTTATTCCTTCAGTGTGGCAGATGCAAAAGGGGAAGCAAGAGATAGTCGCAGGAGAAGGGTACTTAATATTTGAGAGGTACTACCAAATTGTTCTTTAAGTGGTCTGTGAAAAGCTGTCTATTAAAAGATGCAAGTGCCCATTTCCGCACTCCTTCAGATAAACCATATTCATATAATCAATTCGCTTATTTGTACCAGTGCAATAGGCAAATATGTATGTATATGAGCCACATACATACAATATCTTTGATTTTATAACTTCCTCAGTAACCATGAAATAATGTGTGATTTCATAGGTGTGTTAGCATTTCAACTTTTTCTTCTGCTGATGTCTTTATTTGTATTCTATACCCGTTTCTTTGTGGTCATTTGTCTACTGAGAAGAAAGGGTTCATTCATCTTACGTTATAGATATAATTCCATTGCACTGGTGAATCCTGCGGGTGTCTGTGAGATGAAAATGTTCATCGTATTTACAACTTTGGGGTGTTTTTTTCAAATTAATTTTTTTTTCTTTTCAGCGTAACAGAATTCATTGTTTATGCACCACACCCTGTGCTCCATGCAATCCGTGCCCTCCTTAATACCTACCACCAGGCTCACCCAACCTCCCACCCCCTCTCCTTCAAAACCCTCAGATTGTTTTTCAGAGTCCACAATCTCTCATGGTTCATCTGCCCTTCCAATTTCCCTCAACTCCCTTCTCCTCTCCATCTCCCCTTGTCCTCCATGCTATTTGTTATGCTCCACAAATCAGTGAAACCATATGAGAATTGACTCTCTCTGCTTGACTTATTTCACTCAGCATAATCTCTTCCAGTCCCGTCCATGTTGCTACAAAAGTTGGGTATTCATCCTTTCTGATGGAGGCATAATACTCCGTAGTGTATATGGACCACATCTTCCTTATCCATTCGTCCGTTGAACAGCATCTTGGTTCTTTCCACCGTTTGGCGACTGTGGCCAATATTTATAGTTGCTGCTATAAATATTGGGGTAGAGATGGCCCTTCTTTTCACTACATTTCTATCTTTGGGGTAAATACCCAGGAGTGCAATGGCAGGGTCATAGGGAAGCTCTATTTTTAATTTCTTACGGAATCTCCACAGTGTTCTCCAAAGTGGCTGCACCAACTTGCATTCCCACCAACAGTGGAAGACAGTTTGCCTTTCTCCACATCCTCTCCAACACATGTTGTTTCTTGTCTTGCTAATTTTGGCCATTCTAACTGGTGTAAGGTGGTATCTCAATGTGGTTTTAATTTGAATCTCCCTGAGGGCTAGTGATGATGAACATTTTTTCATGTGTCTGATAGCCATTTGTATGTCTTGATTGGAGAAGTGTCTGTTCATATCTTCTCCCCATTTTTTGACATGATTATCTGTTTTGTGTCTGTTGAGTTTGAGAAGTTCTTTATAGATCCTGGGTATCAACCTTTTGTCTGTACTGTCATTTGCGAATATCTTCTCCCATTCCGTGGGTTGCCTCTTTATTTTGTTGACTGTTTCCTTTGCTGTGCAGAAGCTTTTGATCTTGATGAAGTCCCAAAAGTTCAAATTAACTTTTTGAAAAACAAATTCTGAAAACAAGGCATTATAATATTCAAATATATTCAAATTGGATTATTAATTTCTTCCTGTGTGTCTTTTAGTTTTTGTTTTGCCTACTTGGAGACACTGTTAATATGGGTCGAAGGTGTTATCTGCGGTCTTCGTGGCATATAATTTTTCTCTCTGTTTGTCCCATTTAATGATTTTCGGCTGGATTTCTGATTTTATACCTGCCAGGCTTCTTATCTTTTTAGTAACCTATTCTTGATATATCTTTCTTGTACCATGCATTTACTTTTCACTTTTATACAGCATAGCTGTTAAAAGCATAGCCTCTAGAGTCAACCCTTGGGTCAGTAATTGGGCTTAGTTCATAATGTCATTTTGAGGATTAAATGAGCTGATCCATGCAAAAAGATTGGTCTAGTGCTTCCAACATAGTCAGCAGACCGTGTGTCTTTGTTTTATTTTTGGTATGTGTCCTTGTAAACGTCTTTTAGCTGAATTCTTATTTTGTCCCCATCAGGCAATAAATATATCCCGTTCAAATTTATTGTGAAAACTAATACATATTTTTTTATATTCTTCTATTTGACTCCATTTAGTGTTTAGCAAAAACGTTTAAACATACTTTTTATTTAACTGATACCAAAACCCTGTGTAAGTTCCCCTGATGTGAACACGATAATCAGTCACATACTCAAATCCATCAAACTCTTCTTATTTCCCATGCATTTAAAAATTATGTAAAATTTTAACTCTAAGTTATTAATTTTTTTTAATATTGTGCTTTGGGATTTCTTGGAATTGTTTCTTCACAGTTGGGGGTTACAAGCGGCTACATTTTCCACAGTTGTGGAGGTGTAAATCAGCTTATATATTTTTTTTAATTCATCACGTTTTGAATATTGTGTTTGTTCCTAAATTCTAATTTTCCATCTTTCTACTATCTAGGTCTTAATTGCTCTTTTTCTAGCTTTTCAAGGTGGAAACTTGAGTCATTGTTATGAAACCTTACAGTTAAAGTGATAAATCTGTCTCCAGGCCTTGCATATTTTAAGCTCTACAGGGCAAGAGGAAAAAAACAAGAATATTCTCTAAATGTTTCTATAACAAGAGAAAAAAAATTTTTCACAAATTGCTATCGATGACATTAGAACAGTATAATAACAATTGAGTAATACTGTGATACAGGCGTAACTGATGAAAATAACAGGATTCTGATTTAGGGGCAACATTTCACTTAACGTGGGTTTCCATACAGCATGTCATTAAAAATGAGAGTAAAAACATGGTATTAGCTTCATTTGTTGGGAGGCAAAAAGAAGCTAATTGGAAACTGCAGAGATTGTGGCTAAAGATCAGGCTGGCATGGAGAAAGAAAGCAAGTTCATGAGTGCCTCAGAGCCCAGATGTTCCCCTAGTGAGGTCATTCATTCATGCAACAAATACTCAGTGAGGAGCTACCACATCCCCAGCACTATTCTAGGCAGCTGGGATACATCTGTGAACAAAACAGCAGAGATGATTGCCCACATAGAACTCGCTCCACAGGGTGAGATAAGAAAATTCCTAAGTCGGGCATGTGGGTGGCTCAGTTGGTTAAGCGTCTCCCTTCAGTTCAGGTCAGGATTCCAGGGTCTCAGGATCGAGTCCCGCATGGGACTCCCTGCTCAGCAAGGAGTTACTTCTCCCTCTGCCCCTCACCCCCACTCTTGCACACACGTGCTCGCTCTCTCTCTCTCTCACACAAAAATAAATAAATTAATTAAAAAAAATTCATAAGCCAAGACCTAATATTTATTCAGTGTACCTGTGTTGAATTAGACTAGCTCACTTATAATGGTCTGAAGATTTAAAAATATTAAAAGAAAAATTCTGTAAATAAGTGAAAGCTGGGAATGTGCATGTAATTTATATGGTCTGTATAAAGAAGACATCTAAAATTACATACATACTAAGATTCACCCTTAAGCATGTCTTAAGTGTAATTGAACAGAAGTTTCAGGAAAGCTTATTGGGTGATCATCAAGATTTTTTGATATATTTGACTTCTAATATAAAATCTTAACTATTTTTGTTAGAATAGGACAGGCTACAGAGCATAACAAAAATGTATTGGTTTGACTCAAAGTCCTTAATTTGATTCTTCATTTAAAGAATAGATGAAATGCAAACTTTCAAATGGTTTTGGCTTGCATTAGCTAATATGCAAAATGACCTATTTTACATTAAAATAAAAAATATGAAATTAAATCAACTTGATATTTTTTTTGTTTTTTTTTTTTGAAACTGACAATGAGGTTAAAGGATTTTTTTTTTTTTTAGAAAAATTTTTTAAAACTCTTGTTTATTTCCTTGAGAGAGAAAGAGAGCACAAACAGGGCAAGCAGCAGAGAGAGAGGGAGGAAGAGACTCCCCACTGAGCAGGGCACCCCATGCAGAGCTGGATCCCAGGACCCTGAGAAATGACCTGAGCCAAAGGCAGAGGCTTAACCCACTGAGCCACCCGGGTGCCCCTGAGGATTATTATTTATTCACCCTCTGGAAAAGGTGAACATGGAAAATCCTTGTCATTCTTAAATTAAGATCACAAATATGCCATAATCTAAGACACAAGGGAGTTTTTATTCTGCTGTGTAATGTTCTTTGGGGACTATACCACAAAAATTAATCCACAATTCTGACCTAAACAAGCATGTTAGGTTACTAAAATTCATCAGTATCTTTATAGAGTTTTTTTCCACATAGCCATGTTTTTCCATATTACCATATTTTTATTTATTGAAGCTAATGTCTGTAGTAACAATATTATTTAAAGGAAGTAGATCATAAAATAGAAATGTTTGATAACCTTAAAAACTCCTTAAAAACCTTTGCATAAAATCTTATACTACTGCACAGAAAAGATCTGCTGAGGCTTATGACATGAATATCTTCATGGATTCTAATTTGAAGCAGAAGTAAACTAGAACATTCTGCACCAGGGCACTGCATACACTCTCCCCAAAAAGAAATCCCATGGGTGCTTCCTCAGAAGTTAGCTGGTGGCTGAAGACAACATCTTGATTTGATCTATTTGGCAACATTCAAAATTAAACCCAGTGTAATTACAGTTAAAATTGTTTTCAAAAAAGATAGTTTTATTTCTCACATTTCACACGCTTTTTAACTGAATAGCTTTGTACTCCCTCTGAACCATGAAACAAAGGGGAAATTTTCAGAAGATAGAACACGTGTCATTGTCATATCAGCTCTTACCCTTCTCTTTCCCAGCGGTACGAGGCCGTTTCTTATTTGTTATTTGTTCATCTGTCTTATTCTTTTTTTTTTAAATATAATTTTTATTTTTTATAAACATATATTTTTATCCCCAGGGGTACAGGTCTGTGAATCACCAGGTTTACACACTTCACAGCACTCACCAAAGCACATACCCTCCCCAATGTCCATAATCCCACCCCCTTCTCCCAAACCCCCTCCCCCCAGCAACCCTCAGTTTGTTTTGTGAGATTAAGAGTCACTTATGGTTTGTCTCCCTCCCAATCCCATCTTGTTTCATTTATTCTTCTCCTACCCACTTAAGCCCCCATGTTGCATCACCACTTCCTCATATCAGGGAGATCATATGATAGTTGTCTTTCTCTGCTTGACTTATTTTGCTAAGCATGATACGCTCTAGTTCCATCCATGTTGTCGCAAATGGCAAGATTTCATTTCTTTTGATGGCTTCATAGTATTCCATTGTGTATATATACCACATCTTCTTGATCCATTCATCTGTTGATGGACATCTAGGTTCTTTCCACATCTGTCTTATTCTTACTTGTCATCTAGTCAGTCATGAACAGGTATCTTTACCAGGTTCCTATGGGGAGCCCAGGTTAGATCCTGAGACACAGTGAGACCTACAGGGTGTACAGATATTCCCCAGTTGTGTTGTGTGCTGGAAAGGCAGCATATTATTCCAAGGTAGAGGATGAGAGGAACACATGCTTCACATGATCACAGATGTCCCTCACAGCAGAGGGGGAAGCCAGTGGAGAAGGCTCCCCATCAATGGTTTAGAATTAAAAGAGATTTCAGCTCTCAATCTTTGGCAAATAGCCTCTTTAACCTCAGTTTTTTCCAACATTTTTTACATATACGAAGCCTGGAAATTTACGTGGTAACTTTAATAAATATTATTTGTCTGTTTAATTCTTGTTTTCTTTTCCCTTTTAACTTCTGAACTCACTTTATCTCACCTCTACTCACATTATGTAACCTCTGGTTTGGGACCAATGGGTGAAGCATCACCAGCCAGGCTTCCACTTTCTAAATTCTTCTGTAAGAAGCCAAGTCATAGCTCAGAGCCTCGGGGAGTAGATAGCAAATGCTGGCCTACACCCCATGGAAACTATGCCTCAAGCCTCTTGCTCTGGATTTAACCCCCAAAATGGTTCAGAAACACTGTATTGTCTTCACAACCCAGAGGTAGAACACACTGAATTGTAAGAGACAGACCAGAGAGAAAACCAGCCACCATTCAGACT
Organism: Mustela nivalis; assembly: GCF_964662115.1. Lineage (NCBI taxonomy): Eukaryota > Metazoa > Chordata > Mammalia > Carnivora > Mustelidae > Mustela > Mustela nivalis. The sequence goes on from NC_139022.1 coordinate 174,358,276, forward strand.
TGGACTATGTCAATGGAGGGACTTCATGGTTAACTGAAAATCAGCGTCTCCAAGAGAATCCAAGTCAGTACATCTCCTACGACACTGACACCTCACTTCTTTCAAAATCAAAATGTAGAAATTATTTAAAGACTGACTAGAAAATGTCAGCAGAACAGACCAGGTTTACTTCGTATTTTCTGACTGGATAGTTTCAGGTGCTTCTCTCTCCTGTGACTCAGTTTTTAATTTCTAGTACAATGAGAGACAGGAGAAAGTGGTCATTATCACCTATGCCCATTTTGAAAAGATGCTGAATTTTCTATAAATGTCTTCTGAACTTTCACCTTCACCTTCAAGAGACTCTCTTCCCTCTTTATTATCAGAGTTGTAACTCTGCAGCGTACCACGTTGTGACAAGTCTGGAGGGGAATAGCACCAGAATGAAGTTCCTCTTATTGTCCATTGGGTTCAACAGGCCTGAAATCTCTAGATAATAAACTTAAAAATCTCTCAAACCCCTAAGTGCACACAAAGATAATCACTCCAAGAAAATATTTTAGGTCAGACGGCTTTGTCCACAGTCTGGTTATACAACAACTGAAAGCTAAATAAGAACATGCTGGTATCTGCACCATGGGAATGAAGAAGTACCCCCAATTCACCCCTAGAGATTGGAAGGACCTGGGATCTTTGAGTCAGTCTTCCTTTGCTCCTGAGGAGATTTTTGTATTTGGTGGATCCCAAATGTTAGAATTAAAGGATACCATTTGTGAGGGAAGTTGTCTATGGCTGGCCATCTTGGGTGAGGATTCCTGGGTGAAGTCCACCAGGAGAGCTCCCTGACCAGTTCACAAGGGGACCTTGTCCCCAGTGTCCAGGAGTCTGAAATGAAGGTCCTTCCAGACACAGGTGGAGAAGCCATGGATGAAGGACAGAGTGGGAAATGTTTCTATCAGGAGAGAGCTCCTCATTCTAGGTGATTATCTGAAGGGGTGAAGGTAGCCTTGAGTTGGAGATTCAACGAGAGGCAGGAAAGACGTTGTCCACTGTAGGTGAGCACTAATCCACAGATGTCTGGCTAACATTGCCTTGCAGGAGTCCTGAGAGCTGCGGGATGCTCTCTGCAGGAGGAGGCACGTGATGGGTGGACTGCCAGCACTGTAGTGGGCAGAGTCCAACAGAAGTCAACACTCGAGAAAGAAGCCACAGAAACACAGAGCTCACCACATGTTTTGCCTACAGCAGACCCTGGAGTCACTTCGACTTCTGAGAACATACATGTGATGGAAGGACCAGAGGCCAAGGACTCTGGAAATATCCTTCTTGATGTGCTCTTTCACAGACAACTAGGTCTTCAGGCCCATTCCTTGTGTGCACTCCGTTTCCAACATCCTTAACACAGTGGTCTTTCCACAGCAGCCTTAGACAACTCCAGACCACAGATGATCTGTTCTATTTCTATAGAATCTTTAAATGTTAAAAAGGTCTGCAAGCTTCTGGTTCCATTCCAGGAGTATCAGCCCATGAATCTGCAGTTTTCTCAGAATCATATTTAGCAACAGTTTATCCATAATTTTATACAACATTAAAATGTCCAATCAATATTATATTTTTCTTTTTTATCAGTCAATAAACAGGCGTTTATTGATCACCTACTGTGGGGATTTCAGAGTAAATATACAAGGAGCCTACACATCATGGTTAAATATGAATTCTGTGTGCAGGTGAAAATGGCTTTAACTAAAAAAAGAATTTATACTATTTCTTCTCTCCTTCCGTGTGTGTCTCTCTGTTTATTTTTAGATCAGTTTTTAAATTACATATTAGTTTATAGGCTATATATTCTAACCAGTGATTTGGTGGGTGCTCAGACCCTCTCCTTAAACATTTCCATTTGTGTTTGGAGGAAGGACATCTCTAGACAAGTCTCTCTACCCACCTCCATCACACCAGATCATGCCCTTGGCCTAGATTTAGGGAAAGGCCTCCGTGTTCTTTGTTGTTCATTACTGCTTCCAGATCATGTCCCTCCCTCTTTCCTGGCTCCCCCAACTTTGAATCTTATATATCAGAATATACTACCTCACCCCCCACCCTGTTAACAATCTCCTACCAAACCCTGTACTGACCCTTAATTCCAAGAAGATTTTAGCCCTGCTCAACATCACGTACTGCTCTCCCCAACACTACCACCGTCGTAACTCTTCACTCTTTATGAAGATGACTTTTCACTTCTTTGGCCTCTGTCCTTTATAAACTCTGCTGCAAACAAATTCCGTGCCTCCCTTTTATGGTCAAATTCCTGATCTCATTGTTTCCAACGCTGCAATACCGATACAATCTCAATCCCAAAGAACTCTGGTCTCCAACAACCATCCTCCAAGATTTCTAACTTACTCCTTCTGCAACCCCACACCACAAGTCCTGTGACCTCTCAAGACCTCAAATTTGTCCCCCCATATCTTCACTAACCCACAATGGTCCTGTGCCCTATTCATCGTGAATTCTGTGGTCCGACACTGAATCAAGGCATTGTGCATATGCCCCAGCTCACTTTGGTCTTGTTTCCTCAAAAGAGAAAGAACAACAATATAATCTGAAAAACACAACCCCCGACCTGAGCCAGCTCGGCATCAGCAAAACTGAGTGAGGCTAGACAAAAGCACAGAAACACTTTGGATTCATGATTTCTAATATCAAGCAGGTGGTAGTGCTTTCTGGCGGTCTTATTTTCTCTCATCCAGTCACTCACTCCGTCTCTTCTCTCCTCTCCCTTCAGTCTCTGAGACTTCCTCCCCTACTGCCCACCCAGGCTTCCCCATTCACTGACAGATTCGTGCAGCTCTGCCACTCCACCCTTCCTGCTGATACTGTGATGACTCGTCCTAAAGCAGGTCCTCTGCCTGCGAGCTAGAGCCCAGCCTTGTGTCCCAACTAAGGAACACACTGCAGCAATTCTCCCCCTCTTCCTACTTCACCCATATTTCTCCACTGGATCATCTCCATTAGGACACAACCTCTGGCTTCACACATCTTTAAAAAAAAAACAAAAAGCCATAGCTGTCTCTTGAGTCCACATTCTGTTCTAGACACCATGTGATTCCTCTATTCCCCTCAGAGCAAGCTCTTCCATCAATGCCTCCAGAACCTTCTTCCCTCTCTTCCATGAATCTACCTGCATGCCTCCCAGCACACTTGCTCTATCCTGGGCCTCCAGTGAGCTCTCTACTTCTGTACTCATGTATCCAATCTCAAACCTCTCTTTCATTATATCTGAAAAGTTATCACTCATTAATCCTCAGAAATGCTTCTTTCCTTGTCCTGCAGATGCTCACCTGCCTTTCCTCTGCGGCATCTCATTGGAAAATTCTACTTTGCTTGTTTCATTTCATCCCTTTCAACTTCTAACCCCTAGAATCCCTGGAGGCTCAGTCTGTGACCCTCTTATTGTTTCCGTCTATCCTCACTTGGGGATCTCATTCTCACCTGTGTCTTTAACTACATTCTATACCCAGACAACTAATAAATTTATATCAAGCCTGAATCTCACCATGGAACACCAGATTCTAAAATCTCATTCTCTTCTGAGCTTTTGCACTTAAAGTTCTAATGAGCACCTTGAACATAACATGTTCCAAAGCCCTTGAATGACCACACACACACACACACACACGGTTTCTGTAGAACTCTTCCCCATGTCAGTAAAGACAGCTCCATTTCCCAGTTGGGTAAACCAAAAACCTTGAGATAACTCTTGACTCTTTCCTTTTATATCCATAGGCAATTCATCAGCAAATCCCACTGGCTTTAGATCATGAATAAGTCCAAGATCGCCACTGCCCACACGGAGTTCCCACTTCCTTTCCTCCAAACCATGGCAGTGGCCTCCAAACTGGTCTTCTACACATTGGACCCTTACATGCTATTCCTAACCAACTGGAGTGATCATCTCAGGGAGCAAGTAAGATCATGATAGCATTCCTCCCAACACGCTCTGAGGCTCCACATCTCATTCAGAGTAAAAATCAAAGTCTGCACAATGACTTCTGGGGCTCCACATAACCTGGATCCCTGTTACCTCTCTTATTCTACCTACTGTCTTCCTCCCCTAAGATCTCCTGCCCTAGGCACCGTGGTCCCCTTGCACTTACTGAAAATGACAAGCATGCTCCAACCTCAGGGCATTTGCACTCTCTATGCCCACTGCCAGGACACAGATAGATATACCTGCTTTCCTCATCCCCCCATCACCCATATACTACTTTATTTCTTTCCATGACACATATCATGAATATTCTATTTAATGTAATAAAATATAATATCATCTATGATGTACTAGTCTTTTCAACCATGATGCATTTTTCTCCACTAGACTGTGGTCTTCAAGATGGATTTTAATCTATTTTGTGCACTACTGAATCCCCATCACAGAATATGGTATCTCATATGCATAAAGCACTTACTAGATACTTGCTTAATTAATCAATGAGTCACTTCACACCACATTGGCATCCAGCTTATGCATAAACCCTCCATGAAGACATTCACTAACTCCTTACATAACCTCTTCCATTCTTAGAGAATTCTGCTGTAAAATCATTACAAAAAGTCCGTCACATTTACATCTGACCAATTGCTCATAGGCCCATTTGTTACAGTCATACAGGGTAAGTCCAATCCCTCTTCCTTCTGACCTTTGGTAAAAGCCTGGTGACTACCTTCAGTAAGGCTGTACAAGAATTGTGAGGAGAAGACACAGAATAAAAAGCAATCTGAACAATAAAACACCTGGTATGTGCCAAAGTTTCTCTTACTGGGATATCATCCTCTTCCTCATTGATAGCCACTGTGTATTTTTGATCAAGAAAGCACATTAATGTTCTCAAAATGCTTTTTGAGTTAGTTCATCGTCAATTCTCTTGCCTCACTGAAGGTTTCTGCTAGATATTGTCTAAAACAATCCTCCAAGCCAATGTCTGGAAATGAAACTTTCATAAAATAAACAGATAGCAGGGAAAGAAGGAAAAAATAGTGAAAAATAATGGCTAAGGATTTCCAATATTCAGGCCTCCATAAATATTTATAAAACCATGTTCAGTCCTAACAGGCAGCACGGGATAGTAACCAAAGCATGGATCTAGTACTAGTTCTCAGTATTTAAATTCTGTCTATGCAAGCTGCCCCCCAAAACCATGATCCAGTTGGACTCCAGAATTACTGTGGACCAATGTTGTGTGTGTCTCCCAGTTTACCCCTTTTTGAGTAAGACAGTCTGTAGCAGCTATCCCATACTTATCCTACCTTTGTATGTTGGGTACCTGTGGGGGCAGGGGTGAAAGATAACTCTTCATAGGTCTGCAGATAAAGACATACTCTACTCTAGGAGTGTAGTCCAGGAATCATACCTGAAGAGCCTCAACCACACTTAATTTGATTCACACAAGATCCTGGATTTTGAGCTGATGTTATAAAGGACTGAGACCCGGGGGTGTTGGAAGAGGTGATTATGTTTTACATATGGAGAGACATGAGTCATTGGTGCAAAGAGTGGCATGTGTGAGCAAAGTCCAAGATGGCCACCGAGAATCATCATCTTGTGGGACTTCTGTGTAGCTCCCTCGCACATGGAATCAGGACTAACGGCACGGAGAATAGTAAGAGTATATGATTTCTGAGCCTAGGTCATAAAGGCATTGCTGCTTCCACCTTGGGCCTTTTAATTGCTTACTCTAGAGGAAAGAAGCCACCATGATATGAGGTCACTACCAGCGTGTGACAAGTCCTAAGAGGAGAGGAACTGAGGTGTCAACTCACCAGCAAAGTGAGTGAGTATCCAAGGAAGCAAATTCTCCACTCAAACAAGCTCTCCCATGACTGTAACCTGGCTAGCTATTACTCCACAATGATGCAAAAAATTTAACCTACAAGTAGATATGCACAGACTAAAAGTATAATGACAGATGCAGTGTTGTTAAAATAAAAAATAAAAATAGTCCAACAAACATTAAGCATCAATTTGTGGCAGATGATACGATACATTAGAATGTGTTCCCCACAGTCAGAATCCTATGACCCTGCCAGAAAGACAGATGTAATCACAGGAGGTCATTAAATGTAGTCCAATAGAGGCTTTCAGAGAACACAATAGAGTAGGGGAGAAGTCTATGTCCAGGGTTTAGAAGAACTCCCTGGGTAGCTTATGGTCAGTTTGGGCCTGTCGAGTGACTCAGCCCAAAAACTAGATGGCCTCCTGCATACTGACTAGGCTAACTTTTTGCTCAGGTTGCCATGGGAACAGCCTAGAAAGAGGCCACAAACTTCATCCAACAAAGTTGTGGCTTAGAGACTCTGTAAGAAGGGTAGTGGTTACACTTAACCTTAAATAATAAGACACTGGACTAACAGAAGGAGAGGGAAAGGGGAAAGGAGGAACAGCAGACAGAGAGCTCCAAGGTCGGAAAGTAGAGGTGCTTGAGAGAAAGAAGACTGGCCAGCGCCTGGAGTACAGGGTTTATAAGCCGGGGAAGGGGTGGAGAGAGCCTCGCTGAGGGTCAGAGGGAGTCCTGCAGCAGCACGTCCTTGGCACATGATGGAACTTGCACATTTTTCTGTAGGTCTGAAGAGCTACTTGAAAAATGCTTAAGTAAATATTTCGTGGTCACATAAGAGTTTAAGAAAGATCAGTTTGGTCCTTGAGTACAAGACGGATTAGAGGAGAAGGGCTCCAGAGTGGCTCAGGCAGAGGAGCTTCCAGCCCTCGGATTCAGCTGAGGTCATGATGTCAAGGTCATGGGAGGGAGGCCCACTTAGGGCTCCACACTCAGGACAGAGACAGCTTGAGATTCTCTCCCTCTGCCCCTCCCTACCTCTCACCTCCGCTCTCTCACTCTTTCTTAAATAAACAAACAAACAAACAAATAAATAAATATCTTTTTCTTCTTTTTTCAAAGATGAATTAGAGGAGAGAGGGCAGGGGGCCAGAGAAATTAGATCAAATCTTGCTCTAATGACCCCGTCCCTGTAAGTGAGGTCAGGGCGTGGGGACGGAGGGAGCAGGGATTGCCACTGCAGTGGAGGTTGGAGAGAGAGAAGAGCAGAGAGTTGCCCGAGGCAGCAATAATCTGACCCTGCCCTGGGAGGGACGCAGCAGGCCCTGGTCTTCCACAATGATGACCAGTTTAATATTTTCATCTTGTAATTATCCACTAGCATATGTCCCTCCATTTTGGTCTACGTGATAGACCAGATCTCTAGAAATCTTAGAAATCTTAAGTTGTTCAATGAGAATTCAATGAGGTTCAATGAGAAAATTGTTGGTTTTTTTTCTTTTAAAGATTTATTTATTTATTTATTTATTTATTTATTTATTTTAGAGAGGCAAGAGGGGCAGAGGGAGCAGGAGAGAGAATCTCCCAACAGATTCCCCACTGAGCATAGAGCCTGACTCAGGGCTCGATCCCATGACCCCGAGATCATGACTTGAGCTTAAACAGAGTCCCTCGGTTAACTGACTGAGCCACCCAGGCATCCCCTAAAGAGAAAGTTTTAAATGGACTCACAAATTTAACCCATATTTTGGACTGCTTAAGGTCAGTGAGAATAGTTGTAATATGAACCTCTTTTTCTTCTTTTCTTTGCCCTGAGCTTGCAACTGTACATCTTTAAGAAGAACAATCTGGGTTGAGGTATTTAGTTCCCAGCATTTCTCATCCCTTTCACTTTTTAATGTTCTGTGCAAGGCTGTCTTTCCCCGTAGAAACTCACAGAGCAGAAAGAGCTGTATCTGCTTGGACTGTACACAGTGAAGGCCAGTGACACGTAAGACAAAGCCCAAATAGATTCCGACTTCTAAGTGTTTACAGCAGAAACCAGAGCCCTGGTTTCTCAACTATCACTGGTAAATGAGTATCCAGAAAAAAACAATGGAATAATATGTAACCATTAATTGTCAAGGCCTTCCACACACACAACCTCTTGGGAGTTGCTTCTATATGTGGACAAAGAAAAAAAAATGTATTTGACTTTGAGCCAGGAAACCTGATATTAAAGTTGAACTAGATGAGTGGAATTTTGAAGAATCAAAGATAATCACTTAAGCAGAAAAAACCAAAATTTTAAAAGATAAGTGGCATTGGTTTATTGGTAATGGCCACAAACACAGGTAGGCAAAAAAGAAAAAGTGCAAACATTATGTGTCTATACTTAAGTGTCTCAAACCCAGTTCCCTCCTTGTGTCAAAAAAGTTAGTACAGGTAGCTCCAGCTGAAACTAATCATTCCCTTCAAAATCCCCTCTCTGGGGATGTGCCTTCCTCTCCTCATCAGAGCAGGATAGACACACTGGGACCCTCAAGGAACCAGGCTTGGGATCGGGGTGGACTTGGGTATCATGAGCCACACTGCATCACTTGCCCTGTGTTCTGGTGGTTACACCAGCATCTTCTTCAACATAGCAGGAGACCCCCATTGTGACCAGCTGGTGACATGGTTTAGGGGGCCATCTGGAAAAGCAGCTAGGAGGAAGTTCGTAGGCACTTGCTGAACCGTGGTGAACACACAACATAAAAAAATGGTGTATAGACCCGGACTTCGGTTGAGGTCTTGGTTCCTTTGAGTAAAAGGGAGGCTTGTTATCAGCACAGCCAAGCACTGGATACTACAATAACCGACCCTCACTGAGGGAATGCCACATGGGAAGCCAGTGTAATTTAAAGAAAGAATTCACCTATTTTTTGTAACATTTGCTAGTACTGTATTAGAGAAGGAGTTATTATTCTAAATTCCTCCCCAATAAAGGACAAAATAGCTAAAATATTTCTCTGGCTGTACAGATGGAAGTTAACACCAGATGGAAATATCAGGGACAACTGTGCTGTCACCAGAAAGTGAGGGCCCAGACCCGTACCCAACATTAATGAGATCTGTAAGAGGTCCCAGAGATCACTTGAGCGAATGACTGGCTTATTAGGAAAACAGAAATGTCATTCTGTCTCTATTACAGACCAGGAAGGCATCTACTGGAGATATCCTAAAACACGCTGCTCACTATAAATTATCCACAATAAACAGATCAATTTCTCCCCATTTTCTTCATCCTTCCGTGGTAATTGGACCCAGGAATCACTCTAGAAACCTCAAAAGCCTCGTGGCCTTCTGTTAAAGTCAGCAGTTATCTAAATTTTCACAATTACAGTCTGAATGCCGAGAGAAAAGAGTAATTCTGAAAGGGTCTAAAAGCAGCTCCTTGTTTAACTTGGCTGCACGACAAATCAGTTGGTGTCCAGCAGAAACAAAGCCACACTTTCAGGGAAGGCGGGAGCCGCTGACGAACGGAAAGCACCCCCAGGGGAGAGTGTAAACCAGGAAGGACAATGTCCCTTGAGACAGAATGACGGGAAGGAGAATCTCTGTGGCAGCGGGAACAGCATCAAATTCTGGGGAAGAGCCAGGAGCCCTGAGGCCCCCAGAGGAGCAGGGTTAGAGCTCAGTGTGGACCCCGGAACCCCCTGCCAGTGCAGGGCTGTGAAGGGGACGCGTGTGCCCCCTACTCCCCTGAGACCCAGGGGTGCGTGACAAGCACAGGACCAGGGGAGGGTTAGGAACCTTCACAGAAGGTCAATCCACCCGGGTGCCCTCCCGATGACCTGTTTCAGGGAAGGGCTCCGGGCGGATTCGGAGACACAGACGAGGAAATGGAACCATGATGGTCTGGACGTCCGAGGAGCGCCGAGTCCTCCCGGCGCGTTTCTAACCGGATCACGAGCGCAGGTCCGTGTGCACCTGTGGGCGCGGACAGCGGCCAGCGGCTGGCCCGGGGCGCATGGCTCTTTTCCCTAAAGTCCTCTTGGTGTGGACCAAGGGGTGCTTTGTGTCACCTCCCAGGGAGGATGTGCCGAGTCCCCACGTGCCTTCAGGGCCCTGACCTTCGTCCTCATGTGTTCCCCGCGGCTAACTGGTGTCCGCGAATGTCCTGCGGTTGTCCTGTTTGTCCACACGAAGGCTGCCCGCCGCTCTGGGCTCTACTCGGGAAGGAAGTGACACGGGGGCGCACTGTGTTGGCCGTGGGCGCCGGTCCCACTCCCAGTGAGTCTCGGCAGAGCGGCTGCTTGTGACAATGTCAGCCGAGTCCCTCGAGGCGGCCACCGGGGCGGGTCTCGTCCCGACGTCCCAGTCCTCGGGGCCTCCACCTCGCGCTGCCGCCGCCTCACTCCCGGCTGGACCCGCGCGGCGCCGGCGTCACGGGCGCTCGCTCTGCTCCACGACGCGCCAGCTCTCCGCAGAGTGAGCGCTGGTGACTGTCGTTCGTCCCACGGCAAAGGTCTGGAGAGAGACCGCACTGCGCAGAGACCGCCGCTCTCGGTTTATCCGACCACCAGCGAGAGACCCCAGTGTCAAGGGCAATCGCAGGTGTCCTTAGGACGTCCGATCTAAGAACCGCAGACTTGCGGTAACCAGGGAGGAGGGAGCTCAGGGTTTTCTCTGCAGCCCCCATGATTCACACCCGAGGGGAGAGACCAGCGGGAAAGGGCTGGGGACGTGCTGGCGACCACCCGCTGGTGGGGGCAGCTGGGCCCTGAAGCATGGCTCCTCTTGACCTCCTGGGGACCCAGTGCCTGGCTCTTCCACCCCCTCCATGGTCCAAATAACAACATTATCCATGAAAGTGTCCTCGAGCTTCTCAGACGTCCTTGAGAAAAGCCCTTCACCACTTCGTACCACGGAGTTCCTGCAAGGGCAGGACCGCTTGGAACCGAAAACCAAACGCTGACCCGAGACAAACGGCACAAGCCACTTAATGCTCAAGTGTGCCAGCAAATGCTCATCTCAAGTGCCTGACATGAGAGCCGAGCAGAAGCAGCTGACACACGTTCTCTCCGACCCTCCCCCCAGGAGGCTCAGCACCAGGGACTGTGGCCCTTGGTTCCATGGCAGGTGACACGGCAGGTCTCCAGGCTGTGCTGGGTCCCAAGGCCACTGAGTCAGCAGAGCAGGACAAGTGTGAGTGTGCGTGTGTGTGTGTGCAAGTGTGAGAGGAGAGGGACAGGTTGTGAATGTGTGTGAGTGTGTGTGGGTGTACATGCCCATTTGTGGGTGTGGTGTGACTGTGACTGTAAATTCACGTCTGCGGGTGTGTTGTGATCATATGTGTGTGAACACACACGTGTATGTCATGTGAGCGCATAGGAGTGGAAGTGTCAGGTGAGAGCGCGTGAGGACCGATGGTTGTGTCCCTGTGTGGGGAGATTGGGGACCGGTGAGAAGAGGGACGTGGAGAGTCTGAAGCACTTTCGCAGGAAAACAGGGACACGGGCACTTGTCCTCCCTGCACACGCGTGTCTTGCTGACACATCACAGCGCCCCAGGAGCTGGAACAATGGCATGGCAGCCCCTCAGGATGGAAACTAAGACCCCCTGTGAGTGCAGCATCACTGTTGACTCTTACACTTGACCTTCAGAGCCCTTGTCCCAGCGGTAGCTCTGCTCTCTCTGGTGGGTTTGCTGTATCAGGGGAGAGAGAATCGGCCAGAAACCGCTGTGCAGATAGATCTCCTCTCCCCGTTACTTCTTTTTTCCGCCCATCCTTTAGTCCCCTCAGACGTTCAGAACATATGCAGCTGATCACTTCGGGTCAATAACTTTCCAAGAGAAATGATTTGGAAAAAGTCCATTTGCTAATTTTAGATCTGCTTCCGCACACCTGGTACCTTAAATAACGAAATCAGCAGAAGAGCACAGAGGATTTCCGAATTTGCTGTTTGTGTTTTGCCCTGAAGGAGTTCCCATCACGGGGGACCAAGAGCATGTTTGAAAGTCCTAACCGGTCTATGTGTCTGTTTTGATGCCAGTCAGTACCATGCTGTCTTGGTGATCACAGCTTTGTAGTAAAGCTTGAAATCAGGTAACCTGATGTCACCCATTTTATTTTTGTTTCTCAACATTTCCTTAGCAATTTGGGGTCTCTTCTGATTCCATACAAATTTTAGGATTATTTGCTCCAACTCTTTGAAAAATACTGGTGGAATTTTGATCAGAATGGCATTAAAAGTATAGATTGCTCTAGGCAGTATAGACATTTTAACAATGCTTATTCTTCCAATCCAAGAGCATGGAATGATATTCCATCTTTTTGTGTCTTCTTCAATTTCTTTCATGAGTGTTCTGTAGTTCCTCAAGTACAGATCCTTTACCTCTTTGGTTAGGTTTAGTCCCAGGTATCTTATGGTTCTTGGTGCTATAGTAAATGGAATCGATTCTCTAATTTCCCTTTCTGTTCTTTCATTGTTAGTGTATAAGAAAGCCACTGATTTCTGTACATTGACTTTGTGTCCTACCATGTTACTGAATTGCTGTATAAGTTCTAGTAGTTTGGGGATGGAGTCTTTTGGGTTATCCATATAAAGAATCATATCATCTGCGAAGAGAGAGAGTTTGACTTCTTCATTGCTAATTTGGATACCTTTTATTTCTCTTTGTTGTCTGATTGTTGTTGCTAGGACTTTTAATACTATGTTGAACAAGAATGGTGAGAGTGGGCATCCTTGTCGTGTTCCTGATCTCAACGGGAAGGCTCGAGCTTTTTCCCATTGAGGATGATATTTGCTGTGGGTCTTTCATAGATAGATTTTATGAAGTTAAGGAGTGTTCCCTCTATCCCTATACTTTGAAGTGTTTTAATCAGGAACGGATGCTGGATTTTGTCAAATGCTTTTTCTGCATCAATCGAGAGGACCATGTGGTTCTTCTCTCTTCTCTTATTGATTTGTTCTATCATATTGATTGATTTGAGAATGTTGAACCATCCTTGGAACCCAGGGATGAATCCTACCTGGTCGTGGTAAATAATCTTTTTAATGTGCTATTGGATCCTGTTTGTTAGGATCTTGTTGAGAATCTTAGCATCCATATTCATCAGTGATATTGGTCTGAAATTCTCCTTTTTGGTGTGGTCTTTGCCTGGTTTGGGGATCAGGTAAAACAGACACATAGACCAGTGAAACAGAGTAGAGAGCCCAGATATGGACCCTCAACTCTATGGTCAAATAATCTTTGACAAAGCAGGAAAAAATATCCAGTGGAAAAAAAAACACTCTCTTCAATAAATGGTGCTGGGAAAATTGGACAGCTATGTGTAGAAGAATGAAACTCGACCATTCTCTTATACCGTACACAAAGTTAGACTTGAAGAAAAAAAAAAAAAAAAGACCTCAATGTGAGACAGGAATCCATCAGAATCCTAGGGGAGAACATAGGCAGTAAACTCTTTGTTATCAGCTACAGCAACTTCTTTCAAGATATGTTTCCAAAGGAAACAAAAACGAAAATAAACTTTTGGGACTTCATCAAGATCAAAACCTTCTGCACAGCAAAGGAAACAGTCAACAAAACAAAGAGGCAATCCACAGAATGGGAGAAGATATTTGCAAATGACAGTACAGACAAAAGGCTGATATCCAGGATCTATAAAGATCTTCTCAAATTCGACACACACAAAACAGATAATCATGTCAAAAAATGGGCAGAAGATATGAACAGACACTTCTCCAATGAAGACATACAAATGGCTATCAGACACATGAAAAAATGTTCATCATCACTAGCCATCAGGGAGATTCAAATTAAAACCACATTGAGATACCACCTTACACCAGTTAGAATGGCCAAAATTAGAAAGACAGGAAACAACATGTGTTGGAGAGGATGTGGAGAAAGGCAAACTGTCTTCCACTGTTGGTGGGAATGCAAGTTGGTGCAGCCACTTTGGAGAACAGTGTGGAGATTCCTTAAGAAATTAAAACTAGAGCTTCCCTATGACCCTGCAATTGCACTACTGGGTATTTACCCCAAAGATACAGATGTAGTGAAAAGAAGGGCCATCTGTACCCCAATGTTTATAGCAGCAACGGCCATGGTCGCCCAACTGTGGAAAGAACCAAGATGCCCTTCAATGTACGAATGGATAAGGAAGATGTGGTCCATATACACTATGGAGTATTATGCCTCCATCAGAAAGGATGAATACCCAACTTTTGTAGCAACATGGATGGGACTGGAAGAGATGATGCTGAGTAAAATAGTCAAGCAGAGAGTGTCAATTATCATATGGTTTCATTTATTTGTGGAGCATAACAAATAACATGGAGGACACAGAGAGATGGAGAGGAGAAGGGAGTTGAGGGAAATTGGAAGGGGAGGTGAACCATGAGAGACAATGGACTCTGGAAAACAACCTGAGGGTTTTGAAGGGGCGGGGGGTGGAGGTTGGGGGAGCCAGGTGGTGGGTATTAAGGAGGGCATGGATTGCATGACACACTGGGTATGGTGCAAAAACAATGAATACTGTTACACTGAAAAGAAATTAAGAAAAAAAAAAAGAAAGAAAGAAAAGAAAAGTCCTAACTGAGCAGCATGGCTGCAGCATCTTCCCTGGCAGGAAGAACATTCATCCTCCGCAGGGGAAAGTCTACCTTGCACAGGAGGCTTGCAACAGCTGCCCTGGGGGTGGGGGTGGGGAAAGGACAGCTCACAGCCCTCTTCCACCAGATCTCTCTGAGAAAATTAGTGCTGTGAGCTCACATGTCCCAGATCAGCTTCTTTCAGTCCAGGAGAAGGAAACATTCACTTAGAAGCCAAAGATGCCGTAACAAGGAACGAGGACAGACAGTTGGAACATTCCATGGATGAGAACCTGGGGCAGGAAGACAAGACCCAAATCTTGGTCTTCAGGCTTTCATCTCTATATGGTCACATTAAGAAATCTTGACATCTTATATAGATGCATCCCATGATTAATTTGAGAAAACTCATCTTATTCCATGAGCATCAATGATCCCATTAGGAAGCTCATTTACTATGGATTTGAGACCCTAACTCAAAGGTGTCCATGGTGGCGCCTCAACGTGATGAGATCCAGTGACACTGATGCTGAGCTGAGGTCCTAGGCAAATGGGGAAGGAGACGTTGTCTCTGGGGTCGGTTGTACAGCTCTGAGCAGTGACCCTGCTGCTGCTCTCTTGGGTATGAACTTTATGGAGAAGGGACAATCAGAGCAAAGTCAGGGGGCCTTGTCTCTCCTACTGTGACCTCACTCTGATAATACATGGTAATAACTGATTTTTTTCTCTTCCGAAAAATGTAAAATACTTGTCCTTCACTTATTAATGCCAATATATATGCAATAAGATATCACAATGAAGGAACAAATTGAAAGAAAATCACCTACGATATATTCCTTTGTGGATTTTCATTTTTTGTGATCTTCCAGTTTTAAGATTAAACCCAT
The DNA here is from genome assembly GCF_964662115.1 of Mustela nivalis. Taxonomy (NCBI): domain Eukaryota; kingdom Metazoa; phylum Chordata; class Mammalia; order Carnivora; family Mustelidae; genus Mustela; species Mustela nivalis. Next base: position 174,373,537 of record NC_139022.1, read on the forward strand.
AGCCAAAGGGAAATACCTGGAAACACCATAAAAGACACTGTGCTGTCCTTTCTTTTTCTTTCTTTCTTTCTTTCTTTCTTTCTTTCTTTCTTTCTTTCTTTCTTTCTTTTTAATGTGCTGTCCTTTCTAACATCACAGGAAGCCAGGGGACTTCCATTTCCCAGAACACCTGCGGCAGAGACTCTTGGCTGTGAGCGTTTCCTACTGACTTGAACCAGAGACCTGGCAGGACTTTACAACCTCTTGATTAAAGCAGACAAGGGAGAGTGCAGTTCTACATACTAATGACACCTCCGGAAAATTATCTGGGTCACCGTGGAGGGCCTGTCTTAATCTTTCTACAGCAACACCGATGGATGGGCCCTGGTTTTCCTCCAGCTCAGAGAAGCAACCCAACATTCTCATCTGTTCGGCGTGTGCTACACAGAATTGAGAAGGACAGAAGGAAGACAAAAGCAAGATTCCACAGGGAGCATTAGAGCATTTTTCATTATTAAGTCAATAGAGTCAGACGATGAAAATTCCTGCATTGCTTTATGACGACCAGGCTTTGTGCCCAATGAGAAATGCCTCTCCTTCCATAGACCCTAAGAGTAAGTATCTCTACTTAAGCTGGTTTTGATTCATTATTTGCTGAAAAGAAATTAGGTTGGGGCACCTGGCTGGCTCAGTAGAGCATGTGACTCTTGATCTTGGGGTTGTGAGTTTGAGCCCCATGTTGTGTGTACAATTTATGAAGAAAAAAAAAAAAACTACAAATGTTTGAAAAGAAATTAGCTTGTTTTGTCTCCATAAATGTTAATAAATCAATACATGTCATATGTAGAGAAAAAAATAGGTGAACTTTCCAAAATTCTGGACTTGTAGAAATAAATGATGTGCTCTTGGTGGCACACTTCACAAGGTCACAGAGATGTCGTTTCTGGATGGAGATTTCAGCACACAGGCTAGGAAAGAAAGAAGAATCAATTTCAGATACACCAACTTTAACATTAAGTAAGTTGACATAAAAATGGAAAGCAAGCATCCTAATTACCCATTAATGAACACTAAATTAATTTCCATTAAAAACAGACACATCTATTTAATTAGAGATTAAAATAAAATTTCTTATATTGTCCAAAACATATTACACTCATCTTCGTTTCTATTCACAGCCAGTGACTCCACAGTCTCTTGAACAAATTGATATCAGCCCTGTTTATGTTGAAGCAAACAGCGGCCTTTGAAGCTTGTGGAAAAAGCTTGCATCCTGGCCTACGCTGAGAAAAGCCACGGACCCCGAGAGAATGCGCTACTCCTAAAACGTGCCTTCTTCCCACTGCAGGTTTGCTTTGTGGAGGGTGACCTGGGCCACATGATATAGATCTTCCAAGTAACTGCTCTAGAAGAGATAGAAGAAAAAAATATTTGAAAAAAAAGAATAAAATATTTGTAGGTGGTAATTTCAAAGAATACAAAAGATTTAACCTTTTATTTTTCTATTAAAAGTGTCTTCATTTGGAAAAAAATGGAATTAGTGTTTAGATGGTTGGGTAAGAATTAGGTAATACTGAATTCCTTTTTTATTTAATTTTTTTAAATTTTTTTTAAAGAATTTATTTATTTATTTGACAGACAGAGATCATAAGTAGGCAGAGAGGCAGGCAGAGAGAGAGGAGGAAACAGGCTCTCCGCTGAGCAGAGAGCCGGATGCGGGACTCAATCCCAGGACTCTGGGATCATGACCTGAGCCGAAGGCAGTGGCCCAACCCACTGAGCCACCCAGGCGCCCCTGAATTCCTTTTTTAAATACATCAGAAAGGCAGGGGCACTTGGGGGGGCTCAGTCAATTAAGCGTCTGCCTTCGGCTCAGGCCATGATCACAGGATCCTAGGATCGAGCCCGGAATCAGGCTCCCTGCTCAGCTGGGTGTCTTCTTCTCCCTCTCCTTCTGTCCCTTCCCCTGCTTGTACACACACTCTCTTTCTAATAAATACATAAGAATCTTTTAAAAATGCATAAATAATAAATACACATTGGGAAGGCTATAGTTCCCATTTTGAGCCCATTTACTTAGATTTCTCTGTTTCTCAACCCATGCGTTTGCATGTTTTTACGTGTGTGTGTTTACACACAATATTAGATGCACATTTGATGGGTATTTATAGACAGTGCATACACATGCAGTGTCCGGGTGCATCTGTGTAAATGTCTAAAAGAACAGTCACTAAACGTGCCTGTGACCTTGCCTGAACACTGACATTTCTAGTGATTTCTTCCTTTTTTATTGTTCTGATTTCCGACATTTATGTAATACAATAAGTGTGTCTTATCTTATCTACGTCATTGCATAAAATGTAAGATATTTTACTGGTAATTTTATTGGAAAAAATGTAACTGCTTCATATATATGAAGAGATCAGGCTGTTTTTTTTCCTACACACCTTTTCCTATAATATAATGGACTGTATTAGGGCTTTTAAAGAAATGAATGCCTTGCTTCTCACTTCCAGATACCACCTCCGTTTTAAGTCAATAGGGGAAAACTAAAATGGTTATAGTCTACATTTTATTTATCTTTATAGGGAGCCGCTTTATTTTTTTAAATGCACAAACCATTTGTATTCATATTTGGGTGAAATCAAATATTTATCATGCGCTATGATCATTCCTGCAAACCAGGCTGATTTCTAAGAAAAAATTCTGATCTGGTCCTCAAACGTAAGACCCCATGCAGTTCTAGTTTAGTCAGATTATTTGTTGTAGCCAACACCACAAAGGGGAGGAGACTGCATCTCCTCGTTTCGAGACAAGGTATTGACATTTGGGGCACAGCTTTCCCAATACTGGCTATGTTGCTTTTGTCTTAATTTTTTTTTTCTTAGTAAATTATTTTTTTCACAACTGTTTATAATTTTTATTAAGAATAAAATGCTGATTTTTACTCATTTATTACAGAAAATTTCTAAGGTAGGATAACTTCAGAGTAAAATAAACTGAATTCTATTTTTTCTAAAGCATGGTTTAGTGAAGGCAAAAACTTCTGCAAAGAGAAATTGGCGGCACTAAGGGTTACGTGAAAAGGAATTCTGAAAGGAAGACAACAGAGAACAGGTATCAAACATGAGAAAACCAGCCTTGAGCAAATACTGTAGATTGATGTCTTGATTTTATAGCATTTCAGTATCATTTGTAAAAATGTTCTACAAATCGCTTTTAATATTTTCAAAGGAATTCACTAGACTCGGGCAAAATTAAGAGGACTACCCACCAGCGGAAGCCACGGTATTTGGCCCTGGCACCAGAATTGGCATCACGGCCTCAGGTCTTGATTCTCTGCTCCGCTATGGGTCCTCCTCTGCGGTCACACAAGGTCACACAAGGGTATGATGACAGCAGGCTGCCACCACCAGAGAGTGATGTCACCCAGGTTAGGGTGAGGGCAGGTCTTGGGCTCCAGCCTCACTCCAGAACTGAGGGCACACAAAACAGTGTGGTCGTGGTACACACTGCTCTGTCTCACCATGACAGGCATGAGCCCCAGGTGTCGGGTGTGAGAGGAGCCTCTGAACAATGCTCCTGTCCCCCCACCCATGTTCTGCATCAGCTGGGGAGGAATGGGCAGATGATGGATGTGACTGCTACACCCATTCCTGATTAAGGCCGAGTGGGGCACATCAGCTGCTGGGAAAGGAGGCTGGGTGAACCAAGGACCAGCGACTCTCCCGTCTCTGATCCAGGCCAAGTGAAGGACCTGTGGGACAGACATGCTGAGAGAGGCAGCTGCCCCCAGAGGAGACCGGGAACAGGACTGCGCTGAACTTGAGCTGAGCTCATTCTTCCAGAGTTCAGACAGAGCTTTTTTCTGGGCACAGTGAGGAGAGAGGAAAGAGGCAGAGATCACACTAAGGGAGCGCCTTTCCCATAATGGAAGGTTGAGGGTTGGCCACGGTTTTGTCCCCAGCACAAGAGCTTCAGTGTGGGGCTCCCTTGGCCTTGACTCTGGACCCAAGAGTTACCTGCCCTTCGAGTGAGCAAGACACCTGGTCCTCGTGCAGCTGTTCCTCATACAGAAACGCAGATGCAGTTCAATATGTGCTTTCAGTGAGTTGAGATCGATCTATAAAATAACTGGCAGATGCTCAAGTAAATATTGTCACTCTGAGCCCAATGTATACTTAGTCAGTTGTGGCAGGTTTTTTTGTTTGTTTGTTTGTTTAAGATTTTATTTATTTATTTGTCAGAGAGAGGGAAAGAGCAAGTGAGCACAAGCAGGGAGAGCAGGAGGCAGAGGAAGAAGCAGACTCCCCGTGGAGCTGGGAGCCCAATGCAGGACTCGACCCCAGGACCCTGGGATCATGATCTGAGTTGGAGGCAGACGCTTCGCCGACTGAGCCACCCAGGCACCCTGAACTGTGGTAGTTGTGACAGTTATTCATGTATTTATTAGCCAGTCAGATATTAATACATGTTACAGCACACAGCCAGCCCACCCCATCTCTCTGCAGTTATTCAGAGAGAAGTCAAAACATCCTGCACGGGGATAATGGAGTATCTTCAACCAAGCGACAGCAGATGAGACTAGGCTATAACAAGATTTTCCTGAAAGTCCCTCTGTCGATTCTCCCTTCTTAATATGGCTCAAATCTGTTCACCGTCCTCCAGATACAACCTTGGTACAGGCACCTCTCACCTGTCCTCCTAAATATCCTCCTGAGCCCTGGTTTGTTTCCTCCAGTCTCTACCCCAGAAAATCCAGAGAGTTTCCTGTAAAGATGGAAACCATCTCAAGGACTCCCCAAATCTAGGCTCTGCTTCACGCTGCATCCTTGTCAGAGATAGTGGTTTCCTGGGCTCCTGACTCCAAATCGTGCTTGTCTTCAGACTGGGTCAGCCTCTCAAGAGCATCCTGTCCCTGAGGCTTCGTGCTTTCTGATCTATACCCTGTTCTCCTCTCCTGCACTGGAAGACTGTCACCATTTTTTTTTCACATAAATGGGAATCTTAGTAACTCAGATGAGACATGACCTTTTCAGGAAAGCTTTCTTTGGCCTCTCCAGGCTGGAACAAGCACTTATATTCAAGGCATCATGTCACACTTCACACGACACGTAACTTGAGTTTTAGCTGTACCTCCCCCCAGACTGTGCTCCTCAAGAGCACGGAGGGAATCATTTCATGCGTATTCTCACTGGCACGTCCAACCACAGGCACATTTGTGTGTTGCGTACACCTTTCTCCAGCTCTTCCGGAGTGAGTGAATGAATGAACAAATGAATGAAATGCAGATATGTGGTGTTACTTCAGGGACAATCCTCTGCCCCTATCCAGTATTCCTACTGTCCCAATCCCTGCTTTTCCCATTCCACAGATAAGCCACTACAACCCTATATATTCCACAACCCCTACTTTAATTAGTGGCACTCATTTCTCTCTCTGGAATGACCAGGATAAAACTCAAAGTCAAGGTCACCATGTGACATGATGGTACAATCAGCAGATTATCAGAGTAAAGATTAAAACTTGTCGAATCCACTTGGGACGTTCCTTTGAGGATCTTTTTCTCTTAGGGTTTCTTCCTTTCTACTTTCTCTTCTTTGGGATTATATTTGTATACCTCCTTCTGCTCATCATTCCCACCCCTCCCTTTTTGGTTTAATGAACATCTCACTAATCTTTTAGCTTAGATATCTTCCTTTATCAGTTATTTTTGGTCATTAAAAACATATCCAATGCCTGGAAAGCCCCCCCCCCCCGCCTTTTGGAATGTTACCAGTATCCAGGCAGAATCCAGAGGAAGAGAGGAAAGGAATGTGTGATTTCGGCAAGCTGTTCAAGAAGACTTCTGTCCCCTGAGATATTTTTTTCTCTGGTGTTTCTCATATGGTATCCCTCCACTCAACAGTGGAAGTACAGCAGAGCAATAAAGGCAAAAAGAGTCAGGAACTTTGGAGGCAAAGTAGGAGCACCTCAGGAAACAGAGGCAGGAAACAGGTTGCTGCATTCAGGGTGCTTTGGTCTTCCTGCACCATTCAGAACCAAGTTTGGGCATCTTATACTTGGTCCAGAATAGTCCATCAGGTTCAACATTCCCTCATGGGGCTGTTAACCCACACTGAAAGCAGTAAGCTAAATGTGCCCTGGAGAATGTTCCTGTCACCTTCAGGGCCTTACAGCTAGTGGAGATCGCAAAGATCCTGGACGTCAGCCATTCATCAGTGTCTTTGCGTCATTGAGAACAAAAGCATCTGCCCTCCGGAGGAAGGCTCTTCCCTCAGATAGTGGGTCTGACTCTGTTTGATCTTACCTTGTACCACCAGATATGACATCTACGGCTTGTGTCTTCTATGTCTCCCTTTCTATTGTTTCCTTCCTTGAACATAAAAATATACTCAGCCTCTAACCATACTTAAAATACTTATTTCCTAAACCTTATTCTCCTTTGTCCTTATACACCTGACCTATTTCTCCCTGTCCTTCCTGTCAGATTTCTAAGGTCATCTGTAATCAGTCTCTACTTCCTTCCCTTCTGTCCATTGACCAAACTGCAATGCTGTAATTCCTGTCTGCCTCTTGAAATCACCTTCAAGTTAAGGTCATCAGGGTCCTAATAATTACTACCCACTTTGGATTTTTTTCATTCAGGAAACATCTACTAATCCAGTTATTACATAAATGATCCGGTTGGTGGGATCTGTGTGACCTTTGACAATGACCTGCTATGATCTTCTTCTAGAACTTTTATTCACCTGACAACATTTTCTCCTGCTCCACCCATCTGTGTCTCATACTTGCTCTTTCCCTTCTATGCTTTTATATTTATGGAGCATATATTTATTTATGCTTTTATATTTATTACAAATAATGATTTTGTTAAATAATTAGCTGTCAACTTTCTGCTAAGAAGTTCCTATAATAGCAAAGTCCTTGTTAATCTGATAAACACAGTGTTATCTGTGGGTGAGTATGGAGCTGAGCTTGGCAATAATACTTGGGATGAGTTGAATATTTCACATAATTAAGTGAGAATTTTGAATGCTTGGGTACTGGGCAGGAGAAAGAAAAGAGAGAAGAAAAGAGAAAACTAGGCAAAAGAGTGAGAAACAGGTAAAAATCAAGATGAAGGAATAATGAGAAACTATCAGGGTCAAGGTAGCCAGAAAGAAAAATAAGTCCTTGTGAGTTGCGGTTCATGCAGTGTGCGAGGTAAGCCCTCCCTGTGACCTCCCGCTGTTCAGTAAACAATCTTCGACTTTAATGAAGGAATTGCTCTCGATGGAGGAAATGAAGAAGCTAAATCTCGGGTCTGGACCAATGTCAGGGAAACAACGTAAAGACCACCTTCCTAGAGTTAGTGCACTGAAGCCAGAGGAAAGAGGAAAATGTGGATCCTGATGAAAACGTGAAAACACCTGAAGATGTTTCAAACTTCCACCATTATCAGCATGAGAGTTTAAATCAATCGTTCCTGCATCACAGGGTATTAGGTAATGTCTGAAAACAAATGTTTCCACATCAAGTAATACCTTTGTCATGATCTGCTCCTTAAGTCAAGCCAGTGCACAAAAATTCATGTGACCCTCTTCTGTCTTTCACCCTGAGCTGCTCTTCAACCTGTTGGTCTTCAGTTCAATCCCATTCTTCACTGTTTGCCCATTCTATTCTCTATCATGGGGTCCATCCCTGCAAGCTGATTTGTTCTGGCAGGATCCCACGAATAGGAGGCTCAAAATAAAAAAAAATAAAAAAAAATAAAAAAAGAGAGAGAGAGAGAGAGAGAGAAGATGAAGGAAAAGGAAAGCTCGGTGCATTTCTTTCCCTCCCTCTACAGTTGATGGAGTCATTGCCAATGACTGAGTGTCCCCTGTATATCCAGATGGGATTCTGTTCTTGCTTCTGGCCCTGAGTGACCTCAGCCTTGGGTTCTGATAAGTATCTCTTCCATATACAGCTGGGGAAAGTGAGAATAGTAGCATTACCTGTGGCTGGCCCATATCTGAGATGTCCCTATGGATTCCTATAAAAATTTCTCAATTTTTCCAGCATTTTTGTAAACATCTCCTTGTATTAAACTCTCCTTGTTTGTTCTAACCAAAGTCTCAATGGGAAATAAATACTACCATCTTCTCTCTTCTTCCATATGCCCATGTGGTCTTTTATTCCCTCCCTCTCTCTCCCCTAAATATTCCCCAGAAATTATATTAAATCAAAACAATCCTAGAACTTAATGTTATTAATAAATACACTTGAAGCTCGAGGGACAACCAATATTCTAAAGGTATTGGAATAGAAAAGGCTACACAATATACATAATATTATTAACACCTCGGACACGCATGGCAAAGTCGATAAAACTGTCAAAGCATCCAATTACTTACAGTCATTTATTAGAACCTACCCTGGGTCAGTAACTCTCCTTTGTTTCTCAAGGGGAGGGTTGGGGAGAAATTGTAGATGGAAAACTCAGAGTACTGAAATAACCTGCTTTAAGCTGAAGAGAAGCAAATGGTGGACTGCAGAGCCAAAGGGTAAACAAATAATTACTGTAACTTCTAAGCAGGCTCTACACCCCCCAGAGCAATGCCAGCCAGGGAGGGGCAGGCAGCCAGAGAATGCAGCTTAATATCCTCAAAAGCTCCCTCCACTAAGGCTAGTGGTTTCAAAAATATTTATTATCTTCTTGTGTTTATTCTGACTGCAATTCATTTGTATGTATCTTTTGTTTGGCTTTCCAAAACCCGTTAGATAATCAAGCAGCCAAACCTGCAAACCCTGTGTTCTCACAGCTGTCAAGGACTGTGAGTCCATGTTTTTGTATTAATTTGCAATTATCATACAGAAAAGAAATGTGTACAGTGCCAAAAGTATCAGAATATCTCTATAGCAAGACCTATTTTAAAATTCATTGCACCGTGGGTTTCTTTTCCAATTCACTGAATATATCCCATAGCAGAAATAAATTTAAATGTGATATTTCTTAGAATTATCTATACACCACCAAAGCACCCTATTTCATTTAATTTAAAATTGACTGCTCTTTAAGCCATAAGCACATCTTTTATGAAATGCTACAACATGAAGCAAACCTTAAAGAATCACAGATTGCGAGTGATATCTTGTAGATCATCTCAGCATCTGGGCTGACGCTGGAGCCAAACAAATCCTCATAATCTGCATCTGCAGCTCTGAACACAGAAATCAACATAAGTTTTAAAAAAAATAAGATTTTTTAGAAATCGATTTTTATTTATCTTCTTTCCCTTTTTACATGCATTTAGTCTGTTAGGTAAAATGTTCCTAGAACACAACTTAATTATGGGAATAAAAATATTGAGGTAGAAGATGCACTCAGGTTTACAAAAACAGATGAATATTTAGAGCTTTCAATAAGCCGCCTCCAAGAGAGATTGTGAAACCATTTGCCTGTGTCTTAGCTCTAAACTTGGGGCTTCTAATAAGACCAAAAGCATGAGAACACTCCTGGGGTATGAGAGCCATTGGTGAGGAAGGCACACGAGGAAAAGCCAGCAGGGACAACCAGGAGGTGTCAGGGGCTCCTCCTAGAGAACGAGTTTGCAGCAGGACAGGTCAGCCACAGAAGGCACCAAGGGAAAGCCTCATACCTACCTCACCAAGCTGAAGGACTCCACTGAAATCATGAGGTACAGTTTGTTTTGCTTTAAACTACAAACAAATCTAATTCTGATGAAGTAAAATTCATTTAAATAAATACACATTTCTAAAATATTTCAATGTCGTGTTTTACATAGGCATCAAGATACATTATTTCTAGGCTCACAAGGTCCCTAATATATTATGATTTTGTCTAACTGTGATTATGGAGGGAGAAAATAAAACTGCCAGATATTTCAGAGGAAAAGACTATAAACCTGATATGCTATAAGAAGGAGTTGGCAGAAGTTTTTGGTAACTTTTATATTGACAGTAAATATTTAAGGATTTGTAAGCCATATCCTCTCTGTTGCAACTTTTCACTGTACAGTTAGAGCATGAAAGCAGCCACAACCGATACATAAATAAATAAATATGGTTGAATTCCAATAAAACTTTATTTACAAAAATTATTGTGGGTCAGATTTGAATTCAGGCTGTAGTTTACCAAAGCCGTTTTGCAATACAGAGCTGTGTTCTAAACTGTATGTGACTCTCAGAAGAATATAAACCCTTCAGCTGTCTGGGGACACTCACTCACCTCCACATGTGGATGTGGCTTCTGTACCAGCTCAGGATTCATGTCAAATGGGCGGCAGTAACTTCCCACTGTGCTCAGCGCCACAGAGAACATGGTCAAAACCTCGAATTCTGTTCCCGGGCCCTCCTTGCACAGGGACAAGGCCACACTGAGCAGTATTCACAGCTAAGTGAGCTGAATGGACACACATAGCTTTGCCACGTGAGGGAAGATTGGAGGAGGCCAGTATGTTCAGCCCCAGTATCAGAGAACATCAAGGAGATCTTTCACCGAGTGCCTGTCTCTGGAAAATTGTCAATTAAAATGACAGTATTAGGGAGGGCACGGATTGCATGGAGCACTGGGTGTGCTGCAAAAAACAGTGAATACTGTTACGCTGAAAAAAAAATAGGAAAGACCACAAAAATTATAAGGGTTTGTTATAAGGGTTAGGAAACATACAAATTTCTGACATTTAGGAGGGACTTAATAAATGGTAATCGTGATTAAAAAATAAAAATAAAATAAATAAAAATAAAATGACAGTCTTTATTATTATATATTTGTAGTACTGAGGTTCAAAACTTGATAGTATAGGAAATTTCAGTAAAGCACATTTTTTTTTTCTCAATATAAGGAAGAACTACAAAATTAGAGCTTGCTGAAAATGCATCTGGCCACCTTTGGAAAATTTTCCTACACTTGGGGTGTTGAGGCGGAGCCCAAATTAGCATCCCTAAATTAAACTGACTAGATGGCTTTGTGCTTTGCTTTTTCCTACCCATGTTTTTCTCTAGACTTTTAAACTGAGACATAACATACATCAGATACTTTGGATTTCCTTTTCAAATAACATGGAGAATTTAAATATTGTGGTCCTATGCTAAGTGAGCTGTCACAATCAAAAGCCTTTGAATAAAGGCATGTTCTTTAAAGAAAACCCAGTAGAAACATTCAGTTATGTGGGGTAATGCATTGCAGGCTTCATCTGATTAATAACATTCTCTTCTCCATGGGACTCTGCACTTAACCCTTGGTTACCCCACACTATGAAGCCTAATTAAAGGGTGAATGCAAAAGAGAAAGGAAAAGCTAACAAAAATAGATGATGTAAACAATTCAACGATCTCCGATTCTCCGAACTATAATTTCATTAGGCATCTGACATCTAAGAGATTTGGGTACCAAAGAATTAAATCATAGAAAGATATCACTGAATATAGACACCCTGCCTTTCTGTTTAAGGATATCTATACATCTAGTATCTAGCCTACCAGAGCCTAAAAATTAAAGTTATGGGCAAAGTAGTGATATCACCTTGGAAAAGCAAAGAAAGGACATCCTGTACTCCAAAAATATGTATGTTAACAATAGGTGGTCCAGTGCTAAACTCTCCCCTGCTGAAGATGTGCTGGGTGTCTTTTGGGCCCAAATACTCCACGTTGTAGACAAATAGGTTCCCACCAGTCTTCCAGGGCCGCTGTGACAAAGTACCACAGACTGAGTGACTTAAAGAACAGAAATACACCGTTTCACATGTTTGGAGGCCAGAAATCTGAAATCAAGGAGTTGGCAGAATGGTTCCTTCTGAGGCCATGAGGGAGAATCTACTCTGGGGCTATTTCCTTGGTTTTATAGAAAACCATCTTCTTCCTGTGTCTTCACATCATTTTTCCCTCTATGAATGTCTGTCTCTGTGCCTAAATGTCCCATTTTTTATAAGAACATCAGTCACACTGGACTTCCTTCACCCCACCCTGTGACCACATTTTAATTGAATTTCTTCTGTCAAGTCCTTATCTCCAAGTAAGGTCACATTCTGAACATACCGTTTTTTGGTGAAGGCACGGTTCAACTCATAACACCTTCCCCGGAGCATGAACATCTTAATTCACCCTTAAGGGTTGTTATCAACAAAATAGGTCTTTATTTTTGTTCTAGGCAACGCACTGTTCCTGGCACATAATTAGGCTAAACAATGCAAGACTGTCCTCCGAGGCATCAAGAACATTTTCGTCATGCTCCCTGGCATTTGTGATCAGTCCATCCGAAAAGTAATACATAAATCTTCAAATAGTTACAAACACCTCACTAAATCAAGACCCACTGGGAAAGGCAGGTCTTCCCAACATCCTGCAGTTACAGAGTTAATGCTAATATTCCTTGAAACCCAGTGCATTCTTGTCACACATCCTGGCTGCTCCCAGTCACTATAAAATCCAACTAAATGCAGGCTGCACAGCACCCGTGGCCTGGGAGCTCAGTAATAACACTGCTGGATATTTCTGAGCTCCACATGGATAGCTGACAGCAACTGCCCTGAACAGAATGTGCAACTGAGAAGCAATATGGGTCTCCTTAAGTGATCAGACTTATTAGGTATTGTCTATGCTCATTACTGTTCATGTCAAAATGAGCAGGAACAGATCCACACAAATTGTTCACAGGCCAGAGCGAGCCCTAGCTAACATGTGGATTCGCAGATCAGGGGGGACTATAATTCTGCTGTTGGCCCTGTTACCACTCATCAAACACAATCTGCTTTACACCAGTACTTCCATTTGTTAGACACCAGAGCAGGAGACTCATCCTTTCAGAATATTGCTGAGGGAAATGATGTCATGTTATCACTACAATATTGCCTCTTCAGGGAAATTTTTACAGAAAATACATGTATCGTAATCATACCAGAGCTCATTTTCTTTCTAGTTCTAAATGAGGTGCTGTTACAGGGTGATTATGCCCCCCAAAAAAGATGTGTTTCAGTCTTAACCCCTGGTACCGAGGAATGTGATTTTATCTAAAATAAGGTCTTTGCAGATGTTATCAAGTTAAGATGAGGTGATACTGGATTAACGTGGACCCTATACCAATGCCTGGTATTGAGAAGATAAGGAAGGAAATTGGACACAGACACACATGGAGAGAAGAATGTCACGTGAAGGCAAAGACAGACAGAGGGGAGATCATCACATAACAGTAAAGACAGTGATTTTTGTGAGGATATCAAAAGGCAAAGAACCCCAAGAATTTCCAGGAAACAGCAGAAACTAAGAAGATATAGGAAAACATGCTCCCCAGAACCTTAGCTCCCCCAACATCTTAATTTCAGACTTCTAACCTTCCCAGAACTGTGAGAAAATAAATTTCTCTCATAGCCATTCACTTCTGTAATTTGCTATGGCATCTCTAGGAAAATATTACAGGTACTAGACTAATTCAAAAAATTCCATGTGTTTCTGTGCTATGCTAAGTATGTGGAAGATAGCATGGTACATCACGGTGAGTTTATAATTTGGTTAGGAAAATAATGCATAAATACTTAGCATGCAGACAGAAAGTTGCAATGCCTTTTAAGTGCATATCATTGCAATTTATCTCTTACCCAAGAGCTCTCACTATTAAGACTCAAAAAGGAATGAGGTCCAAGCCTTCTCCCCCCATGTCTGAGATTGAGGACCTGTGGCACATGTATGTTGGGGAGTATGTATGCATGCAAGAAGGGGCTAGTATGCCGGAAGAACAGATTAGACACTGTCCCTGCTTCTCTCTGCCTTTTTAATCTGCTGGGAGAACTCCAGGGTTTCCACTGGAAGCATGCTTCTCTGGAGAAGCACACAGCCCCAAAATAAAACAAAGAACGGACTTGTCAAAGAATAGGAGTTCTGTTTCCACCAGTCTGCGTGCCCTCCCACTGCATTCACTTTCTCTTTTTCTTAACTAAGATATAATTGAAATACAACATAATTTTAATTTCAGGAATACAACATAATGACTCAATATTTGTATGTAGTGTGAAATACTCACCATGATAAGTCTCATTAACATCCATTACCATACATTTTTGCAAAAATTTTCATCTGGTAATGAAAACTTTTAAGATCTACTCTCTTAGAAGCTTCCAAATAGGTAAAATGGTATTATTAAGTACAATCACCATGCTGTACCTGACATCCCCATGATTTACTCATTTTATAACGAAGTTTGCTCTTTTTGACACCCTTCACTCATCTCAACACCCCCTGCACCATGCCTCTGGCAACCGCCAATCCATTCTCTGTATCTACAAGTCCATTCTCTCTATCTCTCTGTCTTTTAGGTTCCACATATAAATGAGACCACATAGTATTGTCTTTCTCCTTCTGATTTATTTCACTTAGCATAATGCCCTCCAGGTTCATTCATGAAGATGTCCTTCTTGTTTAGGGCTGGGTAATACATCCCATTAGGGAATTTTCCCCAACAGCACGAGGGCTCGTGGTGGGAGCCCTTTAGTCACTATGACCTGTCCCAAACAGAAGAAGAGGGAAATGCCACAATGATAGTGGTAGGACTGAGAAATGACGCAAAAGATATATTTGGGTGTTGCCTGAGATTACAATATGGAATTTGGGGGCAAGCACATGCTTTTTCCCTGAAAAGATAAGAGGTCTGGAATATTAGTTGCTCGTTTGCCCTCTGTGTAGAGAAAGCGTATCTGCAGAAAGAAGCTGTGTAGAAACAACCTGAACAAAAAGGAAGATTCAGAATCCTTCTGATCTTACTAGAGTACCTGGATCCAGCCGTACAGAAACCTGATCCATCCCTGGACTTCTTAGTAACATGGGACAATATATTCCTTCCTCTCAGTATGTTTCCTATGCCAAAATGAGCTTATCTTCTGCATTCCTCTGATACAAAAATAAATCCCATTGGTCATTACATATATCACCACGTCTACACTATCCACAGATTCCTTTTCCAGAAATGCAACACTCCAAACCTTGGCAAAAATCGTGTGCACATAGTAATTTATCTTACTTATAGAGAGATGGATAGATAGATGATAGATAATAGATGAAATGGATGACAGATGATAGATAGATAGATAGATAGATAGATAGATAGATAATAGATATTCTAACTATCCTAAATTTGGTTTAACATTGAAATGTCAGTCAGCAAAGTTTATTTTTTTTTAAAGATTTAATTAATTTATTTGACAGAGAGAAATCACAAGTAGGCAGAGAGAGAGAGGAGGAAGCAGACTCCCTGCTGAGCAGAGAGCCCGATGTGGGACTCGATCCCAGGACCCTGAGATCATGACCTGAGCCGAAGGCAGCGGCTTAACCCACTGAGCCACCCAGGCACCCGTCAGCAAAGTTTATTAAATAGACTAAATAATTTCACTAACAAAGGAGAAAACGATAGTATCATGTTAATAGTTTAAAAATACATAATTGCTAAAGTTCAACAACTATTCATGATAAAAAGAAACCTCAATAAAATCAGAATATAGGTGAACTTCCTTAATCAGATAAAAATGCTTCTATAAAAAACTTATACTTAGCCATATGCCTAATGATAAAATACTGCTTTCATATACCTAACAGCAGAATCAAAGATCAAGGTATCTTCTTTCTCCACATTTATTATGTTATTATTTTGGAAGTCCTAGTCATTTCAATAATTCAAGAGTTGTAAATGAGATAAATGCCATACAGATTGGAAAGTATGTAGGAAGCTTGTAAGATGGCCCCCACTTCCTGGCATTTACCATTACATAATCTCTAACCCTTGAGTGTGGACTGGACTTATTGATCTGCCTCTAACAAACAGAATGTGGCAGATGTAATAGGATGTCACTCTCACTATGAAATTCTAAGAAGACTATGGCTTCTCCTGGGCATTCTCTGGATTCTTCTCTGTTAGATCACCAAGAGCCATGATATGAGTTCACCTTGGAAACCTATGACAAATTCCAAATGAGAAGGAACCAGGACCTGCCAACAGCCATGGAGTAAGCTTGGAAGTAGATCTCCTCACCTCAGATGAGCCCCCATATGAAACCACATCCCAAGCCAACAGCATAATTGTTCCCAGAGGAATGCCATGAGAGACGTTAAGCCAGAGGAACCTAACCAAGTAAGTCACATCCAGATCTCCGATCCACAGAAACCATGACGTAATGAATGTTAGTCCTTTCATGCCACTAATTTTGAGGTAATTTATTATGCAGAACTAGATAAATCAGATAAGAAGAAATAAAACTATCTTTATTGCAGAAGGTATGTTATCTGCCAAAAAAAAAAAAAAAAAATATCTATGAAAAGCCTCTTTCTTCTTCAAGGTCATAGGATGCAATATCAATTCTATTTTATATGCTGGCAACAGAAAATTGAAATTAAAAATGAACATTTAAAATAGCATCATGGGGCACCTGAGTGGCTCAGTGGGTTTAGTATGTGACTCTTGATTTCGGCTCTGGTCATTATGTCAGGGTTGAGAGATCCAGCTCTACATTGAGCCCAGCATGGAGCCTGATTAAGTTTCTCTCTCTCCCTCTCCAGCCTGCCCTTTTGTCCCACCCCCCACCCCCAAAATAAAATAACATAATAAAACACAAAATACTTAGGGATAAATTGAACAAACTATGTACAAAAGCTGTAAACTGAGAACTATAAAACATTGAAAAAGAAATTAAAGAATAGCTAAATAAACTGGGAAATATACCATGTTCATAGATCAAAAAATAAATCGTGCTATGATATAAATTCTCTCCAAATTATTTATAAATTCAATAAACTTTTTGTCAAAATAGAAGCAGACATTCTTGTAAAACTTGAAAAGCTGACTCTAACATTTGTATTAGAATTCAGTGACTTAAAATTTGCAAAGTGTTTTTTAATTTAAAAAAGGATTAAATGGAATATTTATGTTTCACTAAAGATAAAATTCCCTCTCGCTCAAAATACTATGTAGAAGTTTGTTTTAAACTTTGTTTTAAACAATCTAACGTTGTTTCATCATAGTGAAAATTATAATTCAATAAGATTGGAACGACTTATATTTTGACAATCTACTACAATTTCATATTTGCAATTATTCCATGAAAATAAACTTTTAAAATGTGCACATTGGATCATGTGTTACTTTATATATGCTATAAGTCGAAGCATCAGTTACACATTTCTGTAACAAATTTTAAGAAGAAAAAGATATTTCAAAATCAGAAATGTTCCAATAAAGGAAGTTCTTAATTGTTCTTGGCTGCCATATCTAACCATAAGCATCTTTCAGTGGCTCACCTTCAGGGACTTCTCGCTGAAGATGCTCTCTTCAAGACACCCCTCCCCCATATTCCCAGGGTGTCTCCTCTGAAGGGCCCTACTCCTAATTCTCTGCAACTGCTTGTCTATCTGCTATATGTTTGCTTTTATCCATGACTTTTATCACTTTTATGTGAGCAAGAGAACATGTTTCCTGGTTTTGCTTATGCGATATGACAGCATTACTTGAATAATATTTTCTTTTAAAACACTTAAGTATTGTGTTTTTCTATTGTAAAAGATAATGTTCAGAGTCATTCATTTTCTTTCACATTTTAGGCCATAGGAAATGGAATTCTGCCTCCTTGGTTGAACCGCTACCCTCAAAACATATTATCATCTCCTTCTCTAGCTTCATTAACTCTGAATTAGTTCATTTTGTCACACCCTTCATCCGTTCCTCTCTGGAAGAGGAAATTTCCTGTGCCTCTGTGATCATATGAGTCTGTTGCTAAGCTGCTCAGTGAATAATCATGCTATCGGGTTACTAAAGCCTCTCAGAGATTTGCAGCGTGCTTTCTTCCCCTTCACTCCCTTCTGTGTGGGGGGGATGTAGTTTTCTCTCATGGTGGTATCTTGTATCCCATTAAGCCACGGATCAGCGCCAGGAATCCCACGTCCTCTGGACAGGTATCTCAGCAGGTAGAGGAGCTTCCTGGTGCTTCTGATTTCCACTCATTCCCCACAGGGCATCAAATACATAATCTCTACTTGTTCAGCTTTTCTCTTTCCCCAACAGTAGCCAAGTAAAAAGGCTGCGGTGGAGACAGAAATAATGATGAAAAACAGCGATCAAAGGTAACCAAACCAAGTGTTCGATTTCAGCTTCTTCGAGCCCAGTTCTTCCAGCAGTTTCCAAGTTTCCCAGCACTGAGGCAGTGACACCCTCCCCTCCCCAAAGCGGATGCCCAGGCTTCTGGGGGCTGTTGACCTCTGCCCTTCTCTGCAGACCTCTGAATCTGCAACAGAAAGTGGCCATATGGGCTACTGGGCTGAGTCTATCCTGCATCATTAGTAACCTGTCATAGTCAAGGACAACACTGTAATCACCTCTTTCGGGGAGTGATGAGAAACCATGCTGAGCACTGCTGGGTCGTGAGCAGAGAGAAACCCATGCTTTCTTCTGTCTCCTCTCTAGGCAATAATGATCTCATGATAGCCAGCCTCCTGATTCCTGGACTAGAGCATCAGGTACAATTTTAAGGTTTGTTTGTTTGTTTGTTTGTTTAAATAAGAGGCTAAATGCATTTAAAGAGTGTTGTGCTAAGCCATTACCTTGCAGGAACTTGCTGCCCCAATCCTACCTGAGGAGCACGATGCCCTATCTACAGCTAAAAGTATAGCACAGATGCTTGGGAGCCAATAAGTAGGGGTGAAAGAGGGAGCAAAACCAACATACTCCAAGTTTCAACATTGCAAAACGCAGCCATGCGACGGTTGGCATCCACACTTCACATCCTCTGTTCTTCTATGACTATCCTTTTCACCAGCAGGATCAGCTTCATAATTTTCAGGGTCAGATGCAAAATCAAATGCTGAGTCCCTTGTCCAAAAATTATTTAAAATTTCAAGGTAATGACAACAGAGCACTGAGTCAAACATAGGGGCCCTTCTGGATGTGGGTGCCTGTGGACCACACCCATCACAGCCATGACGCTGGTCCTGCCACCAGCTAACATAAGAGGAGGAGTTGGTGAGAATGCAGCACAGCTTCCTGTGGACCCGTGTTGCCTATTTGCTGCAGATACTCCCTAGAAGAAACCACCGATTGTTCCAATTTCCCCTCAGCTTTTACCTACTACCTGTTGTCTAACATGTCTCATTCCCCATTTGGGCAAAGAAACAACAGATGCCCACCTTGTAACACCACAGACTCTCCAAGATGCTGCTGTTAACCAAGGATTTTCCTGTAAGCACCTTGTTCCCTGCAGTAGAATTATAATTAGAGTGTATCAGCCACAAGTCATCTTGAACCCTAAAATGTAGAGCTTCTGGAGAGCTGCCTTGCTTATCTTTGAAGATATGGAGGGAGCCTCTCCCTCCTTGGCACTGCCACAGCATGGTTATTTCAGGGAGGGTGACAATTGCTTAATTTTGTCTTCCCTCTGCATGTACCGCTGACAGTTGACAATGCCATGTGGCTACAGCCTCTGCTCCCTTCCCCCTCTTAATAAACACTTCTCCTGTTTCCAGTGAGTCTCATCAAGAGAGCCATTTCTCTGTCTTACAGAAATGTTCAAATTCTTTCCCCGTAACTACTCTTTCAGGGCAAAGGAGAGAGGAATGGCACCACTGAGATATGGCAGTGGAAGTGTAACTTCAGAAAAACTGAAATGGATACGTGAACCCTCATATTTCACCTGTAAATGTCATATGAATATTTACAGTTCTAAATGCTGTAAAACTTCTTTTATAAAAATAATATTTTTAAGGAACCACGAAACTTCTCTTATATCATTTTTAAGGGAAATTGATGAAGTTTTATCATCTTTATTCTATGGCTCCCTGTACTTTCTGACAAGTGGGTCTTCCTTTTAAAAATAAGGAAATTGTTTCTTGGTTTCCGTTCTTAGAAAAATACTTGCTGAGCGATGAGTCAGGGATCCATTTATGAGTCAATTACACTTTAGTCTGAATAAGCTTATTCAAACTTCTCCTAGGGGTGCTTGGGCGGCTCAGTCAGTTAAGCGTCTGACTCTTAATTTCAGCTCAGGTCATGAACTCATTGTGAGATCAAGTTCTGCATCAGCATTCACCGGGGGCAGGTAGCCTGCTTAAGATTCTCTCTCTCCCTCAACCCTCTGCTCCACCCTCCGCCCTAAAAAGGAAAAAAAAGAACTTTTTCTAAGCAAGGGTGTGGGTGAAGGGTGAAGGGGGTGTTGTGCAATTACACGGTGACCTACACGGGGAAGAGGGAATCCCACTGAGTGAAAACAACGGCACGGAGCTGGCAGCACACTCCTCTGTATCAAACTCTCTCATATTTCCTCTTCTTGCAAGATCTTGCCCTTTGTTAAAATAATCTGAATATTCATTTCAAACCATTTCCACTAGAAAGAACCATTAAAGTCCCATTAACCTGCCCCCACATTTCCATTGCCTTCACTGTGGGCTGCTGATGTGCCCACTGCAAAGCAGGAGAAATGAGGATAGTCTATTCTGATTCACAGTCTGGAAATAGTAACCATGAATCCTTCATTAATTTTATTAATATTAATTTAAATTAATTAATATTTATTAAATATTAACAATTATTAAGTATGTATTAAATAATTACTTTTGAAGTTTTCTGTTATAGTAAGATCTTTAAATTTTTGGGGTGGGGAAGCACATGCCACATATAGCAAGAAGAAATAGGTAAAATTTAGGTCAGAATGAATGCAAATCTGTTTGAATATTAGAAGTAATCATGGAAAATTCAAAGTTGGAAGTGGGTATTTGATAGGAGGTGTGTGGCATGTCAATGGACTTGCTCTGTTCTTTTCCCACAGGTTCAGTGTTTGTCACAGAATGTGTTATGTAACTGTGGGTCCTCATTCACCCTATCAACTGGCGGTGTGTTTCTCCAAGTCTATCACAAAAAGCCTTGAGGATTAATGAGAACCTGTTCTCCAGCTTCATGCTCCTCAGAAAAGATGACCTTGAAATAGAAGACTCGTTGCCTTGTATCCTGAGAGGAAAATATGCAGAAATCAAAAATCGCCTCCTCGAGGAAATAGTTCTATGCTCATTGGGCAGAAGGTTAATTAATATCCTCTGACCGAATAACTTTTGTGTTTCAGAAGAAGCATTTCTTATTTTCATTTCATATCAAAGTTTTTACCTGTTCATATCAAAGTTTTTTCATATCAAAGATTTTTGTATCAAAATTTTTACCTGTTCTTCCCTGGTCACTTGGAAGTAAGCATTATTTAAATTCCCCATCAATGCTGGAAACTCTAGAAATCATGCTGAACATTAAACACACATATTTTATATCTGAAAATTGATAGTTCTCACATAGTTTCATTTTAAGTTTGAAAAACTTTACAGGCAATGCTAAGGTGAACCCAAGTTCACCGATTCAAGCTCTCTTTGTTATACAGGTATTCCCCACTGTCCAAAAGTTCACATTACACCATTTCACCTTTGTGGAAGACCTATATTTGTACCTGTTTTCACTAAACAGAAGTGATCCAGAGAGGATGTTTGCTTTACAAAAAAAAAAAAAAAAAAAAAATCTGTGGCCATATTAATGTAATTTTCACTTCACATCATTTTGGCTTAAGAAAGGTTTCATAGGAACACTCCACTTCTGGATAATGTAGAAAACCTGTATTGTGATGCCTGTTACCTAATATCTATCACGTAATATGGACTGAAACTTTTCATACAAATTTTTTTTTATTTTTTTCTTGTCTCTGTCTGAATTGTTCTATTACTTAATTGGCCATTTTTTCCATATGTTTTGAACATGATTAAAATATGCTTCAACTAGAAAAGCATTTCAAATAACTTGTGTATTTCATGGCTTTTCACTAATACAGAAGAATTTGGCGTAAATTGATGTTATAGAATCTTGCCAACAGAATCAGACATTAGCAAATGGAGACCAAACTAAACTAACTCTCATAGCTAAAACATGTTTTTGCTACTGGTTCATTTGCTTAATGCAAGTGCATTAAGTGAGTAATTTTAGATTAGACCTGCTGCCTTTACTCAAATCATCACGCCTTCTCTCTCTGCTCTGAAGTCTTATTAATGACATGGCTTGCCATTACCAAGCTCACAAGTAAGGATACTCTATCCACTCAAATAACTCCTATTTTTTCCAAAAAGACACAGGCTCAGCATGATTTAAGGAAGCATGTGAAACACAGTAAGAAAAGAGCTTAAAATATCAAATATGATTAAAACTTGAACAGTGCCTATATTAGTGAAAATTTTCTTGTAAATTGATCTATACGCTATTTCAGAATTGTGCCACGGAAAAAATGGTGGAATGGACAGACAAGGTACTCTTAGAGCAACAGCAATAACTGACTAAGAAGTATCTAATGTGGGGCGTCTGGGTGGCTCAGTCGGTTAAGCAGCCAAGTCTCGATTTGGCTCAAGTCATGATCTTGGGGTCCTGGGGTCAAGCTCTGTGTTTAGAGGGAAGTCTGCTTGAAGAGTCTCTCACTCTTCCTCTGCCCCTCCCCATGCTCTCTCTCTCTCTCTCTCAAAATAAATAAATATATATTTTTTTAAGTGGCTGGGGTAAGTAGAATGATACGAGAGATCAGTTTACTTATATATGCAGCATATTCCAAGTGGTCACTTTCATTATAGGAGAGCAAGTGAATTTATTTGAAGAAACTTGTATTTCCCAATGATTATAACATGGGTCAGAAAGAGTAGAAGCAACTCAATGGGGGGTCCAAATTTTGGGGTTCTCAATACCAGCTACATGTTAGAACCATGGGGTTGTTAAAGAATACAGATGGAGCCTAGACCACTGGCTGGGATGCAGTAGTGTTAAGGATGACTGGGACATATTATCTTTAGAAATCTCCCCAGGTGACTTTAACACACAGCAAGAATTGAAGTTTATATTTAGTTACAATCAATAACATTGAAAGGTCACACTCTTTAGTCTATATTTTCTTGTTCTAAAACCAAAAGTCAAATTGATCTGCCATTTGTGACTTGCATTCTGGCAGGGGTCTTCTGTGACTACCTGGTTGAGAGTAATTCCCTAGACCAGCGTGGCTAACATTTGCACTGGCATAGGAATAATCTGGAGATGTTCTGTTTCAGGAGGTCTTGGGCAGGGTCCACAATTCATCATTGCTAACAAGCTCCCAGGGGATGCTGAGACCAAGGAGGCTGATGGCTCAGAAACCACATTTTGAGAACTGGAATCTAGAATTTATTTGCTTAATAAACACCATTCCTTCCAAACACCATTAAAAATTGTAATACATTTATATTAGTCGGGAGAAGAAGCTGATTCAATAACCTGTCAATGGATAACTATCTATACCAATTACTATAATATGCATGTCTTGATTTCTTATTACTTATATGCAATATAAATATAACAACCATTTCAATGAAATTCCATCACTTTGTAAATAAATATAACAGAGCATTTTCCTACCTGGGAATTCTGACACTATTAACTCCTTAGGTCCAGTGGTGCCCCACACCTGTTACAAATCTCTGTCCACAGATTTGTATGTGTGAGACCTGCACCTGGATTCTATGTAACTCTACCTAGCATTGAATTGAATTACCAATTACCTAGCTGGGTGAGAAACAGTGCAGGTCTTTGGGATGCAGCTTTCAAAGCTCTGACTTCACAGCTCACGGCCTTTCTCATGCCAAGCACCATATGAGGATGGGACAACAAGGTGTCTCTCACTAATCCACAAAATAACATGCCCATAGTAGCAGGAGCTATAGGTACAAGGCAGAGGGCCAACTACACATCCAGGATGCTTTGATGGACTGGTTGACAGATTTATGGCTCACTGTGGGGTACATTCACCTCAGTGATTCATTCAACCAATGTTCTTATTTATGGAAAGATAAGATCATTCCCTATAGCTTAATTGGTTATCATGATGGTCATCATATTCATCTCAAAGCCCTTGGCCAATTTCTCTAGGTGATATGTGCAAAGACAAAGGGATTAGATGAGAGATCTAAAAGTTTCTGTTGACTAAAACTTCACTGAGGAACATCAAGTTGCCAGTTCTACCACTGCTGCCAATGCTGATACCACTTTCTTTTAATAAATTTCTCCAATCTGATAAATTAATATCATCATTTAAATTTCCTCTTTTAAATATTTCCTACATATCTGATTTATCCTTTTTTCTAACGTTTTTATCTTTTCATTTGAAAGAGTTCTTAATGTCACATTGCAGATATTTGTTTTGATTTGGGATTGGATTTGCCCCGTACTCCATCCTCTTCCCCAAAAGTGTGTGTATGAGCCTCTCTAGAATGTCCTTCAGCATTCCAGGTCCCAAGAATGTTCCAGGAACTGTTTTCTTCCTTCAATTAATGCAAAAGAGCCTAGAGCTTCCCTGGCCCACTTCTTCAGTGGTCATAGCCTTTTCTCTGTAGCAAGTGTGAGTTATAGGAGATGAGTCTTGCATACTCTTGAGATAATGTATGATTAATTAGATTAACTTGTGCACACACACACACACCCCAACAGACACCCTTGTCAAAACAATTTTGTAGAATGTAGTAGAATCTAAATGTAGTAGAATCTAAAAATAAATTGTTCTACTTCCAGGGAAGATGGTGAAGTAGAAGGATCATAAGCTTACCTCATCCCATGGGTACACCTAGATAACACCCTTATCAGTATAAATAACTCAGAACATGAGCCAAAGACTATCAGAACAGATTCTCCACAGCTTAAAGTAGATATGAGTCCACATTGAAGAGGGTAGGAAGGGTGGATACATTGTTTGGAGCCAAGTGGACCTGTGGGCCTGTCCATAAGTGGGAAGGACATGAAAAGAGGACAGAGGGGAGAGAAGCAGACCCCACACCAGGCACCGCAGGCTTAGGGGACCTACACTGATAAGACAAATCCTCATATCATTCAGGTTTGAAAACCAGAGAGGTCTAACTTCATAAGTTCTTATAATCAGTGGGGCTTAACACCTGAAACTTTAAATATCAGTAGGCTCAGTCTTGGAAGAACTAGGAGGACAATAGGAAACTGAGTCCCTAGCCTTAAAAAGACAGAATACGAAAGAGCCCACTGAGATACAGGACAGAAAAAGCAGTTTGAAAAACACTAGGTGTATACAGGATGAAGATTAGTTGCTAATCTCAGAGTGTGTGCCGGAGGAGCAGGGATCTTTGGGAGACCTCTCTAAGAACAGTGGATGCCATTTCCCTCCTCATATCCCAGCCTAGAGACACAGACATCTGCAGGAACTAGTGCAACAACAACACTCTCTACCTAGCTTCCTGTGGACATGCCTCTCCAACCCAGCACCAACAGGAGTTTTTCAGGATGGTTTCAGGTGCCATCTTACTGGCACATTGCACCCCACCCCCACACTCTCCTGCGGACCTGCCTCCTCCAACATCACCCTGGCAGGAGTCCATTCAATGTAGTGCCAAAAGAGCAGCAGTATGCAAGCAGCCATGTCAGGAACCAACACCACCCCAAAATGACTCCTGCAATGGGGACTGGGGGAGAAAACCACTCACACACCAGTTTGGCGGTGGCCACAAAGTGAGCTGGGGCAGACATCTGGTCTGACTACAGGTTTTGCCCACCAATGAAAGCTTCTCAGGGGATAACACATAAAAAGAGTGCCCTGCAGTTCTTTTTATAGCTCTGGTCTGACTCAGCTCAACTCAAGGTGACCCCAGATGGCTCACTAACAACACAGGGACCAAACCCTGCCCACAGCAGGCAAAGAGGGTAATTGCAGATGACTGGACTGAAGACAAAAACAGCTCACTGCAACAGTAGGGCACATGCAACACTCATATGAGACACCCTGAAGTATCAGGTTCTGGTGAACATGGGACACTGCACTACAGCACCTCTTCTTCATAAAGCTACTACTTTTAAGAGTAGAAGATGTAGCTGACTTTTCTAGCACAGAGAAACTGACAGAGAGTTAAATAAAATGAGGAGACAGAGGACCATGTCCTAAATGAAAGAATAGGACAAAATCACAACAAAAGAGCCAAAGGGCACACAGATGAGTAATATGCTTGATAAAAAATTTAAAGTAACAGTCATAAAGATACTCACTGAACTTGAGAAAAGAGTGGAGGACCTCAGTAAGACCCTCAACGAAGATAGAAAACATAAGAGAACCAATCAGAGATATAGAACTCAATAACTGAAATTAAAAATACACTAGAAGGAATAAGTAGAAGACTAAAGGAAACAGACGAATGGATCAGCAACCTGGAGGATAGATTAATGGAAAGCAATCAAACTGAACAGGAGAGAGAAAAATATAATAAAAAAAACAATGAAATAGATTAAGGGAATGCAACAACACTATCAAGGGTAATAATGTTCACATAGTAAGGATGCTAGAAGGAGAGGAAGAGAGAAAAGGGAGCAAATAATTATTTGAAGAAACAATAGCTGAAAACTTCTTGAATCTGGGAAAGAAACAGAAATGCAGCTCCAGGTGGCACAGAGAAACCCAAAAAAATTAACCCAAGAAGGTCCACGTGAAGACACATAGTAATTAAAGTGGAAAAAAGTAGTGATAGAGAATTTTAACACCAACAAAAGACAAAAACAAAACAAAACAAAAAACCGGTTACATAAAAGGGAAACCCCATAAGGCAATCACTGGATTTTTGAGCACAAAGGGTGGAAGAGAGTGGCATGAAATGTTCAAAATGCTGAAAGAAGAAAACCTGCATCTAAGAATACACTATCCAGGAAGGTTTTCAGAATAAAAAACAGAAGTTAACAAACAAACAAAATTTAAAGGAATGCATCACCACTAACATAACCTTACAAGAAATGTTAAGGGGGGCTCTGAGCAGAAATGGAAGACCACAAGTAGAAGTAAGAAAGTAGGAAGCACAAAAACAGTAAGATTAAGTATATCTATAAAAATCAATCAAGGGGTTCATAAAATAAAGGAATGTAAATATGACACCATATGCTGGTGGAGGAATAGAAATTCAGTGATTTTAGGGATTTGTGGACAGCTCTGTCAGTTAAGCATCTGTCTTCAGTTCAGCTCATGATCACAGGATTCTTTGATTGAGTACAGCATCAGGCTCCTTTCTTGGTGAGGAACCTGCTTCTCCCTCGACCTGCCACACCCCCTGCTTATGTGCATTCTCTCTCTCCCCCTTTGATAAATAAATAAAGAAAGAAATGTCTTTTTAAAAGAAATTTAGTAATTTTAGAAATGTTTCAAATTTAAGCAACCATCAACTTAATATAGACCACTACAGCATAAGATGTTATATATAAACCTAAAGGTAACCACAAATCAAAAACCAATAATAGATATGCAAAAACTAAAGAGAAAGGAACTCAAGAATATCACTAAATAAAGCTAGTAAACCAAGAAAAAAGAGAGAAAAAGAAGAGAGGAACACAGAAAAACAACCAAAAAACCCATAAAACAAGTAACATAATGTCAGTAAGTACACACCTATCAATAATCACTATGAATGTAAATGGACCAAACACTCCAATCAAAAGACATAGGGTGACAGAGTAGCTAAAACCCCCATCCCTGGGTGCCTGGGCGGCTCAGTGGGTTAAGCCACTGCCTTCAGCTTGGGTCATGATCTCAGGGTCCTGGGATCGAGTCCCACATAAGGCTCTCTGCTCAGCAGGGAGCCTGCTTCCCTCTCTCTCTCTGCCTGCCTCTCAGTCTGCTTGTGATCTCTCTCTGAAAAATAAATAAATAAAATCTGTAAAAAAAAAAAAAAAAATAGAATATATCCACATAATCAGTCTTTTAAAAAAAAAAAAAAAAAAACCTATCCCCAAAAAGTCAAACCAAAACCAAAGCAAAACAAAACAAAAACAGGACCTATATATATATGCTTCTTATAAGACTCATTTCAGACCTAAAGATACCAGCAGATTGAAAATGAGTGATGGAGAAACATTTATCATATAAATGGAAGTCAAAAGAAAGAAAGGGCAGCAATATTATATTAGATAAAATAGACTTTAAAACAAAGAGTGTAAAGAGAGACAAAGACACTATATCATAATAAAGGGGACAATCCAACTAGAAGATATAACAAGATCTGCACCCAACATCAGCACACTCAAATACATAAAACATTTAATAATAAACAAAGGAACTAGTCAATAGTAATACAATAATATCAGGGGACTTTAACACTTCATCTGTACTGATGGACATGTCATGCACTCAGAAAATAGGAAGGAAATGGAGACTTTGAATAACACTTTGGACAATGGGTCTAACATAAATATTCAGAATATCCCATCCTAAAACAGTAGAATATACATTCTTTTCAAGAACACACTTTCTCCACAATAGTTCACATTAGACAACAAAATAAATTTCAACAAATACAAAAGATTGAAGTCATACTATCCATCTTTCCAACCACAATGTTATGAAACTAGAAATCAGCCACAAAAAAAAAAAAAAAAAAAAAAAATTGGAAAAAACAAAAATCCATGGAGGTTAAATAACATGCTACTAAACAATCAATGGTCAAACAAGAAATCAAAGAGAAAATTAAAAGATACATGGAGACAAATGAAAATGAAACACAATGGCCTAAAATATTTGGGATATAGCAAAAACTATTTTAAGAGGGAAGTTCCTAGCAATACAGACATACATCAAGAAGTAAGAAAAATCTCAATAAAAAACTGAACCTTACACCTAAAGGAGCAGAAAAAGAACAAATAAAACTCCAAACCAATAGAAGGAAGGAAGTAATAAAGACTAGAGCAGAAATAAATAAAATTGAAACAAACAAACAAACAAACAAAAAATATAGAACAGATTAATGAAGCCAGGGACTGGTTCTTTGAAAAGATCAATAAAGTTGATAAACTTTTGCAGGACTCATTAAAAAAAAAAGAAGAAGAAGAGGTTGGAAATCAGAAATAAAATAAAAGAAATAAAAATCCACATCAAATATAAACAAAGGATTATAAGAAAATATTATGAAAATTTATATTCCAACAAATTGGACAACCTAGAAGAAACTGATCAATTCTTATAAACACAATCTCCCAAAACTGAATCAGAAAGATATAGAAGAATTGAAGAAATCAATTAACAGCAATGAAATTGAATCAATAATCAAAAACTCACAAATAAAAGTCCAGGATCAGGTGGCTTCACAGGTGAACTCTATCAAACATTTAAGGAAAAGCCAATACTTATTCTTCTCAAACTACTCCAGAAAATAGAAAAGGAAAGAAAGCTTCCAAACTCATTCTAAGAAGCCAGCATTACCCTGATATGAAAACCAGATAAAGAGACTACAAAACAATAGAACTATAGGCCAATATCTCTGATAAACATAGATGCAAAATTCCTCAAGAAAATGTTAACAAATCAAATCCAACAACACATTTAAAAAGTCTTTCTCCACCATCAGGTGAGATTTATTCCTGAAATGCAAGAATAGTTCAATATTTGCAAATAAATCAACATGATACATCACATCAGTGAGAGAAAGGATAAAAACCATATGGTCATGAATAGATGCAGAAAAACATTTGACAAAGTACAACATCCATTCGTGATAAAAATCCTCAACAAAGTAGGTTTAGAGGAAACATACTACAACATAATAAAGGCCATATATGAAAAACCCACAGTTAACATCATACTCAATGTTGAAGAACAGAGCTTTTCCTTAATATGAGAGCAAGACAAGGATGTCAACTCTCAATACTGTTATTCAATATTGTAATGGTAGTACCAGCCATAGCAATCAGATAAGAAAAAGAAAGAAAAGGAATCCAATTTATAAGAAAGAAGTAAAACTTCCACTATTTGCAGATGACATGATGTTATATATAGAAAATCTTAAGGATTCCACCCAAAATTATCTCTTAGAACTAATAAATGAATTCAATATGGTTGCAGGATACAAAATCAATATACAGAATTCTGTTGCATTTCTATACATTAATAATGAAGTAGCAGTAAGAGAATTTAAGAAAATGGTCCAATTTACAATTGCATCAAAAATAGTAGATTACCTAAGAATAAAGTTAACCAAAGAGGTGAAAGACTTGTACTCTGAAAACTATAAAACACTGATGAAAGAAATTGAAGATGACACAAATGGAAAGATATGCCATGCATATGGATTTGTAGAACAAATACTGCTAGGATGTCTATACTACTCAAAACAATCTACAGATTTACTGCACTCACTATCAAAACCCTAACAGCACTTTTCATAGAACTAGAACAAATAATCCTAAAATTTGCATAGAACCACAGAAGACCCCAAAGAGCCAAAGCAATCTTGAAAAAGAACAATAAAACTAGAGGTATCACAATCCCAGATTTCAAGATATACTACCAAACTGTAGTAATCAAGAGTATGGTACTGGCATAAAAATAGACATACAGATCAATTAAATAGAACAGAAAACCCAGAAATAAACCCACAAGTATTTGGCCAATAAATCTTTGACAGAGCAGGAAAGAATATCTAAAAGGAAAAATATCTTTTCAACAAATGGTGTTGGGAAAGCCAGACAGATACATGCAAAAGAATGAAACCGGACCCCTTCCTTACACTATACACAAAAACAACTCGAAATTGGTGTGCCTGGATGGCTCAGTGGGTTAAACCTCTGCTTTCAGCTCAGGTCGATCCCAGAGTCCTGGGATTGAGCCCTGCATCAGGCTCTCTGCTCAGCAGGGAGCCTGCTTCCTCCTCTCTCTCTGCTTGCCTCTCTGCCTACTTGTGATCTCTGTCAAATAAATGAATAAAATCTTTAAAAATAAATAAATAAACTCAAAATGGATTAAAGGCCTACATGTGAGACCTGAAACCATAAAAATCCTAGAAGAGAGCACAGGCAGTAATTTCTCTGATATAAGCTGTAGCAACAATTCTAGGTCTGTGCTCATGAGGCAAGGGGGAAAAAAGCAAAAATAAACCATTGGGACTACAGGAAGATAAACAGCTCCTGCACAATGAAGGAAATAAATCAACAAGACTAAAAGACAACCTACTTAAGAGAAGATATTTGAAGAAGGGTCAGTATTCAAAACATACAAAGAACTTATAAAACTCAATCCCCCAAAAAATAAATAATTCAGTTAAAAAATTAGGAGAAGACTTAAATAGACATATCTCCAAAGAAGACATACAAATAGCCAATTGACACCAGGAAAGATTCCCATCATCACTCATCACCAGGGAAATGCAAATCAAAACTACAATGAGATATCACCTATCACCTGTCAAAATAGATAAAATCAAAAACTGAAGAAACAACAAGTGTTGGCAAAGATGTGGAGAAAAGGGAACTCCCTTGTACTGTTAGCAGGAATGCAAACTGGAGAAGCCACTGTGGAAAACAGTATGAAGTTTCCTAGGAAAGTTAAAAATAGAACTACCCTATGATCCAGTAATCGCACTCCTGGTTATTTACCCCCAAAATACAAGAACACTAATTCAAAGGAATACGTGCACCCCTACGTTTATTGCAACATTATTTACAATAGCCAAGATTTGCAAGCAGCCCAAATGTCCGTTGATAGGTTAATGGATGAAGAAGAGTTCATATATATATACACATATACACAATGAAATACTATTCACCCATAAAAAGAATGAAATCTTGCCATTTGCAACAACATGGGTGGATCTAGAGGATATAATGCTAACTGAAATAAGTCAGTCAAAGGAAGACAAATACCATATGATTTCATTCATATGTAGTAATTAAGAAACAATACAAACAAAGAAAAAAGATAAAATTGAACAAGTAGACCCTTTTTTCAACAGATTTTATTTACCTGACAGAGAGAAAGAAAGTGAGTACAAGCAGGGGGACCAGCAGAGCCAGAGGGAGAAGCAGACCCCCCGCTGAGCAGGAAACCGGACACAGGACTCAATCCCAGGACGTGGGATCATGACCTGAGCCAAAGGCAGACGCTAAACTGACTGAGCGGACCAGGTGAAAGCCTATTTTTCACCCCCCCAAAATAGACTCTTAACTATAGCGAACAACCCGGTGGTTATCAGAGAGGAGGTGGTAAGGGGCTGCGTGGAAGAAGAGAAGAGAAGTGAGTACACATATGATGAGGAACACTGAGCAGTACGTAGAATTGCTGAGTCATTATATTGCAAACCTGAAACTAATATAACACTGTGCATTTATTAGACTGGAATTAAAATTTTTTTTAATGTCTAAGATACAATTGTACACATATAAAATTTTGCAAGTATTTAGAATCTCATAAAAATAAATAGAAAATAAAAATTAGTTTTCTAACTTCTACAATCTTTATGGCTGTGTCTATAATAGTGGACTATTTTTCTCAAATACAGTAAATGTGAAGTTTTTGTTTTCTTCATCCCATGCTATCAAACCGTGCCCTTCATTCTGGGCAGGAATAAGAAGCAGGACCACCACAGCCCTGTGTATGCATGGGGGTCCTCAGCCTCCCCTGCAGGAAACCTGGATCAGACTTCAAATACACATGTGCAAGGCTAACCATGTCTTCTCAAAGGGGAAACCTGTCCTCAGGGTCTGTTTGGGAGAAAGAAGCTGAACTTGCCCTGGGCAGAAGGGAGCCAGTGCAGCTTTCTGATCAAGGAAAAGGCATTATCAAATTGATGTCAAATAGAACATCCCACAGCAACGTGCATGACGGGTTGTAGGGAGCGAAGTTTGGAAGTTCTTTGGGAGAATATAACAGAGCAGCAGAATCAGGATGAGGAGTAGGTGGGAGACAGGTCATAGTTACAGAGGCTGATGCTAGGGCACTGTGTTACAAGGACCTCTGAGCTCACCGTTAGGCACAGGGACCAGAGACCGATGCATGGAGATTCATCCATACATAGACATTGGCTGTAGACCCCAGCTCATGTGTGGCTTTACCTTCAAGCTTACACCCTTCATCCTTCTGCTCCTGCCTCAGGTTTGATTCCAGGGACATCATCACTTCCTGGTATTTCTGGATACCGTTATTTCTCTTGATCATTATACTAACAAACGCCAATGTCTGCTTCTGCCTTGTCTGGATCTGGGCACCTGCTCTTTTGTTGAAGATAGGACATAGACAGTAATTGAGGTCAGTAAGCCTCACTTCTCCTGTCACGCCTGGATAGTGGCTCTGACCTACATTTTTCTTTCTTTCTTTTTTTTTTAACACTCATGTGTGCTTAGAAGAAGAGGACATAACAATAGCATGAGATCAATTTGAAAAATCCTGAAATTCTCTGATTTTGCTTTTGAGCATATATTTTAAATGTAGGCTTTGGTAACCGAGGACACACTCAGAGACCTTCTGTGAGAGGAACCTCATTTGTTTGTCTAGTTTTAGCCCTTCGTTTGCAAGAGTCTAAACGTTCTAGGAGAAAAAAATTGCCAAAGGAATGTTTTCTTATTAACTTCAGGAAGATAGCTAGCATTTTGTCATGGGAAGAAGTACATTAAGAGCAAGAAGCCCTAATTTGAACTACACTTGAATTTGCTGAGCCCGGTTACCATGGAGATCACCCTCCTTCTCACCTGGTGCACCTGTGGCAATTAAGATGAACCTTTGGTATTGTACTTTGTACTTTGGTCCCTGTGTAGACACCACAGAGAATCTGTGTTCTTGAATTTATACAGAAAATTCACCCTGTACTGGGTGTACTGAGAACAGAAGTTCTCCTGTACTGGGCCACACCCCAAGATTTTAGTCTTTTGTGGTCAGCTCTAGATGTCAGATTATTTATTTTAAGTTTCCCAGATTACAATGTAGTTCAGACAGAATAACAAATCCCTGATTTAGTTAGATTAGATTTTAATCTGTCCCAAAACTTATTTCAAAAACTGCAGGAGGAAATCTCCCCATTGGGGAAGTTGGAGGATCCTTACAGATAAGCATCACGTCCTCCAATGTCCATGTCCCATACATAGCTGTGGGTTAGAAGCTTTAAAAGCCAATGGATGTTTTGTCACATTCCCTTTGACCTACTAGGGCAACTGAAAATTCACCGAGGAGAGTGTTCAACCATCTAATCCTTAGATAATTATGAGGAGCAGAATATCCCTGCCCACCCACACTGGAAAAGACATGCAACTGAGAAATAAAACTGGTTATCTTTAGCCACTGAGATTTTGGGATTATCTGTTACTTCAGCAAAACATGACCGATTCTGATTGATACTCTATAACATAACTTCTGGAAATTTAAAATGTTTCATACTTAACTGAGATTAAGATACCATGTGACAAAGAGAAGGGTGATTCTGATAGTGTAAATGCATTTACTTATGAAAATGATATGTTCTTTTTATTGTGTGATGGATATAAATGTATTTATTACCTCACATGGGTTTAGGTAAAGGTGACTTGTAGATTTCAATTTGTTCCCAAGTTTTCTGATGCTGAGGCTAAAAATATTGGGTTATTTTGAAAAGATGGCTGTAAAGGGATAGCAGATGAAGGTGCCGCAAGAGCTAATTTTGCAATTTAGTGGTCAGCAAGTGAGATTTCAAGAGAATTTACAGAGAATGCTCATAGAAATATGATAGAGCCAATTTCACCTTGGGGATTATTTTATTCAGTTTAGCATTCTGTACTTCAGATTTGTTATTAGCTAATGCTTACAGCAATGAACTAGGAAAATGACATGCAATTGGGATCATATGCATAAAATTACATGAAAAATTAAAATACCAAGGTTGTTTAGCACAGCTGCCTGCTAATGAGATACATTTCCAATACAGATGATTATCATATAACAGGGAGATCCATTTAAGACTCTAAAGTCCACAGGTATAATATAGTCATCAAAGAAATAGGTAAACAAAGACAGAAAAAGGGAAGATTATTTTCAATCAAATAGTTCCTAAAGCCATAGAAATCTACATTACTGAGCATCAAGAATGAGAAAGAAATGTTCACTCTTTGTGAACAGAGAACCAAAGCTCTTCGAAGACAGTCTCCTAGCTGCCATCATCCCGGACTGATTTGAATTGGAAATCACTAGTGACCTCTGTCTAGATGAGTCTTTCAAAGCTCTCCCTATGCTCCCGTCTTTTCTCATACAATTTCTTATATTTTTGCCGCTGCTTCATGCATTATAAATAGAGCAATGAAATACCCATCAGTCCTCAGCTGCACTCAGAGTAACAGCGGAGACAATGGCAAACACATCCTGCTTGTGTTCTCCTTCTTGTGCTGAAGGTACTAAAATACCGCTAGCTACCAGACTCAAAGCAGTGCCTATAACTTGTCTGGTAGCTGGAACTGCATTTTTTATTAGTCTTAAGTGTGTTTACTTGCATTGGAGAATTACATGGTAAAACAGATGGGAAGAAAAAAAAAAAAAAACCTTTCTCTTTTTTTATATTCTCAGGAAAGCACTCTGGAACAACAACAAAATAAGAGTTGCTCGGGACATGAAGTTTGAAGCAAGAGTAGAAGCAAGAGGGGTCGTCGCATGAGCACACTGAGGGGATGCCGGCAGGATCCTGAAGGCTGAAGTGCCAAGAGAGCTTCTCGCCGTGAGGACAGCTGCTTATGGAGTCTCAGCTCTTTGGTGACAGGCTGAAATAACACCTCCGGGGTTATGGTTTGATCATTGATAACTTGGTGGAAACCCAAAAGCAATGTCTGTGGAATATTCTTTTTTTTTTAAATATTTTATTTATTTATTTGAAAGCACAAGCAGGGGGAACAGCAGGCAGAGGGGGAGGGAGAAGAGAATCAGACTCCCCGCTGAGCAGGGAGTCCCATGTGGGGTGCGATCCCAGGACCACGACCGGAGCCGAGGGCAGATGCTTCACTTGACTGAGCCACCCAGGCGTCCCATCTGTGGAATAGTCTGAGGAAGGTTGTACTTCACACACTTGTTGCGGACTTCCAGCTGTGTCTTGGTTTGAGAATGTCGTTATTCTGTCCATATCAGCGATGTGTTAATAACACTTTGGATCCTGGTGCTCATCCAGGCCATCTGCAAGCGAGGACTCAGGGAAGAAAAGTCAGCAGGACGTGCCCTTCTTTACAACTTCCCACTAAGAAACAAAACAGACCTGAAAAGCACCTTCCACGGCTCTTTTGGTAGCTTAGCCGAGGGATGACAGGATCTGCTCAACAGAGGACCGAGCTGGCACCAACCACAGTTCCCATTACCTGACAGCCCAACTGGCAATCCGGAGAGCATCCCCTGGTAATGGTCACACAGGTGTTCCCTGACCCTGGGCACCAGAGGAACAGGGACACAGGTTCACTGGGGGTGTGGAGACTAAAGTGTGGGATAGTAAGAGTTCATGGGTTGTTATAGACCAAGTGTTTGTGTCCCCTCACATCCATATGTAGAAATCCTAACCCCTCGTGTGTTGGAGATGGGGTCTCAGGGAAGCGATTAGGTCTTGAAAGTGGAAGCTTCATGCATGGGATCAGTGCCCTTAGCACGCCGCTCCCACAAAGCTCCTTGGTCTGTTCTTGCTGTGTGAGGGAACAAAGAAGAGGGCCGTCTGTGAACCACGAAGTGGGTCTGTGCTAGACACCGAATCTTTCCAGTGCCCTAGTCCTGGATATCCAAGTCTCCAGAACTCTGAGAAATAAATGTCTTGTTTATAAGTCCCGAGTCTGTGATGAGTTATGAAAGGCGCCCAGACCCACTGAGACAAGTGTGTGCTCTAGTACTCCGGAGCTCCTAAGTTCTCCTCGGGAGACCCCACATGCCACCTGCAGCGCCGGCTCCTGCTGTCTGAAAGTGACCCCTTTGCACCGCCTAGGAGCTATGCAGACCAGTCCACAGCCCACCGCAGGAGTGTTAAACCATCTAAAAGCCGCATTCTGCAGTGCTGCTGGGAGAAAAGGACTAAGTCCCTTCTCCCTGGAAGGGCAGTTTCACGGGGGACGTGGTCATTGGGTAGGACCCTGGAAGTCCAGCAGGATTTGGACAGATCAGGGATGAGGCCTCCAGGGCCCAGACAGGGGTTAGGGAAGACTGTGGAGTGCTTAGGTGGCATGTGCCCCGTCGGGTTCGGGGATATGTGCTCTCAGTGGGTCGTATCTGCCCAAACAGCAAAGGGCTCGCAGAATAAACTCTGCCTGTGTTGACGCCCCGCCCTCCTAGGCACACCAGGTCTATAGGACAGTTGTCACTAGGAAATCCCAGAACACAGCTGAACAGGACCAAAGACCCATTAAAATATATATATATTTTTTTCTCTTCACTGTGGTTTTCCAGCTCTCCTTAAATGCACGGCTTCCTCAAAAGAGGGGAGTTTTGAGCCCACTACCCATTCTGGAAAACATATATTTATTTTAAAATAACACATTTTTTCTAGATATTTATCACCATTTTGTTTGGTTCTATTGGATAGATCCCACTTTTTCTCTTCCAATAATTGGATTTGTGTTTTTTCTTCGGTAAGATCTGGGCTTTGCATATGTTGCTAAAACAGATCTAAGGTTGTCAGTTTCAAAGGAGTAATGACTAGTTCCCTTTAAAATTCTAATAAAACACCTGTTTTCAAACACCAAGTAAAACATATTGTTCTATGACATTCTATAAAGAATTATAATTTTCTAAGGCTTATTGTCGTCACTGCTAGCAACATAAATACATAAATACTAAGAGGGAAAAAAAATACTAAAGGTCACCCAACTTTTTTCTGTCTTTTCCCCAAAATGTATAATACCCTGAACATAAGTTGGGATTTTAAATTTAACCAAAAATTCCATTAGTCAGGTGTTCACAGACATAGGTTTCTGAGAACAAAGGTTTTTCAAGATTTGAGGTCAGGGCAAAAATATAAAATTTATAGGAGAACTCAACTCAAAATATTCCGGTTTCTGCCAATGGAGCATGAATTGATAAAAAGGGCAGGTTTACCCCATTAAATTAAAGATGTATGGAATGCACTTTTTCACTCCTCATTCCAACTGCCTTACTTCCTTAATATACATCTGACTTTGACCTTCTCACATATCCATCCCCAGCAGTGGGGCAGCTAGTCTTTCTGAACAGGGAATGTTAAGAAGAGCATTACCATGTTCACCATAAATTACTATAAAAGAACAGTTCTCAACCTAGAATTCCGTATGCAGCTTTTTAAACATGGAGGTGAAATAAAGACATTTTTAGGCAAACACAGGAATGACAATCCAGTGCCGCAACTTGTATAAAAAATATTAAAGAAAATTCTTCAGTTTGAAGGAAGATGGCAGTGTATAAAATTTGTATCTACATGAAGGACAGTAAGACAGTGAAAGTAATAGTTATTAAGTAAATATGACAGTTTTAAATTTCATTTTTTTTTTTTTAAGATTTTATTTGTCTGAGGTCTGGGGCCTCTTCAGCCTATGTGATCCACCGACCTCTCCAGACCCCCAGCCCTATGGGCCCACTTGCCCCCACTCCCAGGACCTCTAGAACACTCTTGCTCCAAATGACTCATCAGGCCTCTGTCTGAAGAGTAAGAAGATCCTGAGAGCATGTTTATTTTCATCAAACATGGAGACACCATCGATTTGTGTGATGAAACAGGGACAATGAAGTTGCTTTTCCTGACGAAGACCCCTGGAGACTATGCCACCAAATTCTTTACTGCTCGCAACACCTACTACATTTGTAAGGTGGAGCGTGGAGCACCAGGAACCCGACTGGAGAACGCCTACAGAGCTTTTGTGCCTCTCCTCAAGAATCCAGAACCTGAGCTAATTGATGCCTTGCGCACACAATGCGACATCCTGGAGAGGAGCCGAGTGAAATTGCTTAGAAGCCAAGAAGCCAAGAAAGTTGTTCCTATTGAATCTTCCATGAACCTCCCATCCAAATCAACCGGAAGATCAGATGAAGAGGGGCCCACTCGCAGGGGTCCAACCTTTAGGACCAGAGCGGACTTTTTCAGTAGGAGGGATAAACATCGCTAACTAAATAAAGTGACCAATTGAGAGCAGTTAAAAAAAAAAAAAAAGATTTTATTTGTCTGAGGAAGAGCAAAGGAGCACAAACAGGGGGAGGGGCAGAAGCAGGCTTCCTACTGAGCAGGGAGCCCAAAGGCTGCAGGGCTCCATCCCAGCACGCAGAATCATGACCTGAACCAGAGGCAGCCACTTAACTGACTGAGCCACCCAAGCTCCCCTTAAATTTCATTTTAAAGTTTAAAGAATCAGTTCTCAAACTTTTGGGTCTCAAAGCCCATTTACATTAAAAAAAAAAAATGAGGCTACCAAAGAGCTTTTATTTATGTGAATTATAGCTACTAATATGCTTAACAATTAGAAACTGGAACTAAGAAATAATATATGTGTGTATATATACATTCTTGTGTGTATATATATATGTATATATAAAATAAATATATGCATAAAATGAATATATAATATATATAGTACAATAGCACAGTAAGTATATATTCTCTCTATATATATATAAATTTACTTAAAAATAAGAAGAATCCCATAAATCTTGACAAAAATAACGTATTTTCAAAGAAATATAACTTTTTAAAACAAAGCTATTAGCAAGAAGAATGGAACTGTTTTATATTTTCTGTAAATTTGTCTAATGTGTGAATTAAGAAAAGATGGCTAGATTCTCCTATCTGCTTTGTAGTCAATCTGTTACATACCATATGTTATTTAGCCTCTGAAAATGCAAACACATCCTCATGAAAGAATGAGACTGAAAAGGTAAAGGCTTTAGAAGTATTCTGAAAATAGTTCCAAACTCAAGAACAATGTGAAAAAATTTCAGGGTTTCTGGGCCACAATTTGAGAAAATTTGATTAAAGGCAAAGATAATAACAATATATTTTGGAGTTTGTAACAGATAGAGAAGAACAAAAATAGCATATAGAATAAGAAGCAGGATATAGAACTCTACTTCTGCAAGGGTCTCACATTCTGCCACTGTTAATAATCAATATGAAGGTAAACAATAAATCAAATTGTATATTAAACCCAAGAACAGCACTGGGCAGTTTGGGAGAATGAAAAGGAGAGAGTTAATAAGCCAAAAACAGAAGAGAGCATTAATCACTGGATCCCCAAAAAGACAGTAAAGAGTGAAAAAGGACTAATAAACTGATGACATAAATAATAAATAAACGGAGAGAAGGAAAATTAAACATCCAAATGGCAGAAATTACATTAAATTAAAGTTATCTAGTCTAGTTTACTTTTAAAAATCTAAATTATGTAAAACAAATTAAAAAATTAATGACCTAAACAGTCTAGTTCAGGATGTTTTTTAAAAAAACAGGTTAGTAACTCTGTATGCCGAGTACAGGGGCATACATTAAATATAAAAACATAGTGAACATACAGAAAAAATATATGCCATTGTGAATATGAATTATAACAAGCTTCAAAAGATATTTTAAAGTTGGATGAAGCAGTTTTCAAGACAATAAAAAAAAGAGCATCAAATAATGATAAGAGTGAATAAATCAAGAAGGCTTAAAAGTTCTCTGAGTACATACCTATTATAGACCTTCTGCATACATAAAGAAAGAATTCACACAAGATTTTTAAAAAACCAGTCTACAATCATAGTGGGGACTTTTACCAATGGTATCTCAATTGCTGTGGTACATTAGTCAAAAAAAAAAAAAAAAAGTCAATAAGGACAGAAGACGTTTGAATGATGGAATGGCACTATCAACCAACTTGACCTAATTGACATTGATAAAACACTCCATCTCAACAGAGCAGAGTGTACATTTTTTTCAAGTGAACAATGAACATTCACCAATATCATAATACATAAACTTAACCATCACACACCTTTTAAGAAATTTAAAGAATTAAAATTATGCAGTGTATGATCTCTGACTGCAACAGAAATAAACTGAGAAATCAATAAAACTAATTGAAGGTTTTCCCCAGATATTTGGTAATTAAACAACACGATTCCAAAGAACACATAGATCAAAGAAAAAATTACAAGAAATATTAAAAATAGTTTATTTTTTAAAGATTTATTTAATTATTTGACAGAATGAGAGACAACGAGAGAGGGAACATAAGCAGGGGGAGTGGGAGAGGGAAAAGCAGGCCTCCTGCAAAGCAAGGAGCCCAATGCAGGGCTCGATCCCAGGACCCCAGGATCGTGACCTGAGCTGAAGTCAGACATTTAATGCCTGAGCCACCCAGATGCTCCTGAAAATAGTTTATTAAGTGATGAGTTAAAACTACATATTAGGAACACCTCAGTGACTCCGTTAAATGTCTGCCTTTGGCTCAGGTCATGATCTTGGGGTCCTGGAATCCAGCCCCGCATCAGGCTCCCTGCTCAGCCAGAAGTCTGCAACTTTCTCTCCCTCTGCCCCTCCTCACTGCTGTGCTCTCTCTCTCCCAAATAAACAAAAAAAATATTTTTTAAGCTACATATTAAATATGAGATGCAACTAAACACCCCTGATAAGACACATATAGCTTCGCATGTTTATATTAGAAAAAATAAAAAGCTCAAATCAGTGACCTAAGCTTTCACCATAAGAATCTAGAAAAAGAAGAACAATTTAAATGCAAAGTAGAAGGAAAGAAATAAGAAATATGAGAACAAAACGACCAAAAATAGAAAATAAATATTAATGAAACCCAGTCTACCAGGTAAGTAGCATGGAAGCCATTGTTCCATCCAAACAACAAAAAAAAAGAACTGAAAAATCAACAGCTCCTCTTAGATCCCTTAAAGAAGGAGGGCCCTCAACCAGGGCCCTCAAATTTTAGAGACATGCCAGCAGATACAGAGAAACATAATTTCCTGAAGCAAAAGTCTATGGGCAGAGACTTCCAAGAGAAATAGGGTGTGGTTAGGAAAGCCTGAAATGTAACTGATGAATTGCTGAAGGCATCTCCAGGGGGACACAGACACAGTGGGGAATTGGCAGGGGTGGTGGGTGCATACCAATCAAGAGCTTTACCTCCAGCAGCTTGATCAGGTGTCTCGGTGACAATCAGAGAAAAGTCTCCTGTGCTCCTGATGGGAGGAGGGGAAAAGAGACCATTTCTTGATACACCAGAGCATTCTGTCCTACTTAACAAGGCCAGCTCTGGAGAGAAACTATTTTACCAGAACCTAACTTAACGGAGTTTTCTTAAAGCCTAACCAACCTGGGGTAAGGGAAATAAATACCCAAATACAAGCCCATCTACCTTCCAAGTAGAAGAAGGGAATACTCCCTCCAGCCCCCTCTAGCCATCTCATACCACATTTAGGGCTGAAAAAACCTTGAGAAACATTTCTGAAGGTTATAGTCCAGGGGGCTAGGATCAGTAAAAGGCTGAGACCTAATCCTTGGACATAGAATGTCCTCCCCCTACACCCCACCACGACCTTACTGAAGACCAATTTATCATGGTCCTTCTGCCCAGTACATGATATCTGTCCTTACACAAAGAATTCCAAGGCATACTAAAGGGCAAAAACAAACAAACAAACATAGTGTGAAAGACAAAACAAGTGTCTGAACCAGACCCAAATATGGCAATGATGTCAGAATTATTGACCATGAATTTACAACAACTGTGATTAAAATGCTGAGAGTTTTTACTGTATTTCTATATATAAGCAACGAACAACTGGGAAATAAAATTAAAACAACACATTTACAATGGCAAAAAAAATCACAAAATACTTAAAAACAAAATTAACAAAAATAGTCAAGACTTGTACATTAAAAACAAAAAAACTGCTGAGAGAAGTTAGGGGCCTATGCAAACAAATAGATGTATTATGTAAATGAGCTGGTAGATGGGAGTCTAAGAATGTCAATTCTCCCCAAATTGATCTATATATTTAATACAATTCCAATCAAAATCCCAGCAGGTTGTTGTAGTGGTAGACAATCTAGTTCTAAAATTTACATGAAAAAGACTTAGATTTGTCAAAGAAACTTAGTAAAAGAATAACAAATTGGCAAGTTTAAATTACCTGTTTTCAAGACTGATGGTAAAGTTAACTAGTCATGAGTGTGGAATGTTGGCATAAAGATAGGTATATGGACCAATGGTGCAGGCCAGACACCCTAGAAATATTAGAACACATACATGTGCAGTAAGTTTTCAACAAAGGTAACAAAATACTTTACTGGGGAGAGGAGGGTCTTCTCAGCAAATGATATTGGAACCATAAGATATCCTTTTGGAAGAAAACAAACTTTAATGCATCTCATGATGATGCCAGAAACCAACTCAATATAAAACTATCACATAAATTTAAAATAATCTTCTAATGTGTTTAAGCAATTATGCATTTAGGGGACGATGTGTTGGAGCTGTTCAGAAAGCCAGACAAACTGGCACCAGAGATCACACCTTTACCTCTTAGGCCACACTCTCTACAATATGATGTGGTGAACCTAACAGGTCAGAGAAAGTTAAATACAGTGATGAAGTGTCCTACATTTTAATTACTGATTAAATGGCATGCATCTTTTCTCTGTGAGTGAAGCAATGTAGCCACAGAATGTCTGCTCATCAGACAAGAAGAGACATGTAGGGAGCAGAGATGGGTTTGTCAGAGCTTCATTCTTGCCATAGGACCATGGAAATCAGTGTTTCCTTTCATGAGTCCAGAAGGCAGGATTTAGTTCAAGAATAGGTTGAGAATCATAAGGCATTGCCTGTATTTCCTGAGACTTAGCATTCTTGGTCTATATGCCTAGAATTCTTGTGTATGTTTAAATGGTAGATAGTGAGCGTTCCAAGCCAAAAGGTTTAACCAAGATCTTACTATATTCCAGGCTCTTCACTAGTTGATAGACAGACTATAAAAATAAGATATCTCTTTTCTTATAGTGAGAAAACTGTGAGTTAGGGGGTTATGAGAAAGTACAGGAAGTCCTAACACAAAATAGAATGTAAGTGTCCATGAGGGCTGTAAATGCAAAAGTTCCAGGCTGTTCAGAGACG
This sequence comes from Mustela nivalis, assembly GCF_964662115.1. NCBI lineage: Eukaryota > Metazoa > Chordata > Mammalia > Carnivora > Mustelidae > Mustela > Mustela nivalis. Next base: position 174,417,359 of record NC_139022.1, read on the forward strand.
CAAATATCAGATGGGGCGTCTCGGAGGGTTAGGTATTGGAGATAGCTTTAAAAATAAATATTAAAACTTATGGAATGCCATTAATGCCTGGGAGAAACATGCCAGGTTTTTGCGTTATTGTTATTTTTCAGGGCCCACGGTCCCCACGGAGTTTGTAAATTTAAAGCTATAACTGAAGAGCGAAACTTGATCTTAGCCAAAAGGCAGAGAACTGATGGCTCTGACTAGAGAGGATTCTGAGTTAATAAATTCTGGATGAAGTTTTAGTACATTAGGTACTTTCTTTAGGACAAGATGATGGAAAGATTAATTGTACACATTCAGTATTGAGGTGAAGACTCAGAACAAGTAAATTGCTTTAAATACTCAGTAACATAAACTACAGAAAAGCTGGTGATAACAATCATAAATAGAATCGTGCATACTTTATATCAAGTGCATAGATATTAGTTTGACTCAAAGTGGGGGGAATTCATGATACACACCATAATAATGAAGATTACCACAAGAGGAATATAAGAGAACAAAAACAAAAAGAGCCTGAATGAGAAATCTTGAGACAATTAGATGAATTCCAGTAAAAATCAATAGCTGAATGCATGCTAAGTCACTCTCCCCAAAAAAGCACAAAACCTAAACTCTGAACCTTAGAAACATTTAAACCCGTTTCCTGCCAACTCCTGTCGACAGATATAGGAGGAAGATCCTACAGACACACAGTGAAATCAAAATGAATCAGAAGCCCTGGTCCTTGCAGAAGGCTCCCCGAGTACGTTCACTTTCCTTATCCAGAAATCATTAGCATTTAACTCTGATTCATGGTCATGTTAAACTGAAATTCTGCAAGTGACAGCCTCAGACTTCACAAACCAGACATGTCAAGAATATTCCATCTTTGGGTAGCCTGTGTTAGAAGAGTCATTGATTTTACCTTCTCATGTCTCCAGCAAAATTATGATCCCAAAAAAGAAGAAAAAGTCTCCCTTGTTGGGCATCTGTCTATCCATTCCCTTTACCTTTTCTCTCTTCCTGTTTCTCCTACTCCCCTTCAGCTGGAGGACCATTTGCTTCTTAATCCAGAGTTAACATTTCTACTATCCATTTTGATTTTTCCCCTATTGATTTCCTACCTTAGGGAAACAGGGTGGCCATCTCTTCTTTTTCTAGTGCCCCAATGCCAAAGGTCCATCTTAACCTGGAAATCTGTGAGGAAGATGGGACTGATATCCTTAATGACTCTACAAACACCCTTTTAATCCCTACACCATTCCTGGGGCAGGATTTTCCCCTGCTCCTTGCCTAGGAAACATTCATATATAGTGAACTCAGTACCAGTAGAACATCAGGGAAGAAAAACAAATCTACACATTAGATGAGGTTCATTTTTTCTTTCTTCCCTTGGAGGTTTTCCCAACTTCATGGGTTGGTTTAACCACTAATGATAAATTTTTAACTTAATGAGATGTATTAGTTTTCTATTGCTGCATTAAGTTTTACTACAAAATTAATGGCTAAACTATACCTGTTGACAATCTCCTATTTCTACAGTTGGAGTCCAGGTAGCTTTGCAGGATCACCAGGGTCATGGGGCCAAAATCCAGGTGTCAGACAATCTGGCCTCTTACCTGGATCCTCTGAGATAGAACCCACTTTCACACTTATTCAAGCTGTCTACCACATTCAGTTCTTTGTAGGTATAGAACTGAAGCCCCCATTCTCTTGCTGCTATGAGCTGCAAGGTCATTTTCTAGGTTCTAGAGACTGCCCCCCTTTCCTTGGCTTATGGTTCCGTCCATATTCAAAACCTGTGGCATCTGTCAGACTCTCCTTGTACCTTGTAGCTCTGACATTCTAACCCATCCAGCTAATTCAGGATAACCTCCCTATTCGAAGACCAACTAATTAGAAAATCTAATTACATTTGCAAAATCCCATATAATTGCCATATAACATATTTATAAGCAAGATATCTCATCATGTCCACAGGCTCCAGAGATTAGCTCACAGAATCTTGAGGCAAGGAATGGAAGGGGTTGGATTTCTAGTATTCTGCCTATAACATGATGCTCCTAGTCAAATACCTATAGCTTTATTTTTAGTTTATTGCACATAGTAATGTCATCATAGGGTTTTTTAATATTAAATACTGGGCTTATTTTAGACACTAGTTTTCAAAAAGAATTGTTTTATAATACCTTTTATTTGTTCAAGTAATATGGAGATTTTGTTTTGTTTTGTTTCTTTTTTAAATCTAAAGACTAGGTACATCATTTTTATTGATTACTTACAATGATTGCCGTTACAAATTTTTAAAAAATTTTTAAATCTTGTTCTCAAATTTAACACTAATTACAAATGTTCTTTTTACTTGTATTTTAATTTTTTATTTAATTTAAAAGTTATATAGATTTGATCATGTTATTATTCTCTATTGAAAATCTTCCTGACATTAGATAAATCCCAATGGCCACTAAATAACACACATGACCATTTATGACACAGCCCCACTCCACAGAGATAATTTCATTTCTCTCCCCATTTTTGCCCTATCCTTGCTATGCTATGGTCACAGAATTCTAAAAACAAGTGTCGATAACTTTAAAAGTTATCGACTTTAAAAGTTTGCTGAAATCATGCAGAGTATATTGTATCACATAACAAATCCAAGTAGAAACTAGACTGACACCTGAAAAATATCCCAAATATCTAAAAATGCAGTAACACATTCTGAAATAATCCATGGATCAGAGAAGAAGTCACAAAGGAAATTAGAATGAAAGGGAAAATACAGCATACTATATATTTGGTATATAAGGAAAGCAATGGATATAGAAATTGCTATAGCATTAAAAATCTATACTAGAAATGGAGCAGCATGTAAAATTAATTATTCCCCGCAAGAATCTGGAAATAAAAGAGCAAATTAACTGCTGAGAATGTAGAAGTTAGAAAAAATATATATAATAAACACATAAATAATTAAAATATAAAAGGGACAACTAAGAAAAAAAATAATGAAACTAAAGTTAGTTCCTTGAAAAGATTGATAAAATTGATAAACCTCTGATAAGAATGAGCAAGAAAATAGAGAGGACTAATTGCCAGTCTCAGAGATGAAGGATAGGGCCCTCATCACATATTCTACACATTAAGAAAATAATGTGAAGTTTTATGTCAATAAACCTGGAAGTCTAGATGAAATGGACAAATACCTTGATACAAAGCTAACACAAGAAAAAATGGAAAACCTGAAGAGGCCCTCGTCAGCCAAAGGAGGCTGCTCCAGGGCTCCCCTCTGGGGGTCTGTGCTGCTGCCTCCACTCTAGAGACTAATCTCAGTTTCGGAAAATGCAAAACTGGGCTCCTTAATGGGACTGAAGCAGACACCTGCCACCTCTTCACCATCCTCCTGAAAGACAGCACTTTAGAATTTTAGAAATAGGAAGAGGGGGGATGCCTGGGGGTTGGGGGGGAGGTGCTCAGTCAGTTAAGCTTTGCCTTAAGCCCAGGTCATGATGTCAGGGTGGTAGGACTGAGTCCTGCCCCCCATTGTGCTCTCTTTCTGACAAATAAACAAATAATATTTTTTAAAGGAAGGAAAGGAAGGAAGGAAAGAGGAAAGAAACAGAAAGAGGACTTCAGTTCTCACATAGAAGTTGGGGATAATGATGCTTCATTCTTTCCTTGTAAAACTTCCACACCACAAAACAAAAAAACAAAACAAACAAACAAAAAAAAAAAAAACACAAGAAACAAACCAACAAAAAACCTATAATGAATACCTGGTATTTTTTCACACACATATAAAGATAGAAATGTATCTATCTATTTATCTATCTATCTATAGATAGAGATATCTTTAAATTTGTATTGGACATAATGCTCCCCAAGCAGCCCAAGCGGTTTATGAGCAGCTGACTTCACTACTTCCTTCTGTCCTTCCTTCCTTTTTTCCTTCCTCCTCTCCTTTTTTATATCTTTCCTGATTTCATCTGCTCATTTAGTATGCTCCAGAAAGCAATATGCTTTAAAATATTATTTTGACTATTAACTCAAAACATTCTTAATTGAAGAGCCTGTCTTTTTTCCACTGTATATTTTTTCCTGTTTTGTCGAAGATTATTTGACCATAGAGTTGAGGGTTCATATCTGGGCTCTCTACTCTGTTCCACTGGTCTATGTGTCTGTTTTTATGCCAGTACCATGCTGTCTTGGTGATCACAGTAGGAAAAAATATACAGTGGAAAAAAGACAGTCTCTTCAATAAATGGTGCTGGGAAAACTGGGCAGCTATATGTAGAAGAATGAAACTCAAGCATTCTCTTACACCGTACACAAAGACAAACTCAAAATGGATAAAAGATCTCAATGTGAGACAGGAATCCATCAGAATCCTAGAGGAGAACATAGGCAGTAATCTCTTCGATATCAGCCACAGCAACTTCTTTCAAGATATGTCTCCAAAGGCAAAGGAAACAAAAGCGAAAATGACCTTTTGGGACTTCATCAAATCAAAAGCTTCTGCACAGCAAAGGAAACAGTCAACAAAACAGAGAGGCAACCCACGGAATGGGAGACAATATTTGCAAATGACAGTACAGACAAAAGGTTGATATCCAGGATCTATAATGAACTCATCAAACTCAACACACACAAAACAGACAATCATATCAAAAAATGGGCAGAAGATATGGACAGACACTTCTCCAATGAAGACATACAAATGGCTGTCAGACACATGAAAAAATGTTCATCATCACTAGCTATCAGGGAAATTCAAATTAAAACCACATTAAAATACCACCTTACACCAGTTAGAATGGCCAAAATTAACAAGACAGGAAACAACATGTGTTGGAGGGGATGTGGAGAAAGGGGAACGCTCTTCCACTGTTGGTGGGAATGCAAGTTGGTGCAGCCTCTTTGGAGAACAGTGTGGAGATTCCTCAAGAAATTAAAAATAGAACTTCCCTACAACCCTGCCATTGCACTCCTGGGTATTTACCCCAAAGTTACAGATGTAGTGAAAAGAAGGGCCATCTGTACCCCAATGTTCATAGCAGCAATGGCCACGGTCGCCAAACTGTGGAAAGAACCAAGATGCCCTTCAACAGATGAATGGATAAGGAAGATGTGGTCCATATACACTATGGAGTATTATGCCTCCATCAGAAAGGACGGGACTGGAAGAGATTCTGCTGAGTGAAATAAGTCAAGCAGAGAAAGTCAATTATCATATGGTTTCACTTATTTATGGAGCATAACAAATAGCATGGAGGACATGGGGAGATAGAGATGAGAAGGGAGTTGGGAGAAATTGGAAGGGGAGGTGAACCATGAGAGACTATGGACTCTGAAAAACAATCTGAGGGTTTTGAAGGGACGTGGGGTGGGAGGTCGGGGTACCAGGTGATGGGTATTATAGAGGGCACAGATTGCATGGAGCACTGGGTGTGGTGCAAAAATAATGAATACTGTTATGCTGAAAATAAAAAATAAATTTAAAAAAAACATTCTTAATTGCAAAAATGACCCCTAATTATTTAAGCAAATCATAGTCAGACTATCTCTGTTTTTTGTGATTGGGTCCAGAATGGTTCCAATTTGGGCCAATGTAGTATACAGAGGGGTTTATCTCTGGCTCCAGAGGAAATTCCTTCTCATCTTCCTAGGAAAATGCACTGGACTGTGCTCTCTATCCCAGGTGTGAATGCGGAGTCCCAAATCCCCAGACCCTAGCAGCTCTCAGGCTCAGGGAACCAGCCTTGTGGGAAGACACAAAGCCTGGATCCTCCATGACCCATGTGACCAATGGAACCCATCAACGCTGAAGCCAATGGCACCTTGGATCTCCAGGCCATGAGTCCTGGGGGTGTCTTTACTGTTGCAGATATGGGGTTGAAAATACCCCAAATGTTTCATAGGAAAGAGAATCAAATTATTTTTAATTAAGTGGGTGATATACATTGATAAAGAAAAGTACTTTTGTAGACTAAGTCCGGAACGTTTATCTGAGTAGGGAGACCTGGTCCCAGCGACCAGCTGGCTTTTAATTATAGAAAACTTGTTAGTTCCCTTTTTTGGTCTGTGCTTTCTGTGCCTCCTCATTTGTAATATTCATGCAAATTAGAAAAATTATTCCATGGGACTCAGTAAATATGTAAATGAATGGGAATACTCCCACAAAATTAATTATAATTAAATCTGTCATGATTCCAGTTTGGTCTGATTCATTATGAGAAAGTAAGTTCTCAGATGATTTTGAATTAATGCTAGACTACACCTTACTATAATCCAGACACCATTTACTCCAGAATATTATTTTAAATATTAACTCAATAACTCACTCTTAATGGCAGGTGTGCTCCCTGAATAAACCAACTGAAAGCAGCCCATCCCCACTGCCACTGTTGGGATCTGGAGTGAAAACGTGGCACCCCAGGACCAGTGAAGTATAAGGACAGGTTTGCTGCTGGCTTCAGAGGCAGTTCCTGTTGCTCTCTCACGGAATGGACAGGAGCAGCCCTTTCCATCTGCAGGTGTGACAGAGGATCCCTGGAGCTTCAGGTTCTAGTGATTCCATCTTCAGGGAACCAATCCTGGTAGGAGCTGGGTGTGGCCCAAGGACAGGAGAGGCAGAAGGACTGGGTGCCTTGGAACGCCTCCTAGCCAGAGGTCCATCAGCACCAAGGCCAGCGGCTTTTTGCCCCACCTAGGAGTGAGCCTGGGGGCTTCCTGACTTCTTTGCTGAGTATACTTAGGGTTGGACCTCTCCTTATAACTTCTGGAATGGCAACCACATACATCCTCCTGGAGGTTCAGACATCCTCCAAGCTGAGAGACGCAGGTGGTTCTAACTAAGCAGAAAATGTACAATGATCAGAGCGCCTGGGTGGCTCAGCAGGTTAAGCCTCTGCCTTCGGCTCAGGTCATGATCCCAGGATCCTGGGAGTGAGCCTCGTATCAGGCTCTCTGCTCAGCAGGGAGCCTGCTTCCTCCTCTCTCTCTGCCTGCTTCTCTGCCTACTTGTGATCTCTGTCTGTCAAATAAATAAATAAAATTCTAAAAAAAATTTTTTTTAAATGAAAATGTGCAGTGATCAAAAAAAGGAGATGGAGATAAGAAAGGAGTTGGGGGAAATTGGAGGGGGAGACGAACCATGAGAGACTGAGGACTCTGAAAAACAATCTGAGCGTTTTGGAGGGGTTGAGGGTGGGAGGTTGGGTGAGCCTGGTGGTGGGTATTATGGAAGGCGCGTATTGCATGGAGCACTGGGTGTGCTGCATAAGCAATGCATTCTGGAACACCGAAAAGAAATTTAAAAAATAAATAAAAATTTTAAAAAAATAAAAAAGAGCCCAGTGGCCTGAGTCTGGGAAGTTTGCTCTATGTAGGAGATCTGGTTCCAGGGACCAGCTTACCTTTTAATCATGGGCAAATTTGTTTATTTCCCCTGTATGTGCTTTGGCCATTCTTTAGTTTTAACATTCAATCTGATAAGAAAAATTACTCTGCAAGACTCAATGAATGTGTAAGTGACTGACAATACCCACACAAAGTCAATTATAATTAAATTTATCATGCTCCCAGCATGGTCTGATTCATCATGAGGAGGCAAGTTTTCAGATGACTTTGAATTAATCTAGAATAGCATATCAGTCTTCAGTAACTTCCCTCAAAGCACTATTAATAGTCAGCCAGTGGCTGTGACTTCAAATGTATTCCATTCGGAAGCCAGCCATATTAAGTCCCCTACAGAAGTATGTGCATAGCCCTCTTCTAATCTGCATGCCACTAAAATTTATAGATAAATAATTTATAATCAGACTTCAAATATGTTGATTCTGGTCTGGTCATTGTTCTAAAGAATTTATTCTACTTGTTACACATCTTCCAGAAGTCACCAGTGAAATCTCTTCACCTATGGAAGGAACACTGTGTCATGGACATGTTTTTGTGAACCTGTTTGAAGCGATTGGCAGGTGCATCCAATGAAATGTTCTCACCCTGAGCTTTATACCCTTAGCAAACGACTTCAAGAGATGGGGTCAATTGGCAATTATATCATGCCCAGGAGCAGTGATGATAGTGTAACAGACTCTTACCCCGGCATGACCTCTAGTCTGCTCACTGATGCCCAGCCCACTGTCTGCCCAGTTCCCAAGCCCTGTCTTCCAGCTTTTTCTCTGAGCTCATGAGAGGGTTCCAGTAAGTTTCATCTTTGGTTAAGATGACCAGAATTGTTTCCCCTGCTGGTAACTGGAACTGTGATTCCACTATCACCCAGGATTCCCACCTTCCTCACACATTCAGAGAATCATTCTCATGCTGGTAAGTTTCTGCTACATTCCTCTGAGCTAGGAAGGGAGTGGGAGAAGTGGAAGGTGAGTTTGTTGCTGTGTCTGAGGAGAATCAAGTCAAGGTGAGGTAGATCCAAATACTAGCTAGGTCAGATAATGTCTTCAGTCCTCACCATTTCCAGTGTGTACCTGCTCCTGAGACAGCTCACTTGGACAGTTCAATAGGATGCAAGGAAGGGAACCAAACCTAACGGCTTTGCAGCCAGGCAGGACCAAATTCGCATTTCATGCTTTGCCTTGATGGTTCAATTGTTCTGGCAAGTTTCTTAATCTCTTTGACTCTCAATTTCTTAAAATGCATATTATTTCACTTAACTTGTACATTACTGAAAAGATGAGAGATGTTGGCAGTAGTCGCTGACTCAGGTGTGTACCATAAGTGATAGTGTTTATTATTATTAATATTCACATCATCATGTCACTTCTCTATAGGACAATGCAATTGCAGAAGCTCACATTTTGGAGTTGGAGGATCTGCTTTGAAATCTGGACCTGCCGACTTCCAGCAGTGTAAAAATTCAGGCATAAACACAATTCAAAATGTTGGCTACAACCAACAGGCAAACACTTCACCATGTTTGAGCCTTGTTTCTTTTCCTGTAAAAAGGAAATAAAATTATGCTGATCAAGATTTGTAGGAGGTCAACTGGATAGTATTTTTAATACCCAGAACTGTAGTGGCTCACAGTAGGAGTGTGATCTCCATCATTTTCTTCCTATTTTTCTCTGCCTTTTCTTCTCTTTTTTCTTCCTCACAATCCTTCAAAAACTAACACCTGCTCAGTTTAGTCCTCAAGATCCTGCTCAGTTTGGCTTCAGTTTAACCTTTGGGTGTTACCTTCAACTTCTCTGCTAACAAATTCTCCACTGTGTCAGTGTGCAGCCTGCTCCCCCAGCTGTGCCTCCCTGCTCCTGTGCCCACAGGGAGACTTAACCACAGCTGCTTGTTTCCCCACTGACCAGACATAAGGTCTCTTGAGGACAGGGAGGCACAGTATAATGCTTTCTCTCACAGCTGCCACAGAAATGTCGGCCTCTCTCTCTGCCGCTGATTTTTCATTCCTCGTCTATTTCCCAGCAAAGGGATTAACTAGTCCATTCATTTTCTCTCTTTTCTTTGACAGTGTAACAGGACCGCCTTTATTAAACATAGCAGAATAGAAGGAGACATACTTTTCTGAGTATAGGCGTATATATTGCTGAGCCATAAAATGAAATTCTCATATCAAAGTAGTTCATCCTTGTCCCTTCTGCCATTTTTGTTAAAACAAATCATTTTGTAAATGAACCAGAGAAGTTGGATTTTCTTGGCTTCTTCTCATGATTTTGTGCATGGTTTGCCACCTCGTCACAGCTGGAGAGGTTGTTGGCCCCATGGCTGAGCACATGGCCAACTCCAGTCCTGCCTCTTGTTGGCCACATGGTCCCAGCCAGGGAGGACACCACCACTCCTGGGTTTTTCTGCTGAGCACTAAGTAGGAGGCCAGAAGAAAGACGGGTAAGAGAGTACTTGGGCTTCCGATGATAAAGCCTGTGCTTGGAGCCAGGACTCTGCTCCTTTTTTTTTTTTTTTTTATTTAGGTGAGAAAGACTGAGGAAGGGGATTTCTCTATAGTCCTTTTCGGTGTTCATGTTTTTTCTTTGAAGTCACTTCCAGCCACTAGATGAATCTGAACCAGCTCCTGTCAGTTTAACAATAGTTCAGTAATGTTTGGACCATGGCCTGTGGTGGATTTGGTGAGAAATGGTCACATTCCGGGTATATTTTGGTGGTAGAACAAGAATAAAAAAAGGCGCTGATGAACTAGACATGGGATGTGTGAAAGAATACACTGGCTCTCGAATGAGACGGAAAAGATAGGAGGAGGCTGGTGTGGACCTCACAGGGGCATCTTGAAGAAGAAATGGGGTCCTGCAAGCCGTATGAGCCTCCTCCTCATCCTTTGCCAAAACACTGTTGGCCAGCATGAGTGCGTGTCTTTATCGTAGAGATTCATTTTCAGTGTTGGCAAGGAACAAAAGAAATGGTCATTTGATGAATTTAAAACCATAGGAAAATGGAAGCAAAATGGCTCCATTTGAAGATATTTACTTCCACATTTATCACAGAATGACTAAATTTATTCTGAGTGTTGCAAGAGTAGATAATTATGGAAAAATTCATTGTTTTGCTTAAATTATCATTCATTTAGTATGCATTTGTTGGCAGAAAAGTCTGTAAATTCATGAATATGATGATTTGTAAGAAACGAATTGAAAAGTCCTAGTTTAGCAAAATGCCATCAAAGTCTGGATTGTTGTTAGTTACTATGCCTGAAAAACTATTACAAATCAAACTTGACAAGCAACTCCATTTGTATGTTGTTATTATCAAATATTTATAATTAAATTCTTGATTTAAATGCATTTCATTTCAGACATTGAGGGACACTTCTCATAACTGAGGAAAAATAAAAACTACACAATTAGATATAGTGGCACAAATATTTCAATAGATTTTTGAAATACTATTGTTTCTCAGAGGTGGCATTTATGGCTTATTATAAATTCTGAATGCAATATTCTAAGATGTGTGACATTGAGAATATATATTTAATTATTACTTTAGGAGGCATGATATTAGGTTATAGGAAGAGCATGTAAAGGTATATAGACTATGGCACTGAGAACATGAACTCCCTTCCCTGGTAGTCTTGAAGAAATCTTGCTGACTCTATTGAAAAAGAGAGAACAGTAACCCTTGCAATTTAATACCAAGGAGGCAGCAACAGCAGAATTGAGTACTTAGCATGTAGCAGGAACAGTTTTAAAGATTTTATATGTGTTAAAGGTAGAATAGTGGACTCCCCAAAAAATAACTATGGCCTATTCCCTGAAACTTGTCATTATGTAAAATGGTAAAAAGAACTTGGCAAATGTGATTAAGATAAAGATCTTGCTATAGAGAAATTATCCTGGATTATTTGGGTGATCCCAATGTAATCACGAGTTGACCTCAGTGTAAGAGGGAAACAAGAGAGTCAGGGTCAGAGAGATTTGATAACACAAGCAAAAGTTGGCGTGAAGCCCTTTGAAGTTGGAGGAAGGGGCCAGAAGCCCAGGACACAGGCGACCTCGGGATGGTGGCAAACTCCGGGAACGGATTCTGCCCTGGAGCCTCCAGAGATGAACAGCCCAGTTGACACCTCAAATGCAGTGTGGTGTAAATGCAGTGTGGTGTAACTGATTTTGAACTGCTGCCCTCCGGAACTGAAAGGTAATAACTCATGTTGTCGTAACCACTAAGTTTGTGGGAATTTGTTGCAGCAGCCGGAGGAAACTCACATAGCTTACACAATCCCATTTTAGCTTCGAGACACCACTGTGAGGTCCACACCAACCTCCTCCTATCTCTTCCCTCTCGTCTGAGAGCCATTATTTTCTTTCACACATCCCACATTTAGTTCCTCAGTGCATTTTTTTTCTGTTCTGTCACCAAAATATACCCAGAATGTCACTATTTCTCACCAAATGCACCACAGGCCATGGTCCAAACATTCTTGCACTATTGTGTCTGGCATGGGATCAGAGAAGATAGCCTCCTATCTCCTACCCTCTTTATCTTCAGTCCCCTACACCGCCCCGTACCATATTGGTTTGACCGACCTCTGCCTCTCAGCCCTTGTCCCCCTCTGTCCTCCCACACTTTCCTTGGCCCTAGGGTGCAAGGATCACTTGGTTCCAGAACTTACTTGGCAGTTTCTAGCTTTAGTGCCTGTTATGGGCTGGATTTTATACCCAGCCCCCAAAATTTACAGGTTGAAATCCTAATCTCTGGGTTCTCAGAAGTGACTGTATTTGGAGTTACAGAGGTAAAGAATAGAAATGAGATCATTAGAGTAGACTCCAACCCAGTATGACAGGTGTCCCTATACGAAGAGGAGATTAGGACGCTGGCATGCACTTAGGGAAGGCTGTGTAAGAACACAGAGAGAAGACAGCCAACTACAAGTCAAGGAGAGAGGCCTCAGAAGAAAGCAACACTGCCAACACTCTACTCTTGAACTTCTAAGCTCCAGAACTGTGAGAAAGTACATTCCTGGAATTTAATTTAAGCTCCCCAGTCTCTGGTGCTTTGTCATAGCAGCCCTGGGAGACTAGAGTAGTGCTTTGGTCCCCCGTGTCTCTCAAGTCTTTGCTCAAAAAATCAGCTTCCCAGTGTTGCCATTCTTGAACAAATTTTCACCCTGTTTGCTCCTGAATTTTCATACCTGTTTCCCTGATTTATGTGCTCTTGACCCACAGGCACTACTTGGAGCTAGCTGCAGAGTGGAGAGCGCCACCCCTGCCATTATGAACAACTTAGATGGTATCCATGACTGATCTATCACTTTCTGGAAGCCAGGTTTTGTACCCATGATTTACTTAAATTACAACCCTTAACCTGCACAGTATCCCTAGGAGGTAGAAAACCTGTCTATCCCACTTACAGATAAGGAGACTGAGGATCATGAAGGTTAAATGTTGCTCATATTGGTGCAAGATAGTACGATAAAATGGTTAAACGTAAAGGTTAAACAGGACTGACAGTTAATCCCAGAGTCCACCCTATCATGAGTAATGGGAAACTGGGCAGGACCTGGGCTTGGAGCCACCCACCCAGGAAGACCGAGGGCTTACACAGCAGAGTACTGCACTCCCTGCCGGTAAGCTCACTCCCACCACAAGGATCGGGAGCAGCTTAGCCAACAGACATTTTTCTTACTCACCAACTTAGTTAACATGATAAATCCTCAGGCAGAGAGAGAAAACGGGACAGAGACGAGAGGCTTACACACATCAGGCTCTGCCCAGAGAAGGAAACGGCAGGAGAGGGAGAGAACTGTTTCAGCCTAACACGGTCTTTCAAGGACAAACCCAATCACTCCTCCTTCTGAAAGATAATGGACTCTTCAGGCAAAATTAATCTTTCCTTCGCTTGACTCTTTTCCAGTATGGACTCTGTAATGGAACCTGCTTTCTCCTAGATCATGGACAGTTCTGTCAATATCCAATATCCCTGAGGAGATTGGAGGCTCATGAGGAAAGTCTTCCTATCTTAGCATTTTGTCTTACTCTCAGTAGTCAGCATCTTCCCTCACAAAGAGTAAAATCTCCATGACGAGTGACTAAACGATTAAAATTTGGAGATACGTACTAAGCAAGACAGATTAGTGTGTATTTACAACAAATGGTGGGACCCCCTTTTCCTTATGCCATGGCGAACTTCACACTCAGTGTACTGAGTGTTTCACAAGAGGAAGTCCTGGTTTAAATTCTCCTCATGCAGGAGGACATGAAACCAGGTTAGAATCTAACAACGCATGTTAATTGCTGAGACTGAATACATAGCCTTAGCCTTTCAGTTTAGCTCCTGGATTTCTAAAACAATGAACCAATTATTCAACAGTTAACAAACCAAATAGTGTGAATTGGTCACAATTTTTGTAAGTAAATTTGAATATTTTCTGCTCTTGACTATCTCATTTTATTCAATGTTTAAAACAATGAATTATTAATGTGCCTGAAAATTTTCCATTGGAAAGCAGAGCTTTCTAAAGGCTTTCAATAACAGAAGTAAATTATAGAGTTGGCATTCGTAAATTCCAACTTGAGAAATATCACTCATTTTTGTTAGGATGAGAATGTTTTGAGCTAAAGGATTAAAAATAATATTGTCTTTTCCAATTAGGGAAAGTCAGTTATTGGAATCATAAATTACCAGATATCATTTTAGAATAAAGTGATATAAGAATGTAAACTAATTGAAATTCAAGGCTTTGTGATTCCCTTTTGAAACATGATTTTGAAAAGAAAATACACTATTATTGATGGGAACAGTTCCTTGTTTTAGTAACTGTATTGTAACTATGCACTTTTTTTTGCCAGGAAAGACTCCTATGGCCCTCCCTTGGGCTCTCTTTGGGGCTCTCCCAACACCCTCTGCATGTCTCTAGAATTTGCTTATCATATCAACTCCACCAGTCTGGCTGTCTCCCACATTGAAGAGTAAGACCGTCAAGGGAAGGATGGTCATATTCAGCCATCATGAATTCTAGACAATGATGGGTATTTCAGGACTGACATTCCTTGTACTAAATGATGGCTTCTCATGGTCTTCATACTTCTCAGACCACCTTTCCAAGCCCTTCACAAACTTGTCCCTCGGTCCTTTTCCAGGCTTAAAGCTCCCAGCACTGTGTGAACCCGAGACAGCAGAAAACTCCCTGGCCCACTTGTTACCATGCCTGGGCTCGTGCCCTTCCATTCCCCAGCTCCCACTAGCCCAAGAGATCATCCATGTGTTCAGTCAGCCAACTTTATGAATCACGAAGAATGAACATTCCCATCTGCCCATTGATTATCGTCCTCCATGATTCCTCTGTTACAGCCTTATCTATTACAATGTGTTTTGTGGTTGTAGATGACCATGCCTTTTTATTCAGACTCAACTGTAGGCTGTGTAAGGGCGAGGACCAGAGTCCCTGGCAGTACAGCACAGTGTGTGACTTGTGTGGCGACATTCTAGAATTGCTTCTTGAATTAAGACAATTTCTTCAGTGAGATAGTATATTTACTGATAATATAGGAACAAGAATTATCTTCCTAAAACTGGTGTCCTCTACCCTTAGAAGCTCCATGCCAAAAACAGTTTATCTATCACCATAGAACTACTTTTTTTTTTTTTTAATTGATGTGGGGAAAATACTTGCATAATCATCTCACTTTTTTAGTGCAAATTCAAAATAATGCCAGAAGTTAACTGTGACAAATTAGTTTGAAAAAATGAATTTTTATTAAAAGAGCCTTGGGATGCCTGGGTGGTTCAGTCAGTTAAACGTCCAACTCTTGATTTTGGCTCAGGTCATGATCTCAGGTTTGTGAGATCCAGCCCAGCATCCAGCTTTGCACTGGGTGTGGAGCCTCCTTAAGAGTCTTTCTCAGGGGTGACTCAGTGACCCAGTTGTTAAGAGTCTGCCTTCAGCTCAGGTCAAGAACCCAGGGTCCTGGGTACAAGCCTCACACTGGGATCCCGGCTTGGGGCAACGGGGAGAGGCCTGCTTTTCCCTCTCCCACTCCCCTGCTTGTGTTCCCTCTCTCACTGTGTCTCGCTCTGTCAAATAAATAAAATAAAAAATACTCTCTCTCCCTGTGCCCCTCTCCCTTCCTGCTCAATTTCTCTCTTTCTCAAGAAAATGGAAAAGAAAGAGAAAGAAAGAAAGAAAGAAAGAAAGAAAGAAAGAAAGAAAGAAAGAAAGAAAGAAAGAAAGAAAGGGACAATGTCCAAATTTAAGAATCTAATTTAAAGAATTTACTAACTAATTTATTTATTTATTCGAGGGGTGGCTAAGGAGTAGAGGGAGAAGGACAAGCAGACTCCCCACTGCGGGTGAGCCTGACATAGGGCTCAATCCCACAACCCTGAGATCATGACTGGAACTGAAATCAAGAGTCAGGTGCTTCACCAACTGAGCCACCCAAGCACCCCTCAAGAATCTAACTCAAGATGAGAAATGTGCATTCTATTTTTCTTGAATGGAATGTTTTATGTATATTTCCTAGAACCACGTATTCTGATATATGATTTAAATAAAAAATATTCTTGTTGAAAAAAGAAAAAAAAAGAATCGAACTCAAACATTTTATATAAGTTTAATTTTAATTACTAGTTATTACAGTTGAAGATAGGAAAAAAAAAATCCTTAAAATCCTGGAATGTAGGCACTGGGTGGCTCAGTTGGTTAAGTGCCTGCCTTCAGCTCAGATCATGATCCCGGGGTCTTAGGACTGAGTCTCACATGGGAATCCCTGCTCAGAGGGACAATCTGCTTTTCCCTCTCCGTTTGTCTGCTGTTAGCCTCACTTGTGCTCGCGCTCTCTCTGACAAATAAATAAATTTTAAAAATCTTTTTTAAAAAAATCCTGGAATGTATCCAAAATGAAATCAACCCTTAAAGATGTCATTTAATCAGATTTGCAAATGCAAATGTGATGACACCGACATTGAGGAGCCCCAGTGCTGAGGTAAACACAGCACTTGTAAGTGCTAAGTAAACACAGTTTACTTAGGTAAACTTCACCTAAAATGATGGCATACGAAGAATTTTTAAGGTTCAAAGCATGGTCCACTTTAAACTCACCAAAGCTCAGATACATTTATGTAAACTCTCAGAAAGCACCCCTTTCTCCTCTGTTATCCTAAACACAGACAGTCCCTAGTGATGTCAGCAGTCCTCCAAAAGGTAGTTGTCTCACCAACAGAAAGTCCAAAACAGGAAGACTGCCAGCAAACCAGAGTGCCTTTATCATGGACTGCATTGAATTTCCACAAAATTCATACGTTAAATGCTTAACGCAATGTTAGATAAGGACGTTAGGGAAGAAATAAAGTTAAAGGAGGGTCGTAAAGGTGGGGTCCTAAGCCAACATTTCTAGTGTCCTTATACTAAGAAGAAAACACCCCAGAAAGCTCCCTCTCTGTCTCTCTCTCCTCCCCAACTCTCACACAGAGAAGGAACCATCTACAAGCCAAAGAGAGGGGCTTCACCAGAAACCAACCCTGAAGGCACATTGATCTCGGGCTTCCGGCCTCCGAACTGTGAGAAAATTAACTTCTGTGGCTTAAGCCTCCAGTCTGTGGTGTTCTGTTATGGCAGCCAAAACTAACTAATATAGCCTGTCTGTTTCCTTTAATTCAAGTCTGTTTCCCATCTCACCAACAATCACGATCATCTTTTGGGATAAAAAAAAAGAATTACAGGCAGTTAAAGGCCTACAAATTAGTAGGTATTACTAAGGGGGATTGTGCATATAGATATGCATGTGACAGGAAAATTCTTTGTGAGGCTGTCAATGTATTTTTTTTTTTTATTGGTGAGTTTGGGGTCACAAAGTGTTCCTCACTGAGATATAATAGTATTCTGTTCATGAAGGAAAGTATGGCACTGGAGTAAGTCACGAATATCTGACTTCAAATCCAAGCATTATATTTATTAGTTGTGTGACCACAGGCAATTTCTGTAACTTCTTTGTCAGTTTTTCTCATTTCTAGAGGGAGAGAATCCCACCTCTCTTCATTGCTGAGAGAAATATGATACTGTATGCAAAGTGTCTGGCGGAGAATCAAAACTATTTTTTTTGTTTTGTTTTCTTAAGGATTTCATAGGCTTCCAGGTTACCAGAATTTGCAGAGCTACTTAGGAAGCAAATATCACAATGGGAAATCTTACTTGTCTATGTGCTATGGTGTTCAGAACATTCTTCTGGTGGTATGGCCAAAAGACGGTGTAAACTTTGAGTATTTACTCAACTATGGGTCACTGCTGCAAAGATTACTGGACTTGACCACAAAAGAACTGGGCTTGAGACCAGGGTCTGCCACTCTCTATGGAACTTAAGACAAGGCCTTTAATCTCTGACCTCAGGTTCCTCATCTATGAAATGGGAATAACTCTCTCTACTTTAACCTCACAGATGTTTGTGGGATTCGAAGACAATATGCAAAGTATTTTGCAAGTCATCGAAAAAGAAATTAGATTCTAATAGAAAAGAATTATTGGATTTGTGTGGGAATTCAGACTATAGTGGCTGAGGACTCTGGGCCATGTATTCATTCAACTAGTATTCAGAGAAATGATCCTGGACCCTGTGGTGGGCACAAAGTCTACCTTGATGAATGAGAGGAATTTGGTTCCTGACTTTAAAGAACCATCCATCAAGCAAGGGAGGCAGATAGTAAACACACAAGAAAACCAATACTTGTATTATTTTAAGCTATGGTGAGTTCAGGGTGCTTGGGTGGCTCAGTCGGTTGGGTATCTGCCTTTGGCTCGGGTCATGATCCCGGGGTCCTGGGATCGAGCTCCCCATCGGGCTCCCTGCTTGGCAAAGAACCCGCTGCTCCCTCTCCCTCTGCCTGCTGCTCCTCCTGCTCTCCCTCTCTCTGTCAAATAATTAAAAATAAAATATTTAAATAAGGAAATAAATAAACCATGATGCGTTCTGCAAACAGAAAGAATAAACAGTCACAAAAAAGCATTTATAAGATGGTGTGGGGGACTGAGAGTCAAGGTCAGCGTTTTACTGCTGGGAGGAGAGAGGGAAGGAGAGCATCCTGGCCACTGGGATGTGGGGAGGGAAGATTGGGCCCAGAGGGAAGGAAGGAAATATATATGGGAGTCGGATATATTTTGCAGGTACAATGTCCAGGCAGGTTTGTTGAAATAAGCAAAGGCAGCATCGTCACCTCCCTATGTGGGGAAGGAAATAGCATGAGTCTTTATGAAAAAAAGTTTTTGCTAGATGAATAACTTTTGAAAATTACTGGCAAGTCTGAATTGAAATGTTTTGATAATTCTTCCTTTTCCTTCCAGGAAAAGTAATGTCACTCCACCAATTTCACAGCAAGAAATGAAGGCAAAGCAATTGCTTGGGGTTGGGAGAGAAAACTCAATAGTAAAAAGTCAATGCAGCTTAACTTTTATTTCTCTCATACTAATTGAGTGTAATAAGACTTTGTGATTATACTTCAGCTTCAATATCATAAGTTGTTATTTGCCTCTGAAACTTTTCTAAAGTTTCCCTATGTCTGCTTTTCACAAAAGCGCTTTTATTTTCTTCCTTCGATTTAAGTTGCCATAATTATTTTAATTATCTCTCTCCTATTTTATATCCTATTTTTTTTTCTTTTTCTTTCATTTGCCTGTATAGGAAGTATCTTATCAGTTTATAAGAAATGGCAGGCTTTCATAACTTTAACTTCAACACAATAAAAAAACATTTCGACCATTTTTCCAAGGACAGAAGTTATGAAAGGAACTTTAGACTGTTAGAGATATCGATAAAATCAGATCGACTTTTCCAATAAAATACCAGCCAGCAGAAATTTGAAGTTACAATACTTTCAGGTTTAGAGCAACACCACATTTCAATCTGTCATCTGCTTTTCATTATTAGTACCCTCTAAAATATTTCTCTTCCGTTTTATCTGCTCTTGTAATACTCTGTTCTGAGGAGCTGGCGTGAAGGGAGGCAGCCTCTTCTCTCACAAGGAGCCCATAGGCTGTATGTAATTCCTCACCCTCCTAGTGATTTTCTCACAGCCAATGTTTCCATAAATTCCTTTCTTTTCAACTTCTGAAATGACTGATTTGTTTTGTAATGCATCTTTCATACACCCATGTGCATATAAAAATAAATTATAGTTTACAATATTGCATCGATACAGTAATGTCACTCTCTGTTGCTAGTATTAAAGATCCTATTTATGCCAAATCCATGTGAAATAGACTAATAGTGACAACACCAGTAATGTCATATTTTCACATTAAGTCTCTTTTCTAAGCCTTGAAATGTGGCTAAATTAATAAGTAATTAAAAATCAACTTTTTCTAGAGAGAAAAGTGATTTTCTACTCTCCAATCATCTAATGAATCGCCCTAAGGTTCAAAGGGAGGTGATTCTAACTTCTCAAGAGCCTCATCAATGACCTGGATGGTACCCAGATTCCTCCCTAAGGGTCTCTCCAGCAAGGAGAGATAGACCTGGAGTATAGATATTCGTGGCCTCTTTTGTGTTTTCAGACTGGTCAGAGCCCACCATACACCAACCTACTCTGCTTAGGGTCAATGATGACAAACTAGCTTATCTTCTCTCTGGGCTTCTAAAATTCAGGTAACCTTACGGACTGGGAACATGGCCATTTTAAGTAACTTTGGTTCTATAGATAACGTAAAATTATCCAAGGATATATTTGATTTTGTTTTCTCGTATGGATATCTCTGCACCTTAGGCAGAATAACGCAATTGTGAGGAGAAAAACCATAGCTATAAATCCCCTTTCTATAACACCTGAAGGTTTATATAAGGTTCTGATCAGTTTCTCATTTTTATTTTGATCCACACATCAATGCCACGGGGAAGGAAGACTAGTTACTGGCCCTATTTCACAGGTAAGGAAAATAAGAAAACATGGTGGTGATTTTGCCCAAGTCCCAAAGCTCACACTTTAGTGAGCTAAATACAGTGATTCAGCACCTCCATACATCACCTGGTGCTCATCACAAGGGCAATCCTTCTTCCCCATCAACTAGTTCCCCCACCCACCCCACCTCCTCTCTGGGGACCATCAGTGTGTTTTCTATATTTGAGAGTCTATTCTTGGTTTTCCTCTACCTCTCTCTTCCCACAGCTTTGCTCATTTATTTTTATGTCTTAAATTCCACATATGACTGAAATCACATGGTATTTGTCTTTCTCTGAGTTATTTTGCTTAGCATTATACTCTCTAGCTCCAAGCATGTTGTTGCAAATGGCAAGATTTCAATTTTTTATGGCTGAGTAATATTCCATTGTGTGTGGGGGAGTGCCACATCTTCTTTATCTATTCATCAGTTGATGGACACTTGAGCTATTTCCATAGTTAGGTTGTTGTAGACAATGCTGCCATTAATATCAGGGTGTATGTATCCCTTTGAATTACTATTTTTGCATTCTTTGTAAGGATATTTGTGTGTATGTGTATATACTTTTTCTCTTTAGGAATAGGTTAACTTTTCCTAAATGGAAGACAGAAAACATTGACTATAAAAGATACTGATAAATTCAAATACGTGAAAATTATAAAGTTCCTTTGAGTATTTCAAAGTGAAAAGCCAGAGCAGAAAATGTGGTTTTTTATACATAGATTCAACATAAATTTTGTATCAAGAATTCCTTTAAAGTCTGACAAATTAGTAAGTGAAAGACTGGTGCCCCACAGAGAAAGTCTTGGAAACATGAGTTCATGTAAGTCTCCTTGGCACCTGAAACAAATCATCATAAATCAACAATTATGTTTATCTGTAGTAAAATAAAAAGTAGAAGTTATATGGATTCTCTAATACTTCTTAGCGGTGTGTAAGCATTCACATTCTTATCCAGGCATTCAGCAATGTCATTTTCTTTGTTACTTTGAACTGTCTTTCCACTCACTGTTTTTTGACATTGAATTACACAGATCAAACATGACTTTTCCAGTCATTTTTCTTTCCAAGCAAAAGTAATGGGGTTGAACTGTAATATTACTGGTTTTTCCATTTGTTCAATTTTTTTAGTATATTATATATTTGCTTATGAAACCTATGGGCTTTCTATCCAATTCTACTTGCTTCTTAAAGAAACGAGAAGTGGAAAAGCAATAACCAGTAGAGAGTCACATCACATCGTATTCAGACAAGAGTTCCTTTATATTTCCATTCATAAACATTACAAAACTTTGTGAATAAAAAAGATGGTAGGGTTTTACACTAAACATAGAAATGTTCAAGAGAAAAATTTCTTTAGATTAAAACAAACCAGAATGGAAGGAGACTTCAGTCTCTTAAAATTCATTAGTCTATAAACTAGAACCAACAACCATTTTCTGTGACGATGCTTCCAAGTATACCCCCTGGTCCACTCAGTCTTCAATAGTTCTTGCTTCCAGCCCTCCATGAGATTAGCCACTGACCTACCTCAGATTAGTGCCGGCAAGGAGATGTCCTGACTTGCATTTTCATTCATCATCTCCTTCTTCCTCCTTGTTAACCAGAAGCAAGTGACCCATCCTTTTTCTCTAACTTACCCCCCTGATTCTCCGGGACTCATCCACGGTACCTCTCACGGTACCCACGGGCACCCTGTCCTATCGGTTATCTTCTCTCTAGTGTATTTTCAACCTCATCTTCTTTGTCTACTCATCCCCATTAAGATTGTTCATGAATATTCTAAGAAAATAAAGCTCTGGACACTACATGTTCTTCTCTTTTCCTCACAGGGCTCTTTTCCTCCACCATAAACGTCCTTAAAATCCTACTACTTTTGCTTTCTCGCTTCCTCATCACCACCCCACTCTCTCCTCAATCTCTTCATCTCCCTCCACCCCAACACGCAGCTGACACCTGTCTACAAAACACCCGTGATCAACCCATTGCTACATTCAGGGCACGTTTTCAGATCCGCCCCTGAAGGTGGATCCTGCCCATTCATTCACAAAGTCAATGAGTAAATGACGTCACGTTCCACCCAGTTTTTCATGCCAGAAGCTGAACAAGGGAAGGCGTTGGCCTGGATCCCATAAGACAGTAACTTTTCCAGTTTGCCACCTGCTCCCTATGGAATTCTGCTGTATACACTGAGAAGGATGATGCAAGTTAAACACCAAGCAAAATTCCAAAAATATATTTGAAAATATATTTTCCAAATATATTCCCAACTACCTCGAAATGTGTAAATTTGTGTTTCTATTAAAAGGGAGCTTGTTTCCATACATTTACTATCACCAGGACATTACCTTTCTCTCCGGGTCAACAGAGAATCCCGATGATGCTGAACCTTTGTCTGGATTTTTGTACTTTCTGAATTCAAATTTCATCCTTTGCCTATTTTTCTATTATCTTGTCATCATCTTTTTGGCTTGTAAACTCCTTAAAAGAGATACAAAACTGTGAAAAGAGTTTTGTTGTGTTAACCAATGGAATGTACCCAGATTATGTATTATCCTTAGTCTGTATCTTGCTATTGAGTTATACCTTCAAAACACAATCAAGTGAAAATAACTGAAGGTACAACTGAAAAATAAAATATCATCATTGATAAAATGTCAGCATCATCATAGACCCAGCTTTCCGACTGTGTAGACATTAGTAGGGACATAAATTACTCAGACTAAGTGTGTTACAGGTTCATTGTAGGCCAGACACTTTATCATTTCGCAGTGAAGCTCAGAGTTCCTGACTTTAATCCGTCCTCAAGTCAAGGAGGCTGTGGTCTTACTTTACAGTGAACTATGAGGTACTTCTCTGACGTGGGTAGACCTCTCACATTGATGAGTGTCCATATGTTCCTCCTGTTGGCCACAGGTGGGGATGGTATTGGATGGTGGGGGCAGGGGGCAGAAATGAACAGTAGGGCTGTCTCACCAGTCCCCAATGCCCATGACCACCTAACATTTACTCATTCTTTATGATTACATAATCTAACTGCTAAAAAGCAATGCTATGTAGAAATCTGGACCAAGCAAGGGATTGCTTTTAGCTCTTTTCAGACAGCTGCCGTCACCCTAGGTCTTTCCACCCCTGCCTTGAAGATGTAGCTGACCTCCTAGCCTCCTGGCTTCCAGAGTCCCTACTAGCCTCTTACAAAGTCATCTGGGAAGTCTTCCCAAACCCTGACTTCAGTGTTATCATTCTCTAACTGCCCTAAAAGATGAGAGTAGATAGTGTCAGAGATGAGTTCAACTATAAGATACCCCGTTGGCGTGGGAGAATTACTTGGTGGTGGCATGAGAAAAACCCTCCCCATCCCCCAACACTAGAATCATTGGGTGCGGAATGTTTAGATGTTATAGGAAATGAAATTGTTTTCTTGATTTCCTTTACAGATTTTTCATTGTTAGTATGTAGAAATATAAGTGATTTGGGGTGTTGATTTTGTATACTGCAACTTTGCTGAATTTATTATTTTTAACTTTGTGGGGGGGGTAGAGCTTTAGGGCAAACTTGCTTTTAAATTATTTGTTAATATCAGGCAATGGGAATTCCCACTGTTGAAAATGTTAACATTGCATGAATCAGTTCCATGGGCATGAAGATGTACCCCTCTGATCTGCCTTCAAGGAAAGCTGTTGCCCAGAGACAGAGTGTGTTCAGCAGACACCTGCTGCAGCTCAGTCCCCTGCGGGTCCGCGTCAGGTGCGGGGAGCTGCCTCATTCACAGCCATGCCCTTCTCCAGGCACCTACATCTGGGAAGGCAGTGAACACGTGGCCCCTTCAGCCTGGTGCATGACGACTAGACCTGTTCACCCCACTCCTGGGCTCCCTGCAGGGGCAGAGGCTCAGTCAGGTGGCATCACATGTCACCCTCCCCTCTGCCCAATGCTGGGTCCTTCCTTTCCCCTTCACACGTGGTCACTCAGATGAGCGTTTTTCGTCTCCGCTTCATCTCAGCGTCTGCTTCAGGAAACGCATCCTGAGACAGTCGCTGGTTTAGAGATGACTGCTGTTGCATTATTTGTCATTTTTAATTTTCCAGATAGTTTGACAAAAGCCCACTTAGACAATGGTAATAATTTAAAAGCCTACAATTGCTTTTTTAGAAAGTTTGTACAAAAAAAATTCCAAAGTCACAACTATTTGCTTTCATTCTTTCATCCTTGTTTTCAGAGGAATCAATAAAGATGACCTTGGGGTCCTGTTTACTTTTCCTTCTGAGTTGACGTCAACCAGATGCAATCTTTCAAACACCAGCTCCTTGCTGCTTTACTGAAAGGCTTAAACTCTTCCAACTCTTGAAATGCTTTTTTAAATAAATCTGTTATTTAAGAGCCCCCCCCCCCCAAAGTCGCATGATTTAAAGTTTTCTCTCAGGTGTTTTCTGTGCTTAAAAATCTGTGTTGTTGCTGTTTATTAACGGTCCACCTTCAGCCCTTCAGCTTTTATTGTGTGTGTTTCCCTTTTCCCTTGGCCTGTGACACCAAGGGAAGAGGCAGGACACAGAATGCCCCACTCAGGTGTGGTGTGTTCTACCTCCGCAGCCTAGAAAAGGGGCCCTGAGTGTCCAGGAAGAGAGAAGACCAATATGGCGCCTGTGCGTGCCGCACTGTTTCCAGTAAGAGCCTCATGGGTCCCTGGTAATCGTGAACCACTATGTGGTTCTCACCTGGTGGCAGCACAATCAGCCATGACACATAGTTTGTGCTGCTGATTTAACATTAAACACATAGAAAGCAAACTATGCATACTGACAACTCATTTATTTCTCATGAATTCTGACAGCCGGTGCCAACAGCAGCAGAGGACTGCCAGTTGTGCCTTTATCAACTCCAGCAGCGATTTGCCCAAATTTACAAATCAGGTAAAACTGGCCTCCATTTCATGCTTCGATTATCAATGTTCACGGATCCTCACAATTCTACAATAACGGGGCAACATAGGAAGTCATTTGATCCAGCCATAAGACAATAAGGAAAACCACCAAGGTGTTAGTTCTAATTTGGGCATTTACACAAATTTTCTGGAAAAATTTTAACACTGTCTTTTCTCTGTTTTTCCTAAAAAATAGTTGGTTTCTGTCTGGGGAAGAATTCTTTCAACTACATGAAATGTGGATTTCTCTCTCTATGATGCCCTCGTGGACAACAAACTGTTCCTTTGAGGACTCCTCCTTGCGGCATACACATATCCCACAAGCCAGCCCCAGTGTGGGGAAAGACAAGTCAAGTGCAGTCACAACAAAAAATAAAGTAAAATGTGCACAAGTCTAGTAACACACAGCTTCCGACCATCGGAGCACTTTCCCTGCTGTCTTGGAAGTCGTGACGTAGAAAAACGACTGTGTAGTCTCTTTAGAGTCTTTCTCTTCCTGGCATTTTCTTCAGCTTTTTATTCTGTGTCCACGCGGGACAAATTTGGGTTTTTAAAGAAGTGCCCTAGGTCATCACATTATTGCCCACCCGGAAAATAAAACGTGTTTCCAGTCTCTGACGATGTCTATACTCTTTCTTCCGCACGGCGTTCCTGATACGAGCCGGGGGCATGGCACCCATATTCCATCCTGCAAACGACTGTAGAGGAGACATCCCAGAACAAACGTACTTCCTCCCGGCAGAGCAGCGGATTCTTGCTTCTACTTCACGGACACTCGCTCCCTCTTTTCGGTCCCACTCGGAGCACGATCTCCACTTTCCCCCTGTGCCCTGGCATGCAGGCCCTTAATAAACCAATTTATTCTCTCGTTCAAATATTTAGAAACACTGATAACTTCTGGAACACTTTGACCAGGCCTGTTTTCATGGTGACAAGCAATTTTCTGGTTTTTAAGTACAGCCTGTAAGCCTGTATTCCGTCCACGAGTGACAGCAGGTCTTAGGTCTTTGAATGGTAATTCAGGGAGGGGAGGTAAGGCCAAGTGGTTTACATGGGTGCTAAGTTCCTTTCTCCCATAACTACTTTCCCACTATTATTTCCCTCGTGTTGCAGAACCTTAACACCAATGAAATGAGCCTCATATCCCCTCTTTTCCTTACCTGTATTTGTGATCATATGAAAAGACACGCATAGCTGTAGTTCTCTTTAAGTATCTCGAACACATCACTACCTTTTGTGGTTCCTGAAAACATGCCTTCTCTCTCCCCACTGACCAGGACTCCCTCTGCTGGGACTTAGCATCTGTCAAGGCTGAAATTAAGAGCAAAATTACAGGCTACAATATTTCCACTTCTAACGAACCCTGTGCCAGACCACCCATTGTTAAGAACAACAGTTTAACTAAATTACTGCTGTAAACTATTCCCATTTAATTGACACTATGGAAACCACATTCAGAGACTTGGGATTTTTTTCCTCCTGTTTTGCCCCTGGGTTTAGAGGTGGAAGAGGCTGGTGTCACAGACTGCATAATAACCTCATTGTTCTTTGATCATCTTTTCTGCTGGGGATTATACATTACAGTTGGTCAGAGGTCAGAGATCTGGTCATCCGGATTCTGGCTGTTTCTGAGCAAGGAGGTTGCAGAAGAGAAAAGGCCAGATGTGGTGTGTCTTTTGGAATGTGGGTATCTGTGTTTTACCTGCTTAATGTTTCTGAAAAGTCTTGGCCAGGCCCAGGTGAACGTTTATGAGTAGGATAACCAAGGGCCTCTAAGAATTGACCGTACAAATGTAATTATTGGGTTTTCAGCAGTTATTATAAGAGCAGATAGGATCCAAGGGATTAATAAAGCAGAGAAAAGCAGTGCATTTTCTTCACATAAGAGGAAAAAATTCAGAAAGGAAATCAGAAATCTAGACATGAATAGCTCAAATTCAATACCCATTAAAAATACCGGAATGAATCATCAAAGAATCAATTTGTACACAAGTCTGCAACCACAGGGGGACTAAGCCAAGAAATCCAAGGGGCTTTGTGAAGAATACGTTCAACAGCCCAAGGCAATTTCCTCCTGAGCATTGTCACAAGCCTGAAAGATCAACAGAGGCCAGAGACAGGCCCCGGTCTGCTGTGAAAGCCACTGTCCCCTCCTGCGTGTGGCTCTCTCTCCAACAGCGAGTTAGAATTTTTGGCCCTTGTGATCTTAGAAGAGGATTGCAAATCACTGTAAAGTTAACCAGCGCTGCACGCCACACACTGGGGAGGCAAACCTGGCATAAGGTCCATCAATAATTTACTAGGGAAATCAAGCTTAGGCAAAGTAGAATGAATTTAAGAAGAGATTATCAATAAAGATTCCATTAAAATTAAGAAAGATTAAGTCTGAGTCCTCTGGAGATATTTTACTTGATGATTTATTGATTTCATGTTTAATTGAACAATTATTCTCTTGTTATTATGATTCACTATAACCTATTGAATGATACCGAGGAAAGACAGGAAGACCAAACAAAGAGGACAGGCACAGGCTATTTATACAGAGTTCGCTTTATGGCCAGGGAGTCGGCCTGCGCTCTGTGTGTTTGGCAGAGGCTCAAAGGCAGGCCCAGGAGCGGCAAGGTTTATGGAGGGAGAGGAATAGCTCGGGGGCGCCTCGTTTGCAGCTGTTGGTGTGGGCAAGCTGGAGGCGAGCTAACTAGAAGCAGGCATCCTGTGTGATTGGTTAGAGCTTATTTTCGGCTTTCTTTGGCTGACCCTAAATTGGAACAGGGCAAAAATTGGGGAAACTGCCCATTCAGAACCGACTTTTACAGGACTTTTTTTTCTGACCCCCTAGAACATTCACTAGACACGGCAGTCTGACTTCTGGTAAGTCTGACGTACAGGGAGCCGGCTGGCATCCTGGGCTGGTTACACAGATGATAGTTAGTTTCCTGAGCCAACTGTGCAACTGTGGCTCAGAGTTCTATTGAATACGTAGTGCGGCCCCTGTCCACTTGGATGTTCAGTCTGTCACTACTCGCTGGCTGTCACTGACATGTAATAGTCATTCCTTGATTGAATCGCATTTAATCCCGACAGGATGCTGCAAGGAGTCCTTTGTTAGAGAATAAGATACCAAGTCTTCTTCACATGATGTGTGTCCAGCTATGGAGTAAATGATGTAGTTAGTGATTAGATTTGGGTCGTTTGACCCTGAAGCATGAGCTCCGGACAGCCCCATGCTCCTGCCTCCCAGATTCTCACTGGTGACATTGGTGCTAACTGCGAGATTTGCAAGGTGAGAGGTAGCTTGATACAGACCTGCTAGTCTGCCTGGCTCTTGTGTCCAATTCTATTAGAGAGTTTGCTCAAATAGTTTTAGAAAATCCTCCATCTCGGTGTGTCTGTCTCTTCAGAATCTTAAATGAACTTCTACAGCAGAAGGTTAAGCGAAAGGTCCACAGAACCAAACAAATAACCTGAAGCTGTGCGTCCCCGGACATAAGGCATGGTGGGGAGGGACTCACATCTGGCAGAGAATAAGTGCCCCTTCTGTACTTGCGCGTTTTCGCCAGGTCACCAGCTGTGCGCTGGACAAGCCAAACCTTCCGGGCAGGAGCTTGTAGCCCTCATCCTAATGTCTGCAGTAGAATCAAGTGGGAAAGGTCCTCAGTTAAAAGTTCAGTCCCAAGAACACCTGCTTAAGAAGATTTTAAAGACTTGTTAATGCCCCTTCTGAATAAATAGGTTTTAAACTGATCTGTGAAAATTCAAAAGTAAAATAATTTGAGAGAAGTAGTATAAGTAAGAGGTCAGTACAGAACAGGGGTGGAGTAAGAATCGGTTGGCATGAATATTCTAATTGGACGCATTTTTAAATTTTGTTACTGTGAAAGGATTTTACATTTTCAAAGGTTGTGCTCCTTTCTGTTGTGCTGGGTCTGTAGCCACCATAGAATAAAAATTTAAAAAGCCAAGATGAAATTAAGAATGTATGCAAACAACTACAACACTGGTTTCCATTTTGCAATGTGTTTACAGGATTAAAATTACAGAATAATTTTTTCTTTGCTTAAATTGTAAGATATTCTGGCCTGTAGAAGGATGACTGAGGACTGTATTTAATTGTCCTGGAGAATATTAGGATGTGGTGGAAGTGTAGATCCAGAATTGGGAAACTCAGTGGTCCCCAGCTGCTCACATAACTACTCCATGGGAATCCTAGAGATGATAGATTTAATTTCACTTCTGTTTTCTGTGCCTTAGGTTCATGTTTTTTCACATTATGACAAAGACATGAGTATGTGCCATTGTCCCCAGTAAATGATTAGGGACTGAAAGACCCGCGGATCCCCTTACCCAAGAATCCAACACTGCCACTGGATGCAATCAGCAAGAGGTTCTTTATTGTTACGCAGGCGCCTGCGGGTGGTCAGCGCGCGCCTGCGGGTGGTCAGCAGCTCCTGCTAGCTGAGCACACCTGGCTGGGGTGGTGCAGGATTTTTATAGACAGGTGCAAACAAGTTTTGGGTGGGGCGCAACTGATTGGTTGACAGTTAGAACTTTTGAAAAAGGCATTCGTGGAGTTTGCTGATTGGCTTTGGGGACCCGCTCGCGCGGAAGAGAGAGGCGGGAAGGGGGAACAAGCTGATTGGTTCTGAGGGCCCGTGCGCGGGAGGAGAGAGGCAGGGAGGGGGAACAAGAAGGGGGAAGGTAGGAATGCCATCATGGCGTCTTCTATTATTTCTATAAGCCAAACAGTTACAGAAGGGCAAAAGAGCAATTAGTCACGCAATTAATAACCTAATCTACGCCTAAAAGCCAGCGGTTCACAGAAAAGCAAACAAGCGGTTAGTTATCCTATCTTCCAGGGGAGGGGACTTTTCAGGGCAGGGGTCTTTCATTCCCCCCTTTTTCTTTATCATGGATAGAATCTTATATCCATTCGTCTTGTTCCTGCTCTAAGTGGGGTGCAAGGCGCCAGCTTTTGCTTTCTCTTCAGCCAGCCTCCTGCTCCTTCATTTCCCCCTGAACAATCTTGACCCTGAAATCTTTAAGGGGGTTCTATAACTTCTTCATGCTGAATAGGGGCGTAGAGCTGTCCCTACCTGCTCGGGTCAATATTGATCAGGGAAGGAATGTATAAGGGAGTTACAAAGGTGGAGGCAGCTGAATCCAGTGCTGACAGTGAAGAGGCGTCCTTGCGCGTGACAAGGATCGTCTGTCATGGCGAAGTCCTTGTAGCAATGGAGTCTCGGCACCAAGTAGAGAAACATGGAACAAAGCAACATATTAAGATTAATAAGGCAATAAGAATGAGAAGCCCGAAAAAGATTCGGCCATAGTCCTCCTTCAAATTAGGAACTTAACCATTTACTGAGAGAGAAGGATCTTGTAGGGCCTTAATCTGGGTGTTCATATCCTTTATTATTCCTGTGACATTTTTGTGATAGTCTGGGATGTATACGCAACATTCTGTCTTGATGATTGCACATGTGCCATCCTGGGCTGCTGTCAGGACATCCAAGGCCATCCTATTTTGTAGGACTGCCTTGCATATCTGTGACACTTCGGTATTAAGCTGGGAGATGCTATTTAGTGAATCATTGAGTGCCTTTGTAGTATATTTATTAGAAGGGGGAAGGTAGGAATGCCATCATGGCGTCTTCTATTATTTCTATAAGCCAAACAGTTACAGAAGGGCAAAAGAGCAATTAGTCACGCAATTAATAACCTAATCTACGCCTAAAAGCCAGCGGTTCACAGAAAAGCAAACAAGCGGTTAGTTATCCTATCTTCCAGGGGAGGGGACTTTTCAGGGCAGGGGTCTTTCAGGACGAAGTTTTTAAAAGGTAGAATTGCTTTAGACTCAAGTGTTCAGTCTTCTTGATCCTAGAAATGAGTAACTGCTGCATTCCGGGGGAAAATTCTTGTTAGCCTTGCAGAGAGAAAAATCACAGGAAGAAGGCCAGGACATCTGTGCAGACATCAGGTTCACTGAAGGCCAGGACATGGCCAAGATAAGCGAATGAAGGTCTCCGCACCTCTGCAGAGGCAGGGCCACCAACCAGCGCTCTTCCCGGGAAGAGCTAAACACACTGAGTTGAGGAGCCCAGCCTGCTTCCATGGAGGATGGGAGAAGAGAAACCGACATGAACCAAATCAGTGGGGTCACGTGCCACGTTCGTTCAAGACATTCTCAGTGTATATCAGTTGTCCTGGGGTGATTATTATTAGTGCCAAAAATGTCCTGTTCAGCCTAAAAGTTATATGGCTGATAACTAGAGGCTCATTCTATGCTTCCCATCTGGCCAACCTGAGCTCATCTGTGGGCCCCTGTGACTCTGTGAGAAGCAGAGGGAGGGATTGACTCCCTAATACAAAGTGGGGTTTAATGCTTTGATTTTTTGGTGTTTTCGTTTTTGTTTTTACTCGGAGAGAGAAAAAGAAAATGTAGACAATCATTGCTTACTAGAAGTCTCAAAACCAGGAACGCCTGGGTGGCTCAGTAGATAAAGAGGCTGCCTTCGGCTCAGGTCATGATCCCTGGGTCCTGGGATCGAGCCTGCATCAGGCCCCCTGCTCAGTAGAGGGACGGCTTCTCCCTCTCCCTCTGCCTGCTGCTCTGCCTACTTATGCTCTCTCTTTAGCTCTCTCAAATAAATTAAAAAAAAAAAAAAAACTTAAAAAAACAAAAGAAGTCTCAAAACCAGTTGCTTTGATTCTAAGCACAATTAGGGAAGCCCATGAAAAGGTGACTTTAAAAAAAAAAAGTGACTTTTCGGGCGCCTGGGTGGCTCAGTTGGTTAAGCGACTGCCTTCAGCTCAGGTCATGATCCCGGAGTCCCAGAATCGAGTCCCACATTGGGCTCCCAGCTCCATGGGGAGTCTGCTTCTCCCTCTGACCTTCTCCCCTCTCATGCTCTCTCTCTCTCTCACTCTCTCTTTCAAATAAATAAATAAATAATCTTTAAAAAAAAAAAAGTGACTTTCCAGATGACCCTTGTAGGTCTGTACACCTGGGAGGCACAAGGGGTAACACCACGCAGGCTACATCAAGAGATGAATTTTCCACTTTTTCTTGCTTTGGGTAGCTGCACCACTTCCATGAACTCATTTGTATAAAGCTTCCAGACCCGGATGGAACTCCCCAGGGAATTTCTGCCCCAGGGACCACAGAATTCGGGTCCTCAAGGCAGTTTCTTCTTCTTGGTCTTACTTTCTATTGATAACAGGACAAAACCCCACTAACAGGAGGCTTGATCTGAGCAGTACGAATACACAAAACATAGGCCCATCTCCATTTGGAGAGGGAAAAGAAGCTTTTCCTGCTACTTCTACAGATGTGTACTTCATTTGGATGCTGAAATAATTATTCCTGATTTGCCTCAACAGTTTCTCTTTGGTAATGACCAAATACCTCAACTGGACCAACCTTCTTGAAGATTTCTACACAAACTCTGCACAAAATATAAAAATAACACCTTAAGAAAACTAGAGACTGGCCAAAAGGAGGCAAATGCTAGAGGACTGGGCATGTGGAAAAAGAGAATAGTGTTTTACGGAGTGCAAGTTTCCCCTTTTTTGTAGCTTTTCACCAGAGGGCGTCAAACAGCAGCCCATCAAGGGGCTGAAACCCTCATCAACACCTGCTGTATTATGGGCTTGGGGAAACAGGACTGAGTTTGGGGCAACTACAGGAACTAAAAGTTATGAGGAAAAATGACCAAAAGGAGGGTTGCAGATGGGGACCCGAGTTTTGGGATACAAACTACACAAAGTTCTTGCTGGTCCAGAACCACTTGAGTGCAGGCAGACCACAGGCAGCACAGCTAAAGTTGCAGATCTCAGCACAGATTTTGGTTTGTTACCCACTGTGAGGGAGGCAGGGTTTGGGGTTTTAAGTCCAACTGCCTCCAAAAACAACAACAACAATAAAAACTCAACACCTCTCAGAGGAGAACATAACAGGAGAGTGGCTATGTCCTATTAGTAACAGTGACCAAGAAATGATCTAAAATTACTAGATACACAAAGAAATAGGAAAATGTGACCCATATTCAAGGGGAAATGTGGCTAACAAAGACTTCATGCCTTGCAGATTTAGGGACAAATGAAGACACAAACACACTTAGCTAGAGCCATGGGATTTTCTTACACAGATCTTCTGGACACAGCCCTCTACCCAGACGGATCACATCACCCACTTTTTTTTTCATTAACATCTAATGTATGATTTGTTTCAAGGGTACAGGTCTGTCATTCATCAGTCTTACACAGTTCACAGCACTCACCATAGCACACAACCTACCCAGTGTCCATCATCCAGCTACTCCATCCCTCGAACACTTCTCCCCTCCATCAACCCTCAGTTTGTTTCCTGAGATTGAGTCTTCTTATGGTTTGTCTCACTCTCTCTCTCTGGTTTCATCTTGTTTTCTTTTTCCCTCCCTCCCCCATGACCCTCTGTCTTGTTTCTCAAATTCCTCATATCAGTGAGATCATATGATAACTGTCTTTCTTTGATTGACTAATTTCACTTCGTGTAATATCCTCTAGTTCCATCCACATAACTGCTAATGACAAGACTTCACAGATGTTTTGATGTCTGTGTAGTATTCCAGTGTGTGTGTGTGTGTGTGTGTGTGTGTGTGTGTGTACCAAATCTTCTTTTCCTCTTTATCCATTCCTCTGTTGATGGACATCTAGGTTCCTTCCATAGTTTGGCTATTGTGGATATTGCTGGTATAAACATTTGGGTACATGTATCCATTCAGATCAGTACACTTATATCTTTGGGGTAAATACCCAGTAATGCTTGGTCATAGGGTAACTCTGTTTTTAACTTTTTGAGAAAGCTCTACACTGTTTCTGAGTGGCTGCACCAGCTTGCATTTCCACCAACAGTGGAGGAGGGTTCCCCTTTCTCCACATCCTCACCAACACCTGTCATTTCCTGTCTTGTTAATTTAAGCATTCTGACTGGTTTGAGGTGGTTTCTTATTGAGGTTTTGATTTGTATTTCCCTGATGCCAAGTGATGCTGAGCATTTGTTCATTTGTCTGTTGGCCATTGGGATGTCTTCTTTACAGAAATGTCTGTTCATGTCTTCTGTCCGTTTCCTGATTGGATTATTTGCTCTTCCGGTATTGAGTTTGATAAATTCTTTACAGATTTTGGATACTAGCCCTTTATCTGATATACCATTTGCAAATACCTTCTGCCATTCTGTCAGTTGTCTTTTGGTTTTGTTGACTGTTTCCTTTGCTGTACAAAGCTTGTATCTTGATGAAGTCCCAATAGTTCATTTTTGCCCTTGCTTCCCTTGCCTCTAGTGCACATCACCCACTTTTAACTTACAAAGGTCTCCTGTTGAAGGGTCCTTGATTCAAACTCTCATACATTAACATATTACTCTTTACTACCAACAGTGGAAGGCAGGAAATTGGGACCATGTGGATGGAGAAGGGGAGAGAAGGTTTTATGTTCTCCTGGCTTTTAAAGCTTGCTTTGAACTTATCAGGGCCTGAGGGCATGTGTATTTAGGAGAACTGCTGAAGAACTCCTCAAGTACAATGATTCTTCTGTTTATTTTCTAAACTACTCTGAAAAAGACTTGGGAAGTGATCTAACTCAACTTCTTTGTCTAACAACTAGTCTTGGAATTGTTCAAGGTCAAAATGGTCATAGAGCTAGTTTTAAGAAATGGGACCAGAATATCACTCTTGGATCCCTGACACTTTGTGGTTCAGGGATCTTCCATGGATTATTTTATTCATTTTCAGTGCATTTTGTTTTTTTATTGTATGCTTACAATGGGACAACTCTTCTGGGATCTGGGTGTTAAAATAAACAAGGAAGATGAGATTCTGGCATTCAATCCTCTCTTAATATTCTGCCTCCAAAGCTGCTCTTCTCTGATTTTAAGTATTAACATGGACTATTAGACTTTTATCTTTTAAGATTCTTTCCACTCTAATACTCTTTTTTTTTTTTTTTTACAGGAGAATGCACTTTATTTTTTTCACTGAAGTATAGTAAAGTGAGACTCATTTCTTATGACGGCTTCCTATTAATTTTCCTTATATGTTATTACCTCCCCCAGATTAAGCCATAAGATTCTAAATAAAACCAGACATTTCAATAGACAAAATAGCTGCCACTGGGTCCTTTCCTATAACTTATTTGTTGCCAGGCGTCCTTCCCTTTTCTTTATGACTCTTAAAGCTGTTCTTGGTCTACATGCTATCTATCTCATTGAAGCCAATTTGAATAAATATCACAAGGTACAGTAGTTTAAACATTCTTTATCTCAGAGCCATAAAAATGTGCAAAGTCTCTTACCTATCATTTTCTTGTTGCTTTCGGGGCAGAATAAATAACTACATTGTTGAACAGAATGTAATTTCTTTTTAAAATGTCTTTTGATACTAAAATTCATGATGTTTTCATGAAAAGTTACTTTCCAAAGTAAAAACGTGTGACTCTGAATTGTTTTCATGATTATTCTTTTTTCTGTTGCAACCTGACCATTTACTGTAAAGAAATGGATTTTTGCCACCCACCATCCATCACCCCCTTTTGTATCAGCTTTTTCAGGAACTCGCTCCTTGTTGGATGCGTGGGAACCAAACCAGATCCATCACCCCCTTACCTTGGAATGGTGAACTGGAGCAG
This sequence comes from Mustela nivalis, assembly GCF_964662115.1. Lineage (NCBI taxonomy): Eukaryota > Metazoa > Chordata > Mammalia > Carnivora > Mustelidae > Mustela > Mustela nivalis. Next base: position 174,453,283 of record NC_139022.1, read on the forward strand.
AAGGATGCTTAAAGTCAGCACATCCCAGGGAGGTCTCTGAAGATACTACATCTGCCAGTTCAGTTTCCTCTTTCATTTCATTGTCTAAATCATAGCTTTATTTAAAAAGAAGAAGAAGAAGAAGAAAAGAAGAAGAAGAAGAAGAAGAAGAAGAAGAAGAAGAAGAAGAAGAAGAAGGAGAAGAAGAAGAAAGAAAGGAAAGAAAAAAGAAGAACTCCTCGGTCCTTCCTTTAGCCAGAGTTGATTTCTATTTCTTAAAACTGAAAAATTATAACTTAGTCATTCAAAACCCCTGTTTCTTCTCTCAAATATGGTTACTTAAAGCCAATGTTAATATTATAGAAGTGTACATTTGAATGAAATGGAATGGAGAAATTTAATATAGTTTAGTTTTTGCTTTTGCATCTTGGTAGGTTATAGGGGGAAAGCCTTTTTGCAATTCTGCTATATGAAAATGATAACTTCTTCACTGACAAAATAGTACACAAATGCTTACTGATTCCCCAGTTAAAGTAAAACTTCAGAAGGATTAAGCAGCAAACTTTAAAGTGGTGGAATTGCTCCAAATATCTATCCAGTGGCAACTATTCCACTGGTGCTGGAGCTGCTCGCCCTGGATAAGCCGATTTACTCTGCTATCTCCCATGCCCTTCATGTTACTCTAAACGCTCAGAGGGTGCAGAAGCTCAGGCTTAGCCCATAAGCTCAAGAACTTTCACTGAGTAAAGGGGGAAACATAGCATAAAACCAAGTGCATGTTAATTTTTCTTTTCATTTGGAAAGAACATTTTGTAAATGTAAAGTAAAAATGTAGACTGGCTGGTGTATGTTGAGTACAGTCAAGATAGTTGGAAGAGAAAGTGTTCAGCACAGCAGCAGCTACAGAGGAAGAAATTGAGGTTTCATGATTCTCACCCCACGCGGTTGTTATGTTGTGTATTTTCCAGCAAGCATGCATACAGACTGACTACTTCCAGGTGGCATAAGTAAGAAACTCGTAGTTTCATTAGCATGAGAAGGTGCAAATAATGAAGGATTTGTTCTACTGCTTTCAGTCACACAGCTAAGTAAAAATAGGGGGTGTCTGGGTGACTTAGTGAGTGGGGTAAGTGTCTGATTCTTGATCCCAGCTCAGGTCTCGATCTCCGAGTCCTGAGTTTGAGCCTTGCCTTGAGCCCTGTGTTGGGCTCCGTGCTGGCCAGGAAGCCAACTTAAAAGAAAAAAATACATGTACATAGATCACACAGCTAGGCAAAAGTAGAAATGAAATGACCACATAAACTTCCTGGCTAAATGCTATCCTCTTGGGGCTCCTGCGTAGCTCTGTCAGTTAAGCATCTGCCTAAGGCTCTCAAGCCTTCACTTCCTAAGTTCCCTGTGGGAGCCCCGCTGCCGTGTCCCACTGACACGCACACTGTCTCCCCTCCAGAAAAGAATAGATACATCTCTTCTAGACCTAGTCCCAGGTCTTCAGTGTTGACTAGAAATCAGGAGTTATTTTTGAAAGTTCACTCTTATCTGCCCCCCATTTAATTTTGTTTTTTTTAAAGATTTTATTTATTTATTTGACAGAGAGAGATCACAAGTAGATGGAGAGGCAGGCAGAGAGAGAGAGAGAGAGAAGCAGGCTCCCTGCTGAGCAGAGAGCCCCATGCGGGACACGATTCTAGGACCCTGAGATCATGACCTGAGCCGAAGGCAGCGGCTTAACCCACTGAGCCACCCAGGCGCCCCCCCCCCATTTAATTTATTTGAAGGTACTATTGTATACATATTATACAGTTGTATGAATTTTTATATCCATTTCCTAATGCTGTTATACAACAAATTTCCACAACCTTAGTGGCCAGAAACAATACCAATTTGTTATCTTATCGTTCTAGAGGTCACACGTCCAGAATGGGCCTCTGAATTGAATCGAGGTGTCAACAGAACAGCCTGCTTTCTAGAGACTTGAGGGGAGCATCTGTCTCTGGCCTCTTCCAGATTCCAGAGGCTGTCTGTATTCCTTGGCTTGAGGACCCTTCCTCCACCATTAAAGCCAGCAGAATAGCATTTTCGAATCTCTCTCTGACCCTGACCTCCCCTTCTGTGTCCATCTTCCACATTTGAGGATGCTTGTGACTTCACTGGGCTCCCCCCAAGGAATCCAGGATCCCTTTATTTTAAGGTCCTGTGATTAGCAAACTTAAGTCCAGCTGCCACCCTAGGTCCCCTCTGCCATGGATCATAACATATTCATGCACCCACATTACAGATTACAATGTGGATGTCTTCGAAAAAGGGGACACCTTCCTGCCCACCGCCATCTTAGCATCTGCCCCTTGGTTTATCCTATTTCTGTGAATCAATGAATGTTATGGGAGTCAGTGTGCAATTTTGTCATTACGCTCTTTTGCCTACAACCAAGGTTGCCAAATAAAGGATACTAATTGATGAGATTATCACAAATTACTATTATGTGGCTACGCCTAAGCTGCTTTTCCTGGCTACATCTTTGTAATGTTCCCATTAGACGCAGATTTCTCTCTAATCCGCTGACTTCATGAATCATGAAGATTTGACGGCCTCACTTGAGCTGAGCTGTCAAGTATGCATTTTCACAGATGAATGAGACATGGACCCTTTCCAAGTAGACTTCAGGGGGTAAGTTTTAGGTCTGTGCTGAAATTAGGGTTCTCATGGGTTCTGGGAGGCCAATTTAATTTCACTGTATCATCATTTGCTAGAAACAGTGATATAAAATAAAACCTGGCTGAACACCTAGGGTATCTAATCAGGGCGATGAAGATGGAGTGAGAACCAACGTGCCCTCGGTGTTAACGAAGCCTGAACATTTAATTCCTGAAATGTGTACTGAAAAGTTCTACCCAGTACCTAAGAGTGTCCTTCCTATTGTGAATGATTGTATGCTGTTGTTTGTGCAGGGAAACACCCATTCTTCGCAAGCAATCCCATCAGAGATATGTGCTTTGACGTGACCTAGTCCTTCTTTCCTTGACACACGAATTCAGTTTTTCCGTGCCTCTAAATTTTCACACAGGCTTTCTGTTACCTGTTGCCTTTTCCTTCAATTAAACAAAAGTCACTAGATTTCAAATATCATAACTATTTACAAAAGTCTGGACATGGCCCCCTTCCAGTGCCATCAAGGTCAATCAGTCCTGTTCGTGCAATATGCAGTTGTCACAAAACATCAACCTGTATTTGGTGCATATTCAAGTACTATGAGGTTAGGAATGTTTGTAATATGATTGAATGGTTCATTATTAAAAGTGGAAATGATACACATTCTCCCATTTATTCCATTCATTTATTCACTTTTAATCTATGCATGTCATAAACCATGGTAGATATGATGGATACAAGATTGGGTAAGATAAAGTACTTCCTGTCACAAAAACGGGGTTTGAAAGAGAAAAATACATATATATTAAACAGAAAGAAAAAGTAATCTATGAGCTAAGGCAGTCGTATGCCACCTCTTCAGAGAGCTCTCATATTTTTTTCACCCCTGCACGAATATCAGTCCTTAGACCTAACATGGTGGCATTCCCAATGAAAACAGGGTAAAAATCAACAAAGAAGCTTGGGAAAGGTTGACTTGGGGGGACCTATGAAAGTACAAAGACTGAGATCAAAGGTGCTGCTTAAGACCCAACCTCAGATAACATCACTTAAAACTTTCATAAGCTTTGAAAATTCCTTAGATCAACTAAAGTATGGTCACACACAACCTGCAATATAAGAAGAATCCGAATGGAGCGAAGCAATAGCTTTCTGGAAGGGAGACGAGCATCCGTGTTCAACACTGGAATGCTCCGGGGAAGGCTCCTCCCGATAGGAGTCTCAGGTGTATTTAATCCTTCTGATGCTCTGCTCATGCCACTTCGCTGAAATCAAAAAACATGAAAAAAGGGTCTTTCCTCTTGCCTTCTTCACACCCAATGCAAAGCTGGCTGCTCCTTCCTCTGGATTCAGTTTCCACTTTTACTGCTCTTTTGGAACTTGTCAAAGTCTCTCGCGCATTCTTACATAAACACCTAATGAATTAGGAGCTCCTGGAGGGCAGAGTCTGTGATCACCTCGGGTCCCAAACATCCCCCATGACCATGCTTTGCTTATGGAAGACTCTCCATGGTGGCTTCTCAAATGTAAAATAGTTCCAGGATCCTCACAGATGCTTTTAATCTCTATCCCTATGCTCACCAGGGTAATAGCAGACTATGAACACTTCCCTTGTAGTTAAAAAATAAAATTTTCCAGAACATGGCGGGGGAAAAGCTATTTTTATTTTCTATAGTACACAATTGTGCGCTATAAATCTGCTCTCTGCTTTGTTGAAAAAATATACTTTGCCCACTCTACTGGCTTTTACTGATGGCATGCTCTGTATTTCAGCACTCCAGTGGGCTCTCTAGAATACTCCAAACCCACATCAGGTGCCGCAGAGTCCCATGAACTAGTGATGACCCCAAGGAGACAGGTGTATTGATACATCTCCTTAAACCAAACAGAAAATCGGCCTTGTCAATAGGCAACAAGGATGAGAATCAAGACAGCGCAGAGCATAGGTCATGAGTATCTGTGGCTTCATGTGGCTTGGGGCACTTCATGCCCTCTGCCCGACTGAACAGAGAGGGGGTCTTCTTAGAACCTGGGTGACACTGGGAGAAGACAGCTCACATGGATCCTCATCCACAGGCTGCTCCATGTGCTGGAACAAATACACACTCGGGAGACCCCATCCCAGGACACTGAGGATGAGAAGATGGGGGTCCCAGCCCTGACTCAGCCCAGTGAGATCTGTGACTGGGAAAGTCACTTTGCCACTCTTGCCTTGGTATCCTTCCCAAGGGTGGAATGAGAGGACTATGCCTAGATTCGCCCAAAAGGCAATGCCAACTTCAATACTGTGTTCATTTCATTCAAGCATTAGGGACAAACACAAGTCATCTGGAGTCCTATCAGATGCCCAAGAGTTTTATAGCTCTCGGTAAAGACGTAACGAATGTGCTCTGTCTAGTAGGAGAAAAGGAGATGTTTGCAGCTGCAGCCAGAAGTTTCCTGTGATTGAGGAGATCATAGATGATATAAATAATTGTGTGGCCAAGAAAATACACCCCAAGGCCTCTATTTTTCTCCAAAAAGTGGGGAATCCAAACACCACAGATTTTATTTTTTTGTTAAAGGTTGTATTTATTTCTTTTATTTGACACACAGAGAGAGAGAGAGAGAGCGAGAGAGAGAACAAGAGAGAGCAACAAGCAGGGGGAGCAGCAGGCAGAGAGAGAAGCAGACTCTCTGCTGAGCAGGGAATGCCACACAGGACTCAATCCCAGGACCCTGAGATCATGACCTGAGCCGAAGGCAGATACTTAACCAACTGAGACACCCAGGCACCCCCATGATTTTATTCCTGAAAGCGAAAGAAGAGAGGAGTATGCCCCAATGCAGCACAGTCTGAAATACAAAGCAGTTATCAGAATAGAGTTATGAATATAATATAGCTATGAGTTATGAATAGGGTTATGAATATAATTTTTGTCCTTTTATCATTTTATGAAGAAAAATAGTCTTAGTTCATGCCAGTTGCACTACCTTGAATGCAGGAGGAAAAAAATAAGGTGACAGAAATCAAAGAAACAGTATCAAAACATGTTTTGATACGGTTACTTTAAAGCATACAAATGTTTTACATTGATTTTGCTAAAAGACACCATTTTCCTTAAGATTATGAAAGTTCTATAAACTCTCATCGGAATTGAAGCTTATCTAGTGATTCCAATTCCTTAAATCTATACTGTATAATGCTGTTGGAATAGCTATCTTTTAATCATGTTTTTCTATGATTAGTTTATTGAAGCAGAAGAGTATATTAAAGCCCTTCTGTGTCCAAGACGCCACTGCGCAAAGCACGTTAATGACGTATCCACCTCAGTCTGTCCTTGGAGGAGCTACAACCTATAAGAAATAATGCACACACAACCCCAAAACGACCCAGTGACAGAAGAGTCTTACGAGAACTTTGTCCCAGTCTCCATGGGTTGTTCTTACACATTAACTCTTGCTGAGTTTCTCAACAAGTCTGCAGAATAGAAGAGGCTGGCGATATTTCTCACTCTTAACCAGTGGGGGCGCAAATGCAAGTCAGGGATCAAGAAACGTAGATTTTACTTCCTTCTAATACATCAAGGTATTTCTGCAGCTGATGGTAGATCTATGTCAAGATCAGTAACCCAAAGAAGCTTATGAGAAATTTGGCTTTTGCTTTGAGTCTGGAAGAACAGGTGTGAGTTCTCTTAAGGGAGTCGAGGCTGCTGAGCATTCCAGTGAATGGGGCAGGAGCACAGACAGGACCGAGTGTACGGGAGGCTCTGGTGTCTGACGAGCAGCACCCTCCGTCGCGGCAGAGCCTCGGGGACAGATGAGCAGCAGCAGGGGTGGGGCAGTGTCCGTTAGAGCTTAGACTTAGCAAGAGCTTTCAGTCATTGGAAATACTTAAGTGAATAAGGATAGATGAAATTGGTAATTTCTAGAGTCAGGTAGGAGATTCTTAGAGACTTCTGGTCTCTAGACTTAAAAATACTGGTGAGGGCTGGAGGGAGATGGAAATTAATGCCAATATGAGAATAAGAAACCCAGTTATGACGTTTAAACACAAAAGAGAGTATATCTCACATGCACACACACACACACAGAGTCCTGATGTTGTACAGATTTCTAAGTCCAGATACTAAAACTACATCATCCAAAATCTGCCCCCTCCCTCTGTCTCTTGATTCTGCTTTTCTCTGTGTTGTTTTCTCTCTTAGGCCCTTTCTTCAAGTGATATGCAAGAAGATGTTGGAACTCTAAATCTCCATGGTATTTTCCTCCTGGGAGCTCAGAAAGGAAGAGAATGGACACAGATTGGTTCCTCTGGGGGCCCAGGTCTCAGTGAGCTCTGAGGGAGAAGGGGAATCAGATTAGTCAGTTTACGCCCCTGTGATGAGGAGGGTCAGGGCCCTTGACGGGCACTCTGCCATGAAGAAACTTCTGTCACTTCCTTTCACATTTCACTGGTCAAAGCAGGTCAGGAAGTCAACACTCACGTTCAAAGAGGGAGAAATGGCAATTGTATCGTGTTTCAAAGAGAAGCCAAGAAATTGTATGGGAAAAGCACTAGTGAACCCCACACGCCCCCCCAGAATCACAGGAGGTTCAGAAGCAGAATCCTGAGGGGAAAGGACTCTGGTGCTTCTGAGTCAAGCACTGGGCTAGCAATGTCACTGTGCTACAGTTAGGAAGATAAGCCAATAGTCCGGCCATAATGTGAGACAGAGAAGATTCTGACGCGGGGGTAAGAGAGGAAGGGAAGGCCGTGAAAGTCACGTCAAAGGAATAATCACTGCGGCCTGGTGAGAAATGAGATCTGGAGAAAGAAGCCATAGTGAACACCCAGGGCTTTTGGTTTCGTTGTTTTTTGTTTTTTTTTTTTTTTTGCCTTTTACTTATTCATTTTTGTCCTGGTGCCTCAGGGGACTGAGGTATTAGAAACAGAAACAGAAAAATCAGGAAGAAAGAGTTGGTAAAGGCCGATCATAGGCCTCAAAACGTCCAGAAGATAAATGTGACATTAGAGTCACCTACAAAGTCAATGTCAGGAAACTTTCTACAGTGATCTTAGGAGTTGAACTGTGACCCCACAAAATTTGTGCACTGAAGCTAAGGACCTCAGACGGTGACTGTACTCACAGACAACATCGTTAAGGAGGTAGTTAGGGTGTCATGGAGTCATTAGAATGGGCCCCGATGCAACATGACGGGAAAAGTCATTCTAACTACGTAATGTGATCAAACAATACTAATTTAAACACAGAAAGCAAAGTGTTCTTCTCAACAGCAGCTCAATACAATCTGCCTTACTTCTAATTAGTAAAATCTTCTGTTTTAACAAATACTTAAGTTTAAGAGACTTCAGGCATTTTTTTTTTCCCCACACAACATTTTGGATGGTAAGGCATTAAGTATCAGAACTTTTTCTGAAAAAAATTTTTTTAATTTTCTTAAAGCTGTTCTGTGCGCATTAGGAGAGTGAGCTGTGGGGAATGGAAGGCTTAGTTCTGGGATATGCCGGCCACAGCACTCTGAGTGACATAAAAGCAGAGCACACCAACATCCCCAGAGGAAATAGCTTCTCTCTTCACAACCATCCCATCACAAAGAAGAAAATCCCAGGTAATTTAGCAGACACAATGATCTTCCTCCCAAGAGAGGCAAAACTTGGCACCTTCTTTCTAGTGCATCCATTTTAGAGTTGGACATATTAACTTGGTTTTCCAACTCAGGCTGTTAAAATGCCATAAACATCGATGTCCAATCCTGTTGGGATGAATGTAAGATTGAGACATGTCGGAATTTTTGCCCTTAATCCCTTTCTGTGCATTGTTTCCAAACACAGAATCTTTACAGGGATGGAATTCAAGCTGGGCACAGTGGGTAGAATGCCGTCTCTACCTGGGTGGATAAGAAGTCGTTGTTGGTTCCAAATGACCTTGGCGTTCCCTCCAAAGGGTGACCTTCACAAGCTCCGAGACTTCATCTGCAGTCGGACACCAGGATTTGCCGTTACCCAGATCCCATTTTAATTTTATTGCAGAGTTGAAACTTGTTTTCTGAAAAGCTTCCAGAAAATAGGCCAACTACACTGGAAAGCTAACAGTGATGGGTTTGAAGATACACAAGACAGTTGGCGATGCTCTAAGCCCTGAGCTCACCCTGCCTCCTGCTCTCCGGGTGGTCATGGGGACAGGTGCTGACGGCCTACCACCCGCGCAAGCATCAGCGCCGCCCAGGGCCCTCCGCTCTCTCCTGACGTCTGCTCTCTCCTTCTTCCTCTCTCCCTGGAACTGCAAACCCTTTTCCTCCGGGGAGCCTCCGGCTCTGTGGGTGCACAGCCCGTCCCAGCAGAGCCCTCCCAGAGCAGCAAGCTGACCTGGAGGGTTAGACGAGGACCAGCGCTCTTGGCCCTGGTAATCGCTCAGCAAAACCGGGTCTGCCCATGCCTCAGCCATCCCTGCCGCCTTCGGTGTTCTGCACGTCCGGGGTTCATAGGACTGTTTTACCTAAAAAAAGAAGAGGCCCCCACAACTGGCAACAAGAGATCACCTGTCCTCAGGTTGCCAGTTGCTTCTGTGCTTTGACAAAGGTACAGAAAGCCCATGCTGCTGTTGCGGGGCCCCTCCTGCCTGACTCCCTCAGCCTCCTCGCCTGTCCCCACACACGTGCCGCGCCCTCAGACGCCCTGGGCCCAGCCTCCCGGCCGCAGCCTCCGGCACCCTCACCGCCCCTCCCTGCCCCCGGCTCCTGCTTGGCCAAAAACGCGGCACTTCGGTTTTCCTCCCCGGCCTTTCATCTGCTCGTTCCTGCCGTTTCGGGTAAGTGACCTCCATCGCAGCGACCTCCCTGTGCCCTGACCCGCACAGCGGCTCCCCACAGAGCAGAGGGGGCCCCCCCCCCCCGCCCCAGGCCGCGGTCCCCAGAGCTGGGCTCCGCCGCGTCCTCAGCCGGTCCCGCGGCTGAGCACACCCAGCCCGTGGCGCTGCCAGCGAGTGACTGTCCCCAACCAGCAACGAATTCCAACCTCACGAAGCCCTTTCTAGGTATTTTAGATAAAGATCTGGATTTTCAGAAAGCCGCCTTCCTATGCAATTACTCCTGCCCAAGAGCAGATTCATATGTAGACTTGGCTGCCGGGAATCCGGGGTCTGACTAAATCACGTTTATCCGAGCAGGTGCAAGTCCCTCCCCCGGGGTCAGCAAGACGCACGCAGGCGGCGAGGCTGAGAGCGCATGCGCAGCCGCTCCCGCCCTCCGGCCGGGCTGCCGAGGGCCCCTGCGGCGTCGGGAACCCCAGGGCCATGGTCACGGGCACGAGCCCCAGATTTTTTCCTTTTTAATTGTGCAAGTTCCCAGCTATCATGGGGACATTTTGATGCAGTATTACATCTTGAAATGTTATTTACATTTGAGCTCACTTTAATAATAGCACAAACAACCACTCACATTTGTTGAAATTATCCTGTTGAAAAAATCTCTGTCCAGCCAGGGATTTTTCTAAGTGCTTTATGTGAATTAACTCAATGAATTATTAACACGTCCCTATGAGATCAGTGCAGAATCCCCACTTTGCAGGTGGAAAACTGAGACAATGAGAAGTTAATTAATACCCCAGGGTCCCAGTTAAGGCCAGAGAGCTGAGTCCAGGCAGTACCCACTGTGCCCACCTCCTTACCTGAACCAGCTTCATTCATAAGACTGGGCAATCACGGCTCCCTCACAACTTGCCAGATTATTTTGAGCATTTTTGGGGCGTGGGGAGAACGCAGGGGTGAAGAGGGGCGGGGGAGAGAACCTCGGGCCGACTCCTCGCCTAGTAGGGCTCTTATGACCTGAGTTCTCAGGCCTGAGCCAAAACCAAGAGTCAGACACTTAACCAACTAAGCCACCCATGTGTCCCCGAGTCTTCCATTTTTTAAGAGGCAAGGATGCACTTCGGGAGATTTAAAGCCAATATACAAACACAATATATTACTCATGTATTTAGTACTATCCAAGGTTTTTAAAACTTTTTTATTTTCAAATGTCTGAATGGTAAGTTATAAGTTAAATGATTTTGAAAAAACACTGAATATAACAAAAGTTTGGGGAAATATTTCAGAACGTGTGATCATGATCTTCCCAAACTGTTAAAATGTGAAACACTCCGTATCCCCGTATTCACCTCAAAGATTGAACAGCTTCGGACTGGAGCTCCCAGTTCCTCCCACCCTCCCCTTCAGGCCTCCCTTGGTGCATGCGCGGTTCACGCTAGCCCCGTATGACTGACCACACGGGGGTCGTGAACTCCTGGGGTCGGCTTTCTCTAGTTGTCTTGTGATCTTCCTGAGAGCAAGGAATCAGGATCCTTCACTTTTGTACATCAGCTCTGCAACCAGAATTAATAACGATTCATGGATTTGAATCGTGTGCCATTCCTTGGCACACCCCAAGCCAGTAATACCTTGGCAGCGTCTAGACGCACAGCTAAGTCTGCAGAGTCCGACACCGCGTCCTGTTCTCACATCAAGCAGAGACATATGTGTGTCCTCCTTTCCACGGCTCCCCGCACTTTGCTGGTACAAACTGGCTTTTCAATTCCCCCAGGTTCATTCAGGGTCAAGACGCCACTCAGCAGCCCAGCCAGGCAGGACCTTACACCTGGTGGCGTGGTCTTGCTCTGCCTACTCGATGTTTTTCAACATTATTCTTCTCGCAGTACAGCCCCAGTCCTCTTCTCCTCTCTGACCACAGACACATATTCCCAGGTGCTGCCGTATGCCAAGCTCACGGAGGCTGAAGCCCCCAGCTTCTCGCGGGAGGCTGAACGGATGGAGAGCGCCCCAGCCTGGCACACAGCTTACAGGAAGCCTTCCAGGATTGTTAATACCCAAAAGGCTATTCTGCGATCGCCTGTCAGTTCCCTGGATTATGACCTACTGGGTTTCAGGGAGCCTTTCTGTTCCTCCCCTTGGTCCCTTCTGGCCTAAACACCTTTGTGCCTTCAGCAGGTTGGACCACCTGAAACCTGTCCCCTGTCCCAGCTCCTCAGAGAAGGTAATAACACCACCTGTCACGCTGACCCCAGTGACCTCTCACTGTCAACTTTCTGCTCTAGCAACTGGCCACCCGCCCAGACGCTGCTTCCCCCTCACAGACATTTTTAAAACAAACAGTTTTCTTGCCTGTCACTCTGTGGATGGCATCTTTCTTAGTCTCTTGAGGGGGAGTTAGCAAAAGCCGCACGTCTGAACACATTCTGTCTCCTGAGCTTTCTTCAGTTACCACTATGTCAACTTCAAAAGTTCTGTGATATATCAATTTTATAAAAATCAGCATTCTCCATTTTATTCTGCTTTTATTAAATATTTACTGGTTAAGGATTTACTTTGTTTTCTTCCTTTGTTCCTGTCTCGTTTCTGCTGACAGGAGAGGTGAAGGCTAACTGTGTCCACTGCACTCACACTCATGTTAGACTCTTTTTCCTTTTTTAAGCATTTGATTTCTCTCTGAATTTGTAGTTTTCATTCAAAACCAGTGGGCCGCATCTATGGCTGCCCTTTGTCAGAGTCTGTAGAGAAATCTCCAGAACGTCCATATTGATCTTTAGGGTTTATTCATAAAAGAGCACCCGCACGCGACATGGACATCTGGTCACCCAGCACACAGAGCTGACACCTCACACCCTTCCCTTAAAGCCTGATCACATCTGCAGGGATGAGGATCCTTCCTGGAGTGAAATTAAAGAAGCCCTGTTCAATTTCTTATCTGAAGACATGAAGTTCACATTTCACTAGCACTGAGACCTACTATATTAGAAAATATCCATCAAAGTTCAAATTACCTTCTCTCTGAACTGTGTTATACAGACATGTCCAGCGGCAGTAACTCCCATGTGGGGCTGCCTTAGGACAAGTGTGGGATGGGGCTCGAGAAATATCATCCCTCACGGCAGTGTCCATCCTTCACAGGGATGGATTCCGTAATGCCTGCCATGCTGTGCCGTTCCAGCTGGGGAAGACCTAAAACGGCACCAATAACATGCTAGACTACTCTGAAAGGAGCCACTGTCTGTGATTGAAGGTTCAAGATGAGAAAACTCGGGTTTGTATGCTTATCAGTGTGGACTGTGATAGTCCCGTTGGAGAAGGCTGCCCATGCCTGATGGCACTTGGACACAATTCTCATGAGTCTCATGACCGAATGACTTGAGTAAATACTCTGTTAGGCGAGTTCCTTCCCTCCTCCAAAGTCAGATTTCTGCAACTGGCCTTCAGGAAGTGCATCAACATGGTGAGAGCCCATAGTGTTCATCTCAGCTTAGGGATGATGAAGAGAGCAAATCAAAAGACAGAAGGAAGCTATTCTGCCTGGAAGGTTTATGGGAGAGGGCATCCCAGAGAGGACCAGGTCTAACTTAGATGGCATTGCATGAGCTCAACAGTCCTGACAGCCTTTGGGAAGAGGTGATGTCATGCCACTTTCATCCCAGATCTGATGACCACAAGACAGCTTCCCAACTGAACTGACCTACCGCAAATGTATTTGTTCATTTCAACATGGGTAATCCAAAGGTAAGGGGGCAGGACAATGAGAGGAAGCAAGAAGAGAGGACGACAAGGATGGGGAGCAAGGAGTGGGAACAACTGTGAGTTATAAGGAGTAGACAATCCCTAAATGGTCACCAGCGGGGAGCTCGGGAACCAAAGGTACCTGGAGATACCGGAAAGCCCTTGGTTCTGGGAACTCACTGGATGTCTCTATCTTATCCTCATCAGCTCCCACCGACTGTTAGCTCAGAATCCCGGACCATCCCTTCCACTCACTACCAGGATCAGCACCATCTTGCCTTAATGCGCTTCCCTTCCATCTGGTCAAACCCTAGAGGCAGACCACTTAACATCAAACATTCATAAATTCTATATAAGACAAATTGCAAGTTAGAAAGAAAAGGAAGATGAAAAGAAGAAAGAAATCAGGGAGGGAGCAAGGGAAGAAAATTATAAACACTTTAGAATTACTCTTTATATAATAGGAAAATGCCAACATCTGTTTTGACATATCTCTAGAACTGGCAGACTAATTTGCTTAGCAGTTTTCTCCCAGGAGTTGATGATATTTGAAACGTTAGATGAAAACAATGAAGCTGTGTTTTCCATAGCTTGACTCACTCACTAGACTGGAAAAATGGAGAGATATTTAAATTCTTATGTTTGGGCTTAGTTCATTTGACATATTTAACTGATAGTACTAAGTATGCAATAGCTTTTAATTTCTGAGTTGAGATTTTTTAATTATATAAATAATCAGGTTCTATAACGTGTTGTGGCTTAAAATGTTTATGATAAAGTCTTAAAATACAGTCACTTCATTTAATTGCAAAAGTAACAGGGCCCCTGCATGGCTCAGTCAGTTAAGTGTCTGACTCTTCAGCTCAGGTTATGATGCCAGGGTCTTGGGCTGAGCCTTACATTGGGCTCCGCACTCGAAGGGGAATCTGCTTGAGATTTTCTTTTTCTCTCTCCCTGCCCTTCCCAGCCCTGTACTCTCATTCTCTGTCTCTCTAAAATAAATAAATAAATAACTTCAAAAGTAACTACAAACCTTTAGAAATGTCTCCTAATGCCACCATAGACCTGCACAGTATTTTACTTTGAGTTAAATATGGAAAAAATCCGAACCCTTTATGTGCTCTGATATATAAATTGGGCCTAAATCTCTCAGATTATTTCTTAGTACTTTGGTTGATTGGCTTAATATTTGAAACTTTTTAGAAAAGTTTTAGGTAAATCTTTCTTTGGGAACACAGGTACAATCTACCATGCCCAGCGGCATATTTTCATGTGTGATCTTATATCTGGGGAAGAATGTGGAACATCACCATAAGTTAGAAAAACAAAACACCGTATCGGTTTCTTGAGAAGAGTTCAAAAATAGGTAGTGACTTTTTAAGGGGGGGAAACAAACAAACAAAAACCAGAAGAGCTAAAAGCACCTGTACAGTGAATGAAAGAATGACCCTTGAGTTGACTTCCGTCCTTTTGTGTTTGTTCCCAACCTGCCTCCCTCAGGATGAAGAACAAAGGAAGTCTGCTTCCGTTGAGATCCTTACAGCCACACTTTCCAACTCTCTCCCATCCAGGCTGCCTCCTTCTCTGAGAATCACCTATCTCCTTTGGTCCACCACTATATTTTCTAGAAAACTCTCATCTTCCAGAGATCACTCCCTCAGCCACAGTGCGTCTATAGAAGCCCCAAGCTGAGCAGGGACTAATTTCTCAAGTGCCCTCTTCCCCCATGTGGGAAGAAGAAGAAAAATCTCCCTCCTCCTGGCTTCTGGAGAGCAGTGCTGCAGTACTGCACCATCTTCTCTCCTCCTTCTCCCTTGGGCATCCCGTGCTCCCATGGTGATACTTCTCTTTCTGGAGTGTCACTGTAGGTCACTTCTCAACTCACTACCCCTCTCTTCTTGAGCACCCTGCCCTGGTTCAATGTTCTGCCTCCACTTCATCCTCTGCCAAGACCAGAGTCACTAGAGCCTCCGTATTTATGTGTCATCGATGACATGATAGCAACTCCAGTGACACCTGCCTCCGGATAGTTGTTGTCTTCAAATGGCCTGGCCACACCCCCACGGTGTCATGTCTGGTATGGTCTCACCTTAAAAGGTCCAGTTCTGAACTTCTGGGCTCTGACAACAGGCCCTTCCCTGTCCCTGTCCCCATGGTTGACCGTCAGCTCACTGCAGTGGATTCCTTACATTCTCCCTGAGCTGCACTCCTTCCATGAACCACCTGCTCTCAGCTGGCACCTTCGAGTTCCTCTCATGAAAGATTTATAAATCACTCCCCCCTCGCTCCCGTAGAATTTCTGTCACCTCTTTTGTACATCCACCACTGAGGCCTGCTCAGGCCAAGTCCCCATTCCTGCAATGCTGAATTATGTTGGCGAGAAGTCAACTGCTTGAGAGCCTTTCCAGACTCAGGTGCTCCTTTCAGCTCTACTTTCAGGGTAGTTCCAGGGTCTCCTCTCCCACCCTTGGTTAGTGCACTTTTTAATTCCTCAATTAAGGGGGGGAAACAAGCATTCATACCTCTATCGCCCAAAACTTTTCAGTGCAGATGTTCTCCCTGTAATTCATTAAAAGCAAGAAGCCATCAGCCACGAACTGCTTCAGTGCCGGTACACTTTTCGTCAAACCCTGCCTTGCTTCCCCTTTCTCCCTCTCTCTTTTCTCCAGTTTTAGAGGAAAGAATCTTCCTACTTGTTTCTGGGCCTTACCCCATCCCATTAGATGCCTCAGATTTAGGAAAACTTGTGAATCCCAAGTACTAAAAATACAAAGACAACCACACCAAGGCACATCCTAGAAAAACTGCTGAAAGCAAAAGAGAAAAGCATTTATGAAGCTTCAGAATAATCAAAGCTTTAAGGTGAAAAACAGTGTAGAAAGTTGTGCTCACTTACTTGAAGTTCCCTTGTCAGAAGAACTGTGGACTGCAAACACCTGGGTTTTGTTTTGTTTTGTTTTCTTTTTGTTTTGTTTCACTTTGCTTTTTTACTGTCCCTATGTCCAAATATGATTCTCTGACCCTGTGAGGCTTATAATAGCTCAGAGCTGCTGCTGCTTTTTGCCCAAGTTCCTTGCAACTTCTGAAACAGCAAATGTCATAAAGATAAGGGCAGAAAGAATGTTGGACCCTCTTTGTTGTTTCTTCCTTCAGCCATCAGAGATCATTTGTTTCAAAGTGATCTGGGCCCCAGAAAGTTTGACAAAAAGCAGCTTATTGAAATTTTCTGTGAAGTATAAATTGGCAATAAAAACAATTTGATAGAAAGTGTAAAGTATATGTTCATTGATTTTCAAACATATAATAAATCATATTGTAATTTTGTCATCTTAAAGTGGCAACATTTTTATAGAACTTTTCACTTTCACCTTACAAATTAATTTTAGTCAGTTATTCTTGTCCTATACCCTGTTAGAGAAAATGTATGGGAATACCTAAAATCCAGTAATGTAAGAAAAACTCATAGTAAAACCAATATTGAGTAATTTAATTAAAAGATCAGGTTAGATTTTCAAGCTTTTATAATAAAACTTTTCTTAGGATGAAGCAAAGTGTGTCTGTGTATACATAGGGTGTGGGCGGATATTTAGTGCTTAAAAATCGTGGGCTCTACTACCCAGCCGTTAGGGTCAGAGCCCAGTTTAGCATGGACTGAGTGGGATCTCTAAGTAAGTTTCTATTTAATTTCCTTGTATAATTTCTATGTTTGTTCGCGTTCTCTATGTGATGAGACACTGTTCTCCGACCTTCCTTCAACTACTCTGACAGGTTTCTTCCGCCTTTTCAACATCTGATTCAGTCTCTGTCCAGTAAATCCAACATCTGGGCTTGCTCTGGGACAATTTCTGTTGATGGTTTTTTTCTTTCCTACATATTAACTACCCATGATTTCACATTTCTTTGAATGTCTCAGAACTTTTTGTTGAAAACAAGATATTTCTAATTCTATAATGTGGCGACTCTAGAAATCAGATCCACACTCCCTGGAAGATTGTGGTCGTTACCATTGGTTGTCACATGCGTGTTTTGTTGGTGCTATTTGTTCAGTGACTTCACTGGACAGGTTCTGCCCATTCTGTACTCCCTGTCATCTGGCCACTGAAGCTTCTGCTAACTTAGCTTAGTGGACAGCCAATGACTGGACAGAGATGTCCTTAAATGCCATGAATCCTAAATATCTCACTAAGTTTTGCAAAGGGGCTCTGGGTGTGTTTAGGCTCACCTTCAATGCTCAGCAGGTTATAACTGGTTCAGCTTTTCCTTCCTGCTCATGCAAAGTTTCAGATGAGCTACAGGCAAGAGATTGGGGTTTTCTAGGTCTCTGCTGAGCGTGGGCAGTGCTGCACACGTGCTGTGGTTTCTAGATTCTCAGAAATATATCAGAGCCCTTCAAAGACCTCATAAACATCTAATTTTCTAGATTTTAACTTTTTATCAGCTTATTGCTTATTCTGGCTAATAATACTGCCTCAGGAAGCTACAATATTAAGCAATTGCTGCTGGTTATTTTTGACAAACAACATGGTGTTAGGGATGTTCATACCGAGCAAGCTCTGAGTCTGTTGAGTAGAGAAAGGGCTGAGAATACAGCTTTTCAGGGAGCTTACAGACAGGTTAAATAAACAAATTCTGTAAGGATGTGGTTTTTTTGTTTTGGTTTGGTTTTGAATTTTTTTTTTTTTTAATTCTAAACCCATCCTGCCCCTTCCAGTAGCTGCTAGAATGCAAGTTTTCACAGTTACCATGGTTGCAAGGTTATGGGTTTTCATGGTTATGTTAGACCTGAAGAGAGAGAGAGGGGAATAGAACAAGTAAAAATACCCCAAAACTCATGGTTTCTACCGTGATTCATTTACTTTTCCTCAGATTATTGGAAGCCTTTGTTTTTTTCCAGCATGTGAAAAGTTGCTTTTTAACAATTTCTGACAGTGTTCTGATTGCTTTTCTGGAGAAATAAGCTTTTGGAGGTCTTCTTTCAATTACTCCAGAATTGGCATTTTTTTCATATTTTTGTGTGCACAACTTTTTCCATCTGCTAAATGGGGAAAATAAAAGCACTTACTTCATAAGATTATCATAAAGATAAAATTATCTGGCAATTGTAAAAGCATGTAGAGTAGTCTGGGGCACATAAGCACTCACTGAACATGAGCTACTATGGTTATGGACAGAATCAAAGACGGAAGGATACACACATAGTGGCAATAATAATTATCTTTGGGTAGATAGGATTGTGGATATAAATTTGTAGTATTTTTACCTTTCTAAGTTTTCTGGGTATTCCATAACAAATATGCAATGCATTTATAATAAAAAAGGGAAAATATAAATATATAACAGAGGTTCTGTCATTTTTTAAATTTATATATATATATATTTTTAATTTAACTTTATTTTTTCGGTGTTCTAAGGTTCATTGTTTGTGCACCACACCCAGTGCTCCATGCAATACGTGCTCTCCTTAATACCCACCACCAGGCTCACTCATGCCCCCACCCCCTTCCCTTCCAAAACCCTTATGTTTAATATATTTTTAAAAATATTGAAAGCAAATGATGACTCCTCTGCCTATACAGCAATAATTTTATATGCAAGGAATAAAAGCTCACCTTCAATGATTTAAAATTCTTTGTTAATCACATTTCCTTTCCTGCACTTATTAAAAGATATTTAGATAGGGATCAAGGACTTGCGGCTGGATTCCCATGAGAGGCAGAGAGTCACGCATCACTTTATGGTGGTATCCTAGGGAAGGAACCAGCCTCAGGCTATGACTACGTAAGTTCCTTAAGAGAAATGACTCTGTCCATGGGACCCTAACTGCGCCATCGACCTTACACTCTCAACACAGCTTGAAACACTGACTGTTTAATGATAATGGAGTACCCGCGGTATCCTCCTCCTCTAATCCCCTATATGGATGTGTCTTGTTCAGACCATGGAAGTTCTACACTACTGTGAGAAGAAAGAAGGGGTGAGAGATATCCCCAGAATTATCAACATTGAAGATTATATCTTTTATATCAAAGATATAAAAGTGAGCTATTTCTTGCACATCTGAGTTAATGGAATCAGTTGTGAAAGTTGTGGAGTCTTATATTATTTTCCTTCTCAACTGTACATTTAGGTTAATCTCATGAAAATTATCAAAAATGTATAATATATGAAAAATATTTTTTGTTGCAGTTATAATGACTAGAACTAGGGAAAAAATTAACTGTGACTGAGGGGAGATTCATTTTTGACCCCGTCATTGCTTGGATCAAATTGTCACATCAAGCAACTTGCTGCCAATCCATCAGATTCAAATTAAAATGTATCAAAGTAAATCGGGGGCCACCTGCCTCTCTTACGTCTCCACTCTTCCCAACGTGTTTTTTCACCATTTTTTGCCTCCATCTATTTCATGACCTCTTGATTTTCTATTTGCTACCCATCTATTTCTCACAGAAAAATGTAAAACATTGTTATATGCAACTGATGAATCACTAAATTCTATTTCTGAAACTGATTAAAAAAAAGAAATTCTTCAGAAGTTCAACACTTCATTACTTGGAGTTTGGGGGTGTTTTGGCATGTACACACACACATACACATACATATGTACATATACACATGTGGCATTTTGGCATATATATACATATACACACACACATATATATACACATACACAGAGATATATCTTTAATGAAGTCATGAATACTGATATATGACTTTCACTAATAGAGTGGTTTTCCCGAGCCAGGCCTCTTCCAGATGTGTTCTGTTGACTGATAGCAGTTTATTCAAGAAAGCTGTCTTTGGTGGATATGTATACTACTTTGATTGTAGTGACAGTTCCCAAGTATATGCGTATGTCCAAAGACACCCAACTGGATACATTAAAAATGTATAGTTTTTTGTATATCAATTATACCTCAACAAAACTGTTTATAAAGCAAAACAAAAACCCTTTTTCATGCAAGGAAGAGTGGGATATGGTGTGCTGAAGGGAGGGTGAGTATAATACAATTTAGTAAATCAATCAATAACCAGACCAGGTATTAACTCCTTGTAAATTAAAAACCTAATAGGCTTTCCTTGTCTGCCAATGGAAATGCTTTTTTTTTTTTTTTTAATTGTTGAGGACATCACAGAGTCAGCCTGCTGCTGGTTGGCCCTCTCCAGGCACCCAGGCAAGAGGCCACAGGGATCTGAAGGTCACACAGGAGCGTGTCATGGGGTTTGACCAGGAGGTCTTCTCCAGTCTCACTTCTTAACAGGAACCTTCAAGGAACCATGGCGCCTTGGCACATCTGGAGACTCAACTCTCTTTGAGGCTATGCAAAAAAGGTGCACCATCAAATTGTTCTCTAAATGGAAGGATTTATTTTCATGCTCACAGACAATTGCATGAAACAGACTATTTACATAAAACATAAGTACAAACAATATAATACAACTTATAATGCACATAATTAGGATTCTCTTATTTTTGCTCAGAACAATATTGGCAGAGACAGCAGGACCGTTGCTAAAGGAAGAATCTGAGAATTGTTAGCAATACTCTGAATCATTTCTCATGCCTTTTTTTTTTTTTTTAAGAAGAATCAGTTTGGGTTATAGAAATTGGAAATTCACTAACAGCATGAGTGAGCACACTTTCACTTCTGTGATAATGACTAATTTTATCTTATAAATGTGTTGTTTTCCTCAGAGCTGGGGCTTGGAATGGGTGTGAGCAGTTTCTTCTGACTGTTTAGGTAAATTCCCACTCCTCAGAACTTTCATAATTGATCCAACGCCCCAGGCAATGAGTGCCCAGCCCTGGCTGCCACAACTCGTGTCTTAAACTGACTTTTGAAAACAATGTCTCTGACAGATGTCATTAAACAACATTTTTTACAGGTAGAACTGGACAGCTCTCAAAGGAGCATTTGACATCAGTGAATTAAAGGGGAAATTTATATTGTTCACATCTAACAACAAGATTTCAAATGACTGTCATAATTAAGATCTTAAGACTGCAAAAATGTATAGTGCCTCCAATGACCCATAGAGGAAATATCCAGCAAAACATGAGCATCGCAACAGAACAACCAAAATTACCCTCTCTCATCCCAATGAAGGAAGAAATGCCATCTCATCGTATAAAAGCTCCATTGTAATTAGAGGTTTCTGAGAGAAGCAAGGTCGGTAATTTCCTACACTTTTGCCAAGGTTTGAAGTTGACTTTCAAGAATGTCCAAAGACAAAATAAAATAATTCCAAATAGGTTCGATTTTATACCACAAAACATGCAACATGATCAAATACAAAATTAGGAATTTAACATTTCATGTTTCTAGAAGTGTCTTCAAATGGTAGAGCACTAGTTCATTGTCAGGCACTTTATAAGAATCCTACATTGGACCGAGTGTATGCATGTTTTCTGCGGATGATGTCCTTTCGGTGGTGATTCTAAATGCTCAGACTGGAGGTTCATATTGTACTTCCCTTCAAAGTGCAGAAGTTCGAGTCTGGTGGTGGTTATGAGTCATGGTATAGGCCAAAATAATCAACTTTTACAGGATAAACATTAGCTTTCTTAGTCAAAGCTAAGGAGGACACTGTTGCACACTCGCGAAGCAGTTTGACACTTACCTTTAAAAAAATCAGGTGGTGTTCTAGGTGCTTCTCATATGGCCAGTCACCATGTCTGCGGCAGGCAAGAGCCAGTGTCTGACTTCCCTGTAGCTATGGTTTTCCTGAGGAAGAAGAGTAACAAGTCTTCTGATTTCCCAGGTATCACATTCCCATTCTACTACAGAACAAACACTACAGTGGTATGAGATTGGTTGGCTTGTTTGTTTGTTTTTGGAAAATGTAAAAATTAGAATGGAGTCAGGTTCTGGAGGCTGAGGCTGGGTTGGCCTAAATTTTAAATTGATTTTTTTCCAGTACCACCTCCCCAGCAGAGCCGGATGGGCATTGTGTCAGTGGTTTTCTATTCCCGGGTTCAAAGAGAGTCATAAGAGTAATTTCCTTAAAGTATATCCAGTCAATCATCTGCTTCTAACTAGAACCAACAGTATCTATGAGTAATGATTAATCATCTTAAACAGGGTGCTGGCAACTTTTCATAGGATATTAAACTATCTACAGTAGGTATGCTAATAGCAGAGAGGACGGTTTGATGTTCCAGAATCCAGATCTCCTCCTTAGCTTATGAGTCTGTAACGTTGAGCCATTTCAAGTTTTTCTTGTTGTGGAGGATTAAATTAGCAGGAGTTGAGAAAGGAAGAAAGCACGTTTGAATGCCTGGTTTCTGATGTCTGATTAAATTAGGAGAAGTGGAGCACAGTTTCTTGGCCAACCTACACCTGAGTTAAGACATTTTCAACTGCTAGCAATGTGTAGTGAATATTCTACCACTTTTCTTCTCTCTGGTCTGAAAATGTGCTGGCTAACTCTATCTTGTCAACACAATAAAATAGGTTTATCTGAATTAGATCTGATATCAACTTTTATCATGGGTAATAAGCCTTATTTTTTTCCGATGGCAGAGCTAATATGATCTTTAGAAAAGACTATATGAAGTGACTTTTGCTAGAAACTGTACAATTGGTATCATACTCTGATTAGGTTTTTATGATGCTGTAAGTCACTTTGCAGTATGAACTAGATTTTCAAAAGAGAGCAGGTCTCCATTCCTGATGTTTTAATGCCAAATTTCTGATCATAGACTATATTAAAGTTGAATAAAATTTTAACCCATCTGCTAAAAGAAATGTATAATTCATATTTAATATAAGTCCATTTTAAAAAGAGTAGGAATACCGTCATTTTAAAAATCACTATCAGAACTTGAGCATTGCAGAGAGGCAATCAGACATGAATAATGCATCTCATTTATTGTTCTTCAATATTCAAAAGAGAAAGGAAGCAAAGATTAGAGCAATATATTTTCTTTGGTTTTGTAGTTTTGAAACAAATACCCTGAATGCTTTGGTCCAGTATTTATTGAGTTACAAAACATCATTAACTCGATTATAAATCAATTACGAGTAGTGTTCTCAACGAGAGAAAACAGCAAAATAACATCCAAAATGGTACCCAGCCTGCAAATATTTTACCCAAATGGGAATGCATTGTGCAATATTTGGTTTACCTTTGGTGCACTTCTTAGGTGCAAATAAATATTATTTTATGTTATCTCACTTCACGAGGACTGATTGGTATGGCCTTCTGGTATCGGCCATAGATAATTCACAGAAGAATAATCAAATATTGGCCATGCCATGTCAGTAGAAATTGCCAAGCACACCATGAATGAATGGATGTACTGGGCGTGACCAAAGCAATCATCTTAAAAAAGAGTAGCAAAGAGTTTGCAAATGAGTTCGTTTAACAGTGTCATTTGAATACCTATGTAGAAATTGGTTACTGTAGCAATGAGACTACAGCACGAGCCCTCCACATGGAGAGCAGCCACTTTGAGGCAAAGAGAGTTCACTGTATCCATCCATGACACCTGTTATTTGCCCCAGAGCTATCTTTTGAGATAGAAATGCTCAATTCTTACATAATAGAGATACTTTAAAAAAAAACGTATCTATAAAAAAAAGAACCCTTATGGAGTATACAAGGCATCCTGGGGCTGAAGAAAGTCTATGGCCGTCAGCAAAGTCTATCCTGAAGGTGTTTTCACAGTGCTGAAGACAGGTTCACGATTTATTCTGAAAGCAAGGAAAATGTGATAAAGAAGCAGCAGGATATTTGTGAACTCAGACGCTACCAACACTACACCTTCAGTGTGCATTACGGCAGTGTTTATGCAAAATGATTAGCTGAGTGCAGACTTGCTACATGTTTAACATAAAATCTCCTCTGATCTTCCAGTAGACCCTGGTGTATCCTGGGGACACGGGACTCCCCCGCTGAGACTGTGTCCCGAACTCGGAAGGCGGTCTGACCCATGGATTCTGCCAAAGCCTCCAGTGGAAACCCTCGCCGTCCTGGACTTTGAGTCCCACGACTCTCACCCCTGTGCAGAGAAATAAGGAAATAAGGCCATCCTCGGCTGAAACTCCCGCCCTCAGGACAGTCGGTTCTGGAAGAGTCCCAGCGTCAGACCCACAGAACTGTGCGCGCATCCAGGCTCCCCACGTGGGACCCGCCCTCACACTCAGCTCGGGAGTCACTGGGTCCCCATTTTCACCTTTTCTCACTTTTGCTTCTCTGCCCTCTGGCATCACTCCATGAGTCTGTGGGACCAGACCCTGGTCCACCCTGAGCACGGGGGCGACCCCTTCCCAGGGACAGGGCTACTCCGGGGCAGGGATGCTCGTCCCGCACCGTCCATTCCTCCACAGGCCCTGAGGTACCCCGCCCGGCCCGGCGCGCACACAGGGAAGCGCCACTGGCGGTCAGGACACACCTGAATGGGCTTGCCGGACGTCCCCGCGGTAGTGGGGTGCAGAGACCGCCCCAAAGCATCACGGACATGGGCCTCCAGGGAGCCGGGAAACAGAGCGCAGAAGCACGGAGTCTCTGGCAGAGGGGCTTCCGTGGGGCAGAGCTGCTCCCAAGTCGCTGTCCCATCGCTCAGGGGTGACGAACCCATGTTCATGCCAGCCGCTGGGCCACAGCGCTCCTGGGGAAAGCTGTGCTGAGGTCTCCCTCCGAAGGATGGTCACCTCCACAGTCTATTTTCTCAAAACAGAGACTTGTCCCCTCTGGAGAAAAGACCGTGAGCCCTGCCTCTGGGAATCGCTTCCAAAGAATTTAATGTGAGCCCCAGGAAAGCCAGTTTCCTAATGAAAAGCAAAAAAACTTCAACTGTATCCAGAAATAACCCTAGAGATTAAACTGTGATAGTGTCATTTGATATTAATGGCATTTGATTTTTTCTTTAGCAGGATTAAGTTGGTTGGTGCAGCTTGAAAGTATTACTCTCCAATTGTGTTTCACATAGTAAAAAGAAAAAAGGATGATAACAGGTGTTGGAGAGGATGCAGAGAAAGAAGAACCCTCTCACACTGGTGGTGGGAATGCAAGCTGGTGCAGCCACTCTAGAAAAAAGTATGGAGGCTCCTTAAAAAGTTAGAAATAGAACTACTCTAAGACCAAGAATTTGCACTACTTGGTATTTACTGAAAGAATACAAAAATACTGATTCAAAGTCTATAATCACCCCAATGTCTATAGCAGCACTTTCCACAATAGCCAAACTATGGAAAGACCCCAAGTGTTCATCAGCTGATGAATGGATAAAGAAGACACATATAAAATGGAATATTATGCAGCCATCAAAAAT
Organism: Mustela nivalis; assembly: GCF_964662115.1. NCBI lineage: Eukaryota > Metazoa > Chordata > Mammalia > Carnivora > Mustelidae > Mustela > Mustela nivalis. The sequence continues at coordinate 174,478,711 of NC_139022.1, forward strand.
GAAATGTTGACACTTGCAACAAGATAGAGAGAACTAGAGAGTATTATGCTCTGTGAAATAAGTCAGAGAAAGATAAATACCATATGATGTCACTCATATGTAGAATTTGAGAAACAAAACAAATGGGCAAAAGGAAAAAAAGAGAGACGAACTAAGAAACAGACTCTTAACCACAGAGAACACATGGATGGTTACCCTAGGGGAGGGGGGATGGCAGAAATACATGAAGATTGAGGTGCACAGTTGTCATGTTGGGAAAAAAAAATTAATTACAAAAGAAAAGAGAAAAGAATGAAAAAGTCGCAAAGAAATGAAAAATATGGCAAGCATCCCAGAAGTTTTCGGCAGGAATCCCAAACATTCCAAGCCAAAGAAGAGCTGCTTTGTGAAGGGGTGGGTGGAAGTGGCGGACGTGCTGAAAGCCCACTTGGGGCTCAAGGAATCACCAAGGGTGGGGAGACCAGGGCAGACTCGTGAGCAGCCGCTGTACAGGGATGGGAAAACAGAGATACTCCCCAGGAGTGAAAATGCCTTGATTATAGCTAAAAATTTTTTTAATGTTTTTTTAATATTTTATTTATTTATTTGACAGGGAGAGAGAGATCACAAGCAGGCAGAGCTGCAGGCAGAGAGAGAGGGGGAAGCAGGCTCCCCACTGAGCAGAGAGCCCCATGCAGGTCTCGATCCCAGGACCCTGAGATCATGACCTGAGCCAAAGGCAGAGGCTTAACCCACTGAACCACCCAGGCACCCCTAGCTAAAATTCTTCTAAACCAATCATTCTTGTGTTAAGGAATCCTTTTGTTTATTATTTTTTAAAAGGTTTATTTATTTATTTATGTGAGAGAGAAAGAGAGAGAGCATGTGCGGGGAGAAGGAGGGAGAGCATCTCAAGCAGACTCCACGCTCAGTGCGGAGCCTGATGCGGGGCTCGATCTCCTACCTCGCGATCATGATCAGAGCCAAAATCAAGAGTCAGCAGCCCATCTGACTGAGGCTCCCCAAGGCATTCTTTCAAAAGATTACAACAGGGACATACCCCCACATACCCAGTAAGAAAACTAAACTACAAGTAATGGCCGCAGCATTACTGGCAGGGATGTGGAGTGACGGGGACCCTCATGCATTGCTGGCGGGAACGAGGTCCTGCTGCCGCTTTGGAAGACGGGGAGCAGTGCTGTACCAAGCTCCAAGCAGCCTCATCTCATCATCCAGCAGTGTTCCTCCTGGGTTTTTTGTAACTGATTCTAAAACTTAGGGCCACACAAAAACTGGCACTCAGAAGTTTATAGCAGCTTTTTTTCCCTCATAATTAGGGAAAGCTAGAGGCAGTCAAGGTGTCCTGCAGTAGGTGTACAGATAAACAAATCAAGGTACATCCATACAATGGGGCATTTATTATTCAGCAGTAAAAAGAAATGCTAAGAAGCCTCACAAAGATGTAGATGAGATTTTAATGTTAAGATTTCCCATTAACTCTGAAGGTTCCTGTGCCCTGAGTGAACCCCAAGGACCAGTGAATCACTTGTCCAAATGCCCAACGTAATGGGGATCTGCGACCCTTTTGCTGGAATCCCATTTAGACAAATCCCATTTTTTTTTAATCATTCTGGACATTCATTTGGAAAGTTCTGGAGAACTCCGCAGTATCTGTTAGGTGTGGGTGTGAGTGCCTCCCCGCCCCTGCGAGGTGAGTTCCTTCCTCTTCCTCATACTGCGGGGGGCTCTGTGAGAAGCATGTTACCCCTAGGAGGCGCCCATGGCTTCTGGATCCTGCTTTCCTCAGAGGCCCCGCGGGGAAACACAAACGGATTGGAAGGGACAGAAATGATACTGGTGGAACAGAGAGGCCATCCAAACACTCCTTCAGTATTTTTTGAATCATCAAATGAAATAGAACATCAATATTTAGTTTACCCCATTCTGGAAAATTCCCCTCTCTCCTGTATGTGGCAGTGGAGGTTGGACATCCTTGATGCCTTTCCAAAGACATTTATCACCACTTGTGCACACTTAGTAGCAAGGCTGGACCCTCCTTGCTGGCCACGGGGCTTTATGCACTGAACCCATTTAAACCTTACTGCAATATGGAAGTTATTGTCCTAAGCGGTGGTGCACCTATTAGACATGTAGAAACCAAGATACAAAGAAGCCAAATAAGTTTCCCAGCACCACAATAGAAATGACCACTGGGGGAGAAAAAAGAAAAAAAGAAATGACAGTAGACAGTCTTGCTCCAAGCCTTGTGCTCTGAACCACCACTCAAATCCCGAAACCCCGGTTTAACGAGCATTCATGCACCATACGCCGGTCGAGGAATTTTATAGAGAATTTCTCAATAGATGCTTTCAGCCGTCCTGGAAGCCAGGCCCTATTATCTCCAATTTATAGACAGAGCAATGGAGGCTTGGAAGGTCCAAGCTGCTTTCTCAAGGTTATGCAGGTCAGTCAAGTCCAAAGTTAATGTTCCCTCCCCCACCTCTTCCTGGGAACTAGGACACTGGCCGTCTACACAATTGTTTGGTTTAAAAACTCACGGTTTAATTGCCCACTGGGAAAAGAAATAGCAATATGCACCACTTCACACCAGAAACGGGAAGCATCTCCTTACAGTGTGCAAAGAACCTTCACTGCACTTGGAAAGAGGTTGATGCCTGTGAAAATACTGCAAACGTTGTCTCAGGGCGCCATCTAGGGGACAGTCCTTGAAGTGACACCCTTTTCCTCGTTGCCCCCAACTGCCGGGCAGGCCTGCGGGCCTCTGGCCAGCGCAGCACAACTTCCTGCCCAGAAGCACCTCAGTCTGGGGTTTAGACACATCTGGACGTCGGACAACTGTCCAACACGGAGGAAGTCTTCATTTCTTGTGTTTCGCTTGTTCTTCTAAATGTGCGCAACTAATGTGGCCTACCACGGTGTGGGGAGCAAAGCAGAACTAAAAAGGGAGTGGGTCAGGGGCGGGGCGGGGGCATCACCGTTCCCAGCCTGTCACCTGCGTCACTGGGTTCTGCCAGCAGCCACCAGGGTCCACTGCCTTCCTTGCACACCTGGCTGCAGGCGTCGCTGCCCATCCCTGACCTTGGTGGCCTCTTGCTCCGTCGTTCCCTTACGTGCACCCTTCCCTCCCTGGACGATTCCGTCCACAGGAGCAGAACCAGGCAGGCGTGTGCAGGTGCCCCAGACACAGGCCCCAGGGCTCTGCCGAGTCCCTCCTGAGCCCGGAGGGGCCGAGGCCCATGGGGAGCGCCACGGCCTCACTGGATCCACAGCAGGAGTGGGCTACCTTCCACACCCTGACGTCCCCCTATGCCGTGTCCCTTTACGACTCCCGGACGCCGCGCTCCTGGGACCCCTGAGAGACAGAGCGGCGTCCCCAGGGGAGCGGCCAGCAGGCACGGAGGCGGGGCGCACCGGAAGCTGCAGCCCACTCCTGCCCCGTTCCTGCCGCAGGTGTCCAGGCCGGCAGCTCCAGGCCCTGGATCATCCGGCCGGACGTGACCAGAATATTCCACAAGCACCACCTCCCCCACCTCCAGCTGTTTCTCACTTCTTGATTCTCTGGTCCCTGCTCTAACAAAATGGAAGCAATTCACGACTCTCTGACCTTTCCGGATTTTGTCTGAAGCCTCCAGAGCTGGACCTGGACGGGTTGGACCGAGCCCCGGGGGGCAGCCCACCAGCCACTAGAGGTGTCCACGAGAACACTGAAACTGTGCTCAAGGCACGCGAGAACGGATGTCACATGGGCTGTCATCACTTTATACTGCAGCCACTTTGAGTCCCCAGGGTCAACGCCACCTACCGAGAATAGTGCTTTCTGTGGCACTGATGGCATTTGATTATAACGTGCGGAGACGGAGACGTACGGTGCTCGCCATATGCGGATACTTTGTCATCGTCGATGAATCATGGGTGCAGGTGCGGGGGTGGGGGCTGGGGCCAACCGACATCTTTATGAGGATTACATAGTCTGTGCAACTAAAAATAGCCAAGCTGGAAATTTTCACTAGGGCCTACACTTTTCTGGATAAGGGAAAAATAGTGCCAAGTAAATCTCTTTTGAATTTGCTTAGTGAGGCTCTTTCCTTTAAATATGCTTTTTTGCTGTTATTGGTCAGTAAGCTGACCTAGAACCACCCCCTGCCCGCACTGGTAGGTGTGTAGGGAACCGATTTTCTGAGCAAAGTCTGATTTATTTCTCAATGAAAAAAAGGAAGAAGTCTATATTGTCTTCCTAAGCCTTCTCAACCATCACTGTTGAATAATTGCTTATTTTCACGCATCGGGCTGACAGTGAGATGCACTGACCTCCCGCCAGCCTCTGTGGATGTGTTAACGTGGGCAGCCTCAGCGGTCACACAGCATTTCCGGCAATTGTGAAGTTCTTGTCGCTTCAGGCAGCGTCGCAGCGAGGCATGCTTCCGGGCCGTACCCGTATTTGGTGCAGAAGCAGCATTTGCGGACAGGAGTGGGCTCTGCAGCATGTCGTCCTGGTGAGCGAGGCCCTTGCTGGACTCCGGTGTCCTACCGCCCAGCGAGCCAGTGGGGGTGGTCTGGGGCTCGATCAGCCCTCCTACCCGGCACGCGTGAGAGACACACAAGTGCTCAGGTGCCCTCCGGACGGCACAGTCTGAAACGTCCGAAGTCACAGTGGACTTGAACCCGAGTGTGCTGTTTGCCCTCCGGGGCGATGGAAAGTTAACGGTAAGTTAACTTATTACTGCACATCAGGCCCTGTTCTACTTCTCACACCCCAACTGGAGACATCGGTGGATTCCCGCAGATCTTCCAGGTACGTGTCCCTGAACACTCTGGTGCCGTCTCACTCCCGGGCGCTCTCTAGAGGCCAAGCACTTGCACCGGCATGTGTTCAATTATATACGGGGTTTTGGGGTCCATGGGGCATCTTCATTCTGTCAGTCCTGGTCCCTAGAAGAAGGAACAAAAGGTAGGGGGTGGGGAATGGTCATAAAGTGTCAGAAGGTGGGTTCACCTTTAAGGGAAAAACTTGCCTGTAAGCCTCTTCTCTTCTACTCACGGACTTTGCCACAGATCCTTCTGGAAGAACAAAGTCATGGAAGGATGATGACTTTCACACTTCTCTTTAAGAATACCTGTTTTGGGGGTCACTTGGGTGGTCTGTTGGTTAAGCATCCAACGGTTGATTTCAGCTCCTGTCATGGTCCCAGGGATGTGAGGTCGAGCCCCGTGTCGGGCTCCGTGCTCGGTGTGGAGTCTGCTGGAGACGTTCTCTCTCCCTCTGTCCTTCCCAGTCGAGGAAACAAAGTCTATCTCCCTCTTAAAAACATATATGTGTAAAAGAATACCTATTTTTTACATGACTTGAAGTTCTAGAAGCTTGTTTTATGATAAAAATTACAATCTGTAGGTGGTGATTCTTTTTTCTACTTTGTGTTTTATGTTTGTGTGTTTCTATGGCTGATTGGGGTCAGAAATGCCCTGAGGAAAGAGAAGGAGGATGTGGCCATTTGCTGCCTTTGGGGATGAAACCATGGCCCCGGAGTCAGATCCGCCATGCTGGATTTCTGGTGGAATCTCACTGCCAGCTGTCAATCCTGGACGGTGCTCCCTGCCCCAGCTCTTTGGTTCATCAGAGCCCTGCTGCCCCACTGCCCACGGAGGGGAACCGACCGGGAGATCTCAAGATGCCCCTGTAAATCAGCGGACCATCACTACTCATCAGGCAAATGCAAATTACAAGCACAGTGAGAAAAGGCAACTAGACACAGATCTCAAGCCCTTCGCACAATCAGCTCAGAACGCATCACGGTCCTCAATGTAAAACACAGGACTGAAACTCCCAGCAGATCACAGGAGGAAACCCAGGTGCCCTGGGGCGTGCAGTGGCTTCTTACATACAACACCAGAGACGTGGCCCATGAAAGAAGTCGCTGATAAGCTGGACTGCATGAAAACACACACTCCCGCTCCACAAAAGACTGTATCAAGAGAATTAAAGACGAACCACAGGCTAGGGGAAAAAAAAATTGTAAAAGACACATCTGATTAAGGACTGTTCTCCCAAATATACAAAGAACTCCTAAAACTCAACAGTAAGAGAACAAACAGCCTGATTAAAAAATGGGCCCAAAACATTAAGAGACACCTCACCAAAGATACACAGGTGGCAGGTTAGTCCATGAAAAGATGCTCCACCTGGTGTGATCAGAGGAGTGCAAACAAGGCCAGGCCACTACGCGGTGACTGCCTCACCCGGATCCGGAGATCTGACACCACCAAATGCTGGCAGGGACGTGGAGGAATGGGAACTCTCATGCATTCCTGGAGAACACAGAATGCTACAACTACTTTGGAAGACTGTCTCGCAGTTTCTTATAACACTAAACAGACCTTTACCCTACAATCAGGCGATCAGGCTCCTTGGCATTTACCCAAAGGAGCTTAAAACATGTCCACACAGAATCCTGTACACACGGGTTTGGAGCAGCTTTATTCATAATCACCCAAACTTGGAAGCAGCAAAAATGTCTTTTAGTGGGTGAATGGATTAGAAGTATATCCAGACGATAGAATATTATTCAGCACTAAAAAGAAACGAGCTATCAAGTCGTGAAAAGACATGGAAGAAACTGAAGTGCACACTACTCAGTGAGAGAAGGCCATCTGAACAGGCTCATAAGGTACGATACCTACTAACACATTCTGGAAAAGGCAGAAGTACGGGGACAGTAAAACGATCAGAGGTTATGGGAGGAGGAAGATGAGTGGAGGGAAATAGGCAGAGCACTGAGGATTTTTAGGGCTGTGAAAATATTCTGCACCCTATTATAATAATGGACAAACACCGTTATGCATTCGTCCTAATCCAAGAGTGTATCTTTACGTCAACCATGGACTTTGGTGAGAGTGTTGTGTCAGTGAAGGTTCATCCTAGGCTAAGACAAAGGATCCATTCTGCTGAGGGATGTTGACGATGGGGGAGGCTCTGTGGTGGGGAGGGCCGGGGCGGTAAGAAATCTCTGTACCTGCCTCTCAGTTTCATTGTAAATTGAGAACTGCTGTAAAAACAAAGTCTTTAAAAAACTGGGGAATGGAGATCTCATGCTGCCAAAGGGACATAAGACAGTATAATCTCTTTGGAAAGCAGTTTGGCAGAGTTAAACACACATCCTCGTATAACCCAGTTATTTGATACCTAGGCATTTGCTGAAGAGTAGAAAAGCACATGGCCACACAGTTCTTGTATGCCAATGTCATAGCAGCTTTATTCAGAAGAGCCAACAGCTGGAAAGATGTGACTGGTTATCAACAGGTAAATGAATCCACAAATCATGGCATGTCTATACAGTGGAATATTACTCTGCAAGGAAAAGGAATAAACTATTGATTGCATGCAATGATATGAATAAATTTCAAAATAATTATGGTCACCAAAAGAATCTAAAAGAAAAGAGAGTGTATGGTGTATGATTCCATTTACAGAAAGTTCTAGAAAATGCAAAGTAATGTATAATGACATCCAGCAGCTCAGTGGTTGAGGTAGGGTTATTGGTGTGAAAGGAGGCATGTATCTCAAAGGGACACAACAAAATTTTTGGAGTTCATTATCTTGATGTTTTGACAGTTTCACAGGTGTACATGTATGTCAAAGGTCATCGAATTGTGCACATAAAGTATGTGCGCTTCATTTGATGTGTGTTATCCTTTAATAAAACTAAAAGGGGGGGGTGCCTGGATGGCTCTGTCAGTTAAGTGTCCAACTCTTGATTTTGGCTCAAATCATGATCTCAGGGTCCTGAGATCAAACCCCACATTGGGTTCTGCACTGGGCTGGAGCCTGTTTGAGGTCATCTCTCTCCCTCTCCCACTTTACAAAATTATCTTTCTCTCTCTGTCTCTCAAAAAAAAAAAAAGGTAATTTGTTGTTTCCTAAGTAAAAGGTCTATTATTCAATAACTATTATGGGCTAAGTAATGTCTCCCCAATATTCCTGTGTTGAAGTCCTAACACCCATGACCCCAGAATGTGCTATTTTAAGCCCCTAGTGGAATTGTGTTAAGGCAGCCTTGGGAGACTATTGCAATAATTTGCATAAACTTGCAGAATTTGACGTTTTCCTTTCTAATGCCTACTCAACTTTTTATTATCTAACAATATATGTAAGAAAATAAGGAGGAATCAAACATTTGACAAAAGTTGTATCAGTAGTAAGAATACAAGCGTTTGCCTAGAATTTTGTAATTTTCAAAAACAATCCCACAAAATTTTCTATCTCAACAGAAGATTTTCTGGTATCTTTTCTCCCCTCTGACTATAATATTAGTCCAAACTTGAATCACCCACATGCTAAGGAGCAGGAAAACCATTGCCGCTATTACGGAAGGAAATCCCAAGGGTCATAAAATTTGGCTGCCTGAGTATACAAGTGTACAAAGGACCAGGGTCTCAGAGGGATTTATTGACTTACGGAGACAGTAGAAGAGTCCACTTTGGAACCAGCCCTGTAGTTGGGGGTTCCTTGGCTTCTAAATCCCATGATGTCTCTAGAGATAAAAGCATAAGTGTATGCATTCACGATCTTTCTACAATCAGGAGATCTTGCGCAAGATGACTGGTGACTGACGCATCCAGTCACCCCTGTGACGCTCCCAACAGTGCTTATCCTGGTCCGTTTTGCAAGGAATTCTTACACCAGCCTGTAAGTGATCTGACCGAACACATCGCCTCCCCGGTCTTGCAGCCCGGAATCCATTCCCCGTGCAAAGCGGCTTCCCGGGGCTGCGGAGCGTAGGGCTGTGTGAAATGTGAGCCGAAGGAGGGAGCCCTAGAGGTTTATGTGACATTTGTAACACAATCCAGTTCCTAAATCATTCCCACATGTGAAGTTCAAAGTCAACACGACGCTACCCAGCTATCATCTTCAATTGCACTGCCCTTGGGGCTAAATCCAAGAAGCTAGGGAGATGGCTGTTTCCAGTGCTCAGGTACTCGTGGAGGTTGGAGAGCCCCGTCAGTTTTATGCTTGTTCCCCTTGCAAGGACGCTTTGCTTTGTGCTCCTTTGCACTTGTTTCCCGGCCCATCTATTAGCAATTATTTCCAGTTGTCTGGACGTTGCCTTGCAGCCGACGGGGATTCCGTCAGCAGGAAGAGCGTCTGTCTTCCTGGACAGGACGCTGCGTGCACACGCAGTCCTGAGGCTGGCTGTCCTGGTCAGTGCATTAGCCCTCTCTGTGCTCCTCCTGCCGAGTCCTGGGAGCAGCCCTCACACCTGACTCACTACACCTGATCTTCCCCGTAACCCAAGACCCCTTCATCGATGCCTCACGGCCACCCGAGCACTGTCTAGGGCTCTGCATGTTGCCTCTGACTGTGCCCCATGACTGTTCCGGAACAGCAGGAACTTCCATGACGGTCCCGCTCACTGCGGCACCCCCAGCTCCCTGCACAGGCTGGCACACACGGGACAGCCATCAGTCATCCTTCGCTGGGACCTGAGGGAGAGGCAGGAGTCGGCCACATAGAGGAAGGGAATGGGGAGTGAGGGAGGGGTCATTCCAAACCTCAGATGCAGAGAAACGTGTGAGCATAACCTCTTTTTCGGTGGGTACAAGCAATCTAGTCGCGCTGGAGAAGGAGACGAGATTGGAGCAGGGATTGTAGGAGTCATGGAGCAGATGGGCAGAGGCGTGTGTTTCCTTTTTCTTCTCTTTTCTTTCTTTTTTTTTTTTTTTTTAGGGACACATATTTTCGATCCTTCCGGTACTTAGTAGTATCCTGTGCTTTGATTTATGCAGTACTTGTGAATTGATTATCACATTATTTATCAATTCATATAACTGTTCCCACTCAAGAGTGAGCCTTCCCCGAGGGTCAGCTAGCACCTCGCAGGTTTGTAACAGCGGCTCAGTGAGCCTCTGTTGGGCGGACGGGTGCGTGAGTGGAGAGGAGCAGGAGCGTGAGGACAGATAGATGGACGGCGGGCGGACGGCTGGGGGGACGGACAGACAAATGGACGGATGAATGAGTATGAAAGTTAAGTGGAAAACGCAGAGTTCCCAGGGCAGGGGGGACTATTTTGAGTTTTAGTTGACTAAAATTTCATTTAGCCAGCAAGCAGAACTGCAGATCTGCCGATCTGATAGTCTAGAAAGAAAGTAGACCAGAAGTATCTTCCTCCATTTTCCCTTTGACTTTTTGGATTTAATAGTCCATGACTTTGTCTCATGGAATTGTACAACCCGTGCTGGACACCTGGTCCAGAATTATTGAAGTACTTCCATGCATCACTAAGGGACCCACAAGGCTGCTTGAATAGCATTGTGTTCCCAAATTATTGGATGTGGGGGATTATCGGATTATATTACCATAAAACAAGTCAGATTCATGGTCTGGAATCTTCTAATCCAACTTCAAGTTGACCCTTACCAGCCCATCCCCTTTGATCATCAGTAAGACAAAAAGATGCAGGTCAGTAGCAAGCTGCCCCACTCTAGCGTATGTATCTGTGGTTGCTGTCGAACAAAGGTGTACTTGAGGAAACAATTTTTCCATGTGGAAAAGTCCCAGAGCTATAGCAGGTCTTGTGATACAGAGTTCACATATATTACTTAGAAACTTCTTACAAAGAAAATACAAGTATCTCACCTCCCCTTGAAAATCCGGAAGAAAAAAATCTTAACAACCTCCAGATATGTTCTGAAATAAAAGCAAGATTTAACTGCTCTTATACACAATGGAGTCACGCTCTTGTGTTGAAGTCATCCGTCCGGAAAAATGGAAACATGATTTAGACCTTTTCTGAACCTGTTCCTTTGCCTGTTAACCTTTGGAAAGTGAATTAAAGCTGGCGGAAGGTGCTGAGTTAACTGCTATTGAATCAAGGGCCACGGAGACGGATGTCTGCTCCGGAGCCATGCGGTGGGCTGGACACACGCCAGGGAACGGAAAACGTACCAGAGTGACCTTGCCATACGTCAAACGCTCCTCTGAAATTCGGAGCACACCCATCCCCAGAATGTCCCTCCGGGAACAACTGCAGCAGCGCCAGTAATCCTCGTAGGAGTAGCAACAGTAGCGATAAAGCAGAGTAACACTGTTTTGTTTTAGTTTTTTTAAGATTTCTTTATTTTTTAGAGAGAGTACGGGGGGGGGGGAGGGGGTTGCAGAGGGATAGAATCTCAAGCCGGGTCCCTGCTGAGTGTGGAGCCCAACTCGGGGCCCAATCCCAGGACCCTGGGTGCATGACCTGAGCGGAAACCGAGAGCGGAAACCTTAACCAACCGAGCCCCCCAGGCGCCCCCATACAAATACCGTTTTTAAATGCTTACTTTCTGGGGCCATCATCAAAACTCTTGCTCACTTAGGTTTGAACACCTACCCCGTTGCCAAGATCAATACGGGTGTAAAAATGTTCTTGTAAGGTAGACAATGTGACCCAGACTCTCGCCCAGTCTGCCAATCAGAGGCCTCCGTTGTGAGAAGCAGACCAAGAGGCAGGTGTATCTTTCGGCTTCACCGTGTCTGGTTTCCCTGGAGCCTCCAGCTCGCAATGCTGTCAGGATTCTGTTCCGAGAGAAAGAACCAGAAGTGGCACTTTATATCCATCAATAACTTTAAATACATCATTAACCACTGAAGAAATACCGAGCAATTAAGTCTTATCTTGGGTGGTCAGAGTCAAGGAGTGTCCTGGGTTTGTTTTTTGTTTTTGTTTTTTTTGTTTTTGGTGTGTGGCTGATTGGTTTGTTGTTTGTTTTCAGAAAACCCATACCCAAAGTGTGGGTACTGTGGTGAGCAGAACTCGAAGCCATAAACCACACGAACTCGCCTGGCCTTTTGAAGCCGTGTTCCTCACACCCCGTTGGAAAATGAGTATTTGTGTGCTTGGCTTCTGGTCTGATATTTACAACAAAGATCAGCTTTGGTTAAAGTATCTGAAAACAGAAGTTTAAAAAGGTTCCGAAATCAGAGTGTAATTTAATACACACAGAAGTAATGGTGCATTTTCTCTTCACTTGGATGACTTAAAAGATACTGGGTTGTCTGCTTTGCTATCAGAGGACAGAGGACGGGAGTGGAGACCACCCGGTCACCACTCGGTATACCGGACCTCGGTATTTTGCGTTCCCCCAAGCAGGCCATGCCATGGCAGGATCTCGGGAAAGCACGTGTGTGACCGTGCGCAGTCCTATGTCCCCGCCTTGGTGTTCGTGGCTGGCAGCTGGCTCACTGGAGCTGGTGTGGAGCTGGTGACCCCTTTGACATGGCCACATGACACGTCAAAGGGAATGAAGGATTCCCAACCAAATCCCCTTCCCTCGTGGGGCTCACAGACGCCAGCAGACCTCAGCCCCCTCACACTCGCCGTCTGTCATTCTTCAGGTAGTGTCAGATGCTGAACAATGAAAAAAGTGCAATTTCTGTCCGTGAGAAAGGCGAAATAAGTAGCAGTCACGTGTTAGATGATCTGTATTCAATTTCTGTATTTTAACAGTCATGAAATAAAGCATGGTAGCCTTTTTACATGTTTCATCTTTCTTTCTGTTTTTTGTTTTTTTTTAAGAAAATTCTCCCTCCCACGTGATAGAAACCTCTTGCCTCAGAACGCTGTGTTTTTTATTCTTATGACCCCAGGCCGCACCCTCTTTCTGAAACCACGCTTTGGGCCAGCAGTGACCTACCTAGCACGTTTCACACCCGGAGCAGATCCCACCTCCTCTGTGCAAATTATTTCCAGCAGTAATTACGTTAATGAAACACATAATAATAATAGCAGGCAAGAAACACAGAGAAAATTCCCCTTTATTGAATTTGATATGTGTATATAATTGTGCCAATTAAAAAGAAGGTAAAATAAATATTATAATACAAAATACACTAAGACGCTAATATATTTTTTTTGAAAAACAAGGGAGACTTGTAGCTACATATTGGTCTAACACCTGAATGAACTACACCGCCATGTCTAGTTTCAATCCTTAAGTTCTATGTATTTGTCAAAATTAACGTTTTAGCACATTCATGTTCAACGGACATAAAATAAGATTTGTCCCGCCTCTTCACCCATAGCTAACGAAAAATACTTTCTAAATTCTAATTTTGAAAAAAATCTTTTTTCACATGAGGGAACAGACATGTGAATTGTTAGGACAATTCACAAGCGTGAGTTTGTCAGAGATTTATACAAATCACGTTTCACAATAATTTCCAGAAGCGGCAATAGTGTTGGTATCTCTGTTTCTTCGGGGTTGATTCTAACAGCCTTCCGATGTCTCTGCCGTTGAAGCATTTCCCCGAAGATACCTGCCCCAGAAACCTCACCATTGATTTCTTTTTTTCTTTTTCTTTTTTTTTTTTAAGATTTTATTTATTTGACAGATATCAATATCACAAGTAGGCAGAGCAGCAGGCAGAGAGGGAGGAAGCAGGCTCCCTGCTGAGCAGAGAGCCTGACACGGGGCTCGATCCCAGGACCCCGAGATCATGACCTGAGCCGAAGGCAGAGGCTTTAACCCACGGAGCCAGCCAGGCGCCCCTCACCATCGATTTCTATTAAGGGAAAACATCCAAAAGAACCTGAGAATACGGCTGACGGTTGACAGACACTGAGAATATTGAAGCTGTCACTTTAGGAGAAGTGGCCTGTTCTTGGGGACATTAATAAAGCTATTCAAATAAGCCCCACCGTTCCTTCTGCTATCTCGAGGCCAACACCTTCTCTCCTTTCCCCCTACATTCTGCCTTGAAATCTGATTCTTTTCTTTCTGTGTAAATTTCCATTTGCTTCTGTTTTTGGTTGCAGAGTTAATGGGTTTCTCTGGCGGGACTGTGCGCTGATCTTCGAGGAACGATTTCAAAGCTTGTGTTTCGCTCTGATTTTTAGGGTCAGTTCTGGATATTTGTAAATATTTTTTATCTGATTTACTTGATTTAAAATTTCACATCAGAAAAAAAGATGGCTCGGAGAAAACATGGCGTAGAGCAGAGAACAAAATCGAAGGGGCACCTCTCCTGGCCTCTCCATGTTCAGGTTGCGACGCCCTTGCAAGGTGCAGGCCGACTTCAACCTTGGCCTTTGCTCTGTGGGGAGCCTCGTAATGAGCACATGTTTCCGGCAGGGGGAGCCTTTTCATGATTCTACCTCTATCTGAGAGCATTTACCACTTACATAAAGAGGTGGAAAGGAATAAATGATTGTTTTCCAAAGGTTGAAAAGAGCCACCAGGAAGCACAACTTCAAATGGTCATAGAGACGAACAGCACAGAAGGAACCCAAGTTCTGCTTCTTTGTGTTTCTAGTGACTATTGCTGCCACATCAAGTTTTGCATTCCCTGCTTAAATACAGCAATCCGTCACTGTGCGGCTGGGGGCCTGGAGGGCACCGACAGCGAGATCTAACAGCGCTGAGCTCCGACCAGTCTGCTCTCAGAATAAATGCAGGAGCGTTCGCTCCTTGCTGGTGGGAATGCAAAATGAGACAGCCGCGTTGGAAGACAGCTCTGCAGTTTCCTATGATTGTGTTTCTAAAAAAGGAAAATAAAATGAAAACTAAATATTTGACCCAGAAATCCCACTCCTGTGTGTTTCTGCAAGTGAACTAAAGTCTTGTGTTTACACAGAAGATTCCCTTCAGTCGGCAAATGAGTGAGCAGTCATGCATTCCCACAACAGAATGCTGCTTGGTGATAAAGTGGGACTCAATACCGATTCACGGAGCCACATGGAGGCACCTTAAAGCCGTTTCGTTAGATGAAAGGCGACTTACCCAAAAAGCCACATGTTGTATAATTCTAATCATATCACAGTCTGGAAAAAGGCAAAATGAGAAGTATTGAAAAGAGATCAGTGGTCGTCAGGGTTCTCTAATAAAAGGAATTGGGGCCCTTTGGGGAAATGGTCTGTAATGCCTCGGGGTTAAGAAATGAAAATCGAAAGACAGCCAATCACAGGCAGCCAGGCTATCCCAAATAATGCAGCGCCGGAAGCCATAGCCAACCCAATAATGTCCTCGCTTTGCTTCCCTGTCTTTTCTGGAAAAGCCTAGCTCCATCCTGGGGAGCACTCCTAACAACTTCTGTTTTGGTGCTGTCTGATTTGAACTGATTTTTGTTCAAATAAAATCTTGGAACTTTCACTATGCCTCGGTTTATCTTTACCAAATCTATACAAGGGAATATTATTCAGCCACGAGAAAGAAGAAAATCCTGCCTTTTGTGACATGAATATACACAGAGGACAATGCAGCTAAGTGAAGTAAGTCTGAAGTGAGCAAGGAAAGACAAGGAAAGACACGTGTCACTCATATGTGGAATCTAACGTAACCCAGAAGTCAAAATCATAGAAATAGAGAGTGGGATGGGGATTGTCAGGGAGGAGCTGGAGAGTGAGGAAATGGGGAGACGCTGGTCAAAGATTCAAAGTCTCCAGTTAGAAGACGAATAGGGTCTGGGGAACCTCACACGTTGTGTGGTGACTGTCAAGAATGTGGCAGCGTACCCTTGAAGGTGCTAAAAGAATGAAGTGTTCTCATCTCACTCACACACAGTGGTAAGCATGTGAGGAGAAAAGCGTGTTCCCCTTCGTAACCTTGGTACCCTTTGTAAATGTGATCACTTCGCACAGTACATCACACTGTACACTTAAATACATACAAATTTATTTGTTAATTATACCTTAGTAAAGCTGGGGAAATCCTGAACAATTTACTTTGGCTTTCTGATTATTTTTCTATTGTGCACTTTTTTCCTATTCCATTCTTCTCTCACCTTTGAAATATCCTTCCATATTCTTGGTGTTTCATTTCCTGATCATGTTCTAACTTCCCAATATATGAGTTTAAATCATTGACTTTTAAGGTTTTTGGGGTTTTTTAAAGATTTTATTTATTTATTTGTCAGAGAGACAGAGAGAGTGAGCACAAGGCAGACAGAGTAGCAGAGGGTGAAGCAGGCTCCCTGCAGAGCAAGGAGCCTGATGTGGGACTCAATCCCAGGACGCTGAGCCAAAGGCAGTCGCTTAACCAACTGAGCCACTCAGGCATCCCTAAGATTTTTTTTTTTTAAGATTTTATTTATTTACTTGACAGACAGAGATCACATGTAGGCAGAGAGAGAGAGGAGGAGGAGGCAGGCTCCCTGCTGAGCAGAGAGCCCGATGTGGGGCTCGATCCCAGGACTCTGGGATCATGACCTAGGCTGAAGGCAGAGGCTTTAACCCACTGAGCCACCCAGGCGCTCCAGCCTAAGATTTTTTTTAATAAGAATTCAGATCCACCCATGGAGACCCAGAGCACTGATCAAGCCGCAAACTACAAATTTGGTATGTCCCTTTTTCTTCTTCAAAATAATTTCTAAATCCCTTTGTGATTTTTCTTTGACTTGGGAGTGGTGTGTTACTTATTTTTTAATGGTTGAGGAGTTTTCTAGTTTCATTTAGATACTGACTTTCGATTCTTAGAAAGTCCACTGTATGGTCTCCATCTTTCTGGAAGTTGGTCAACTCTGGCAGAGACTCAGTGTAAAGTAGAACAGAAGTTCGGAAGGGGTCGGTGTCAGAATGCTCTCTATGTCTACCAGTCCCATTGGTTTTGTTGCTAAAAATCTAAATGTTTACTGCTTTGTCTGCTTGTGCTTTCCGCTACTAAGAATGGTGTATTGCATTTCCCAATTGGGATTTTAGATTTGGCTTTTCTTCCTCTTAGCTTTTCTGACAAATGTATGTATTTTGGAGTTTTGTTATTAATGCATACTTGGGATTTTTCCTGTCTTCCTTATTAACTCTAATCACCATGAAAATATCTCTACTAGCATTTCTTGCTTTAATCCTGTTTATATTAAGTGCATCTGCTTTCTTGTGTGCGTGGCATGTCCCATTCCAAGCTTTTAAACATAAAGTAGAGCTTGTCTCTTCTAAACAACATATGGATGGGTTTGCTTAACATTCTTTCTTTTCCTTGGATTGTTTCATACTCTTAATGCAATTACTAAATACTTTGTGCAGGGTGTACTCAGGGTGTCCAGCACGCACACTATAAGTAAACCTAGGATGGAAAATTTATGAGGCTTGGCTTTCCAGAAAGTGTTACATTCACTGTGTGATTTTTCTCATGAAAAATGAAGACATTTCATGACCTAAATAACTCCTTTTGTATGAGGGATGCCCCCTCTGTGATTTATGGATATGTTAACTCTCAGCCAGGATCTAAGGACCTGAGAGGGAAGAAGGAGGAGCAGTGGAGGGGGTCCTAGATTTCTCCACCCTTCACCCGTGTCCTGAAATTACCTGCACACACCTGGCGTTAGTAAAGGTACAATCGATCTCGTGAGTCTGATTCGATGATCTGACCCCTTGTTTGCATCATGTCAGCTCCCCAAGAGGTTTTGCTGCTCTGATCCTTGGCTTCCCCAGGACGGCCAGAGGAAGCGCTCCAGGGTGGAAGCTAGATCCTATTACTCCTTCCATCAAGTGGCTCTCTGGACGCTCAGGGTAGACGCCTTAATCTGCAATGGCCTCCAGGCATGCACCATCAGACCTCCCCTTCTCTGTTCCTCCCATGACCAGACACTGTCCTCAGGGCCTTTGTCTTTTCCCCTCAGCCTGAAGAAATCCACAGTGGCTGGCTCTAATGTAGGAGAGACGTTAGGGTTTGAAACCAATGGCCAGAAAAGCACTATTTATTTGGTGCAAAAAGGTGGTGGGGGTTAAAGCACAGGGACAGCACCGATTGGCAGAAAGAGCTGCACTGGGGTCATTAGTGGCTGATTGTACACTTTCAAGTTGGGAGGGGGTTAGGGATAGGGATAGACTTAGGGTTTAGAGATAGACTTCCCAAGTTTAAGGAATTTTGGAAGCAAGTTTTCCAGGACCAGAGGAGCTAGATATTGTTGGGGAAAGGTCATTTATTACCACCTGATAAAACCCTAAGTCATGAGACCCTTCAGATGTATATCGGTGGGTCATATGGTTGGGGGGTGATTGCCAACATGTATCTTGCGGGGGGGGGGGGGTGCAGGGGTCAGGCTAGGATTGCCTTTTGCCCATAGCAAAGGGTCAACATCAACGAAGTTGAGTCCCTAGAGGAATGTCACTCTGCCTGCTTGAAGGACTTGTCAGTGGGCTGTAGGTAGTAAGGACATTTAAGTTTTTCTTCTGCCATTGTTTCCCAGATCACGGAGACCCTTCAGATGTCTATCGATGGGTCATATGCTTCGGGGATGACTGCCAACATGTATCTTGGGGGTAGAGATAATGGAAGTTCCCAAAGGAATCTTTATAGAGTAAAGTAGACTCGCGGGACCCTGGAGAGTGTGGCCAAGATCGCCTTTTGCCCTTAGCAAGGTGTTAACCTTGAGGAGCTGAGCTCCTGGAGGAACATCACTCTGCCTGTTTCAAGGACCTGTCAATGGGCTGTAAGTAGTAAGAACATTTTTTTTTTTTTTGCCTATTTCCCACATCAGCTCTCTTGTTCAAGTTTTCCCTTTTCCAGAGAGACTGTCCCTGACTCCCCCAAGGTTGCCTGGCCCCTGGAATACTCCTTCCCACCGCACCCTGACCACCTCCTCAGACGCATGTAACCAGGCCATCGCTTACTCACCGACAGGTCTCTTCTCCACTTGCGAACGTGAGCTTCCTGAGAACAGAGGCTTAGTTTCGCTCACGGCTGTACCCGCAGTACTGAGCAGTACTTGACAAAGCACTCTCGACCACCTGTGGCATGCAGGAACGCCCCCTCTGCGTACTGTTTTGGCTGTACCCCACACTCACATTTAGTAGTCTAAATCAGTCCCAAATACCCTGTGATCTGGTATTTCCTCCTACGCCATGAGTCAATGGCCTGTGTTCTTATTATGTGCTTTGTGGATTGCTTTCTACAGCTTAGTGTTAACTCCATTAGGGTCAGAGAACTTGCCTTATTTTATGCACCTGTTTTCTCCATGGCCTAGTTCATAATCCATTTCCAATCACGTATCTCGGAAAGCAGATGTGGCATATACTAGTTTTTTAACTGTCAAATTGGAATCCTGTGTTATCTGACTCAGTATAGGATACTTCGGCCCAGATATGCAGAGTAAAGAACGCTTGGGTGTAGTTAGCACTCTAGTAAAAAAAACCCACATTGCAGACAGCTGGCCGCCCAGCTCCTCGGTGATCAGCATTGGTACTGAAAACCACGGGTCCGACAGCAGCTTGATGGAATGACTGAGTTTGGAAAGGATGTCTTGTTGGTGGAACCAGTGGTGTTCAAGATCTGATGGGAGTTTGGGTAGGCGGGGGTGCTCCCCACCCCTACACACAGCTCAGATTACCTGGCGAGGGCCCCGGGGAGTGCCTGAGGCTTGGCCCTACAGCAGCACTGTGTCCAGCCCACAGTGGTAAGAGGGACATAATCCTGCCCCTGGAAAGTCGAAACCACCTTGAAAGACAGGCCGTGGACCTTCTAGAGACCTAACTCCGCTAAGCACACCTAAGCACGCTGGGCGTCTACCGCTGCCTAAGGAAGTAAGGGGGTTGCCGGAGGGAGACGAGACGGCTAAGGGCAGGTGCCAGCACCCACTGGGAAGGCGTATTTGTCAGTTTCTCTTTCCAGGTCAGCTTTGGGGCCACGTTCATAGACAACACGGCAGGTGAACACAAGTTCTTGTTCCACTTTGTGACACTTACCAGTGAAGAACATTGTCCTTTTGAATGTTCTCATCTCGTCTGCTTTGGCTGATGTACACAGCATATGCATAGAATTAGGTCTGTAACCAGATCTGCTTGACATGTTCTACTTTGTAGGTCTGTTTCCATTACAAGATGTAAGACATATGACTAGACATTAAACAGCCATAAAGCTTTATCAAATCTTAACACTGTTATTTTTTCAAAATGACCAGAAACCTTTGACAGGTAGATGTTTTTGAAATGCCAATCTCTTGAATAAAAAACCAATATACACCAGAGCCTAGAAAAATTAATCATACCCTTTTACACTGTCTTCTGTTCTGATAAATTTTAAGAGAATCTGTCACTAGGAATTGTCATAGTCCATTTGGGTGGCTTGTAATAAAACACCAGCCAGGGGCGGCTCATAAATAAGGATTTCTTTCTCTCTGTCCTGGAGGCTGCAAGTCCAGGAGTGAGCTGTGGGTGGGGCGGGCAGAAGGAGCCCGAGTGCTGGGGGGCCTCCCATCAGGGCCCTGATCCCAGGCCGGAGGGCTCCCCGCTCATGACCTAAGCACCTCCCAGGGGCCCCACCTCTTGAGGTCATCGTAATGGAGGTTAGGACTGGAACGTAGGAATTTGGAGGGACGTAAATATTCAGAATGGTAGAACTTTTAAAAATACAAAGATACTAATTTAAGCAGACATTTTAAGCCCAGGATACAATTTTATATCATGGGATTAATGTAGAAAAACTAAAAAAATATGCCAAAAAGAGCACAGAGGAGGAGTAGGAGGGATTGTAGTTTTACTAAAATATGTACTGCCTTGCACCTATACACAGGGTACAAATTTCCTAAATTCTAAAACTGTGATATTATCAATTGTGATAAAAATCACATTTCACATTTCTAAAGTCATTTTAAAAATATCTCTAAGCGTTACCTTAATATTTTATCAGAAATATAGCTTTGGTAATAAATAACCATTTGATAAGGTTATACAGATTTTCCTTAACTTATAGTGAAGTTACATCCCAATAAATCCATGGTAAGTTGAAAATCTCGTTAGGTCAAAAGGCACTTAAGACACCGAACACCACAGCTGGGCCTCTCCTTCCTCACACGTGCTCAGAGCCTTACGGAGCCCGCAGTCACGTAACGGGAAGGATCCCATGTTACTGACTGAACGCCGCAGGACGGGACAGAACGGTTGCGTGGGCGCCGACGGCTGCTGGCCCTGGAGACCGGCGCCACTGCCCAGCGTCCGGAGAGCGGAGGTGATCAGTCGCCAGCAGCCCGGGACTCGAACTGGAGCTGGAACGCGGGCGGTCTCTGCTGACCGAGTACGGCTTTACACCGTTGTCCCTCGCACGTCCGGCGCTGTCCAGGTGCACACGTGATCAGATACGCTGTACCGAGTTCAGTTCAATACATTAATAGGCATTCTTTATGGGAGAGTTCATTAAAAAATAAATTATTTTGTCCTTATTTTAAAAACTGGCAACAGAAGTTGAGAGGCTGTAACCATCTATGCGGTGGGCGCGCGTGCCCATATCCACACCAGGAAGCCTCATCACATGCAGACAGACGCCCTCCTGTGACCCGGAGGCGGCACCTGTGATGTTCTCTAGGACACGGTGGCCGCCCCTCAGCTCAGGCGGCCTCCAGGCTGAAGCCAGCGGTGTGGGAAAACCCGCTCGGGAGGCTGCCGCCGCGGGAAGGTGGCCGCTCCGCTCTACCTCCTCCAAAAATTTTCATTTTTAATTTTAAAAATGCAAAGTCTGTTTCAGCCAGTCTTTTACTACGTTCAGCCAAAAAAAGCATCGTACTCTTCCTTTATTTTCTGATTTTATGACCAAATGTCCTGAAGATACCGTTTTTCTTCTTTCAAAGTAGCCAACATTTTCAGTGCTTCTAGCTTTTCAACTCCAGCCTGTTTGCTGATTATCTCCACAAGGGTGTCATTGACGTCTTTGGCCATATTCTTAGCATCTCTAGAAAAAAGAACAGCATCTGTGTTCAGAAAACAAGAATTTTACCAAAGCCTCCATAATTCACAAATCTAACTCCCACGGACTCCCCCACCCCCCAGCCTGGCCTCCAGTTCTCTGGGAAGCGTCTCAACAGGTGTCCCAGCCTGTCACCCGTCAGGCCTCTCCCCAGGGACCAACCCAATCCGCAAAGCCGACCCCGTCATTCACAGCTGAAGCCCCTCACAGGCGTCCTGTCCCAGGAGCAGCGGAGTCTTCGGTCAGTGCAGAGGGACCTCACGGACCTGGCTCCTCGCGGCACTGTCACCCCCGCCTGTCATCCCCGCGCACACGCGGAACCTGTGTTCCCAAGGGCAACAGGCTTTTACGCCTACAAGCCTTCATGTACACACGTGTGCACACACGCATCCAATCACCAACAGACGTGATCACGCCAGCCCAGCTGTGGGCCCGGCTCTCAGGGCTGACGGGTTTCAGCACAGTCGTTCACAGGACTGGGGAGGCACCCCCGAGTCCCCCTGCGGCCCCGCCATGGCGCCTACTTTCCCACCAGAGAGCGGGCGGCCTGCCGGCGGGGGCGGACCTCAATGCACCTTGCATCTCTCAACACCTGAGCCGGGCCACAGCACTCGGGAGGCACCGAATGCTGTTGAATGACGAAAACTGGATAGGACACTAATATGTCAGCAAGAGAGCTTGTCCTGTCCCTTACAGTGACATTTCCTGAAAAGGGGGTCTCCAGGGGCCACTGCAACTTCCTCCATCACGCTTCCCCTCAAGCACGACGAAGCAGCCCGTCCCACGGCTGCTCCCCGGGCACCAGCAGCCGCCAGCGGCCAAACCTACCGGCCCCTCTGTCTTCCTTTTTTTTTTTTTTTAAACCATTTTTTTTTTTAAAGATATTATTTATTTATTTATTTGAGAGAGGTATCGCAATAGGCAGAGAGGCAGGCAGAGAGAGAGAAGGAAGCAGGCTCCACACTGAGCAGAGAGCCCGATGCGGGGCTCAATCTCAGGACCCTGAGACCAGGACCTGAGCTGAAGGCAGAGGCTTTAGCCCACTGCGCCACGCAGCCCCCCCCCCGTTTTCTTACTGGACTATCAGAGCACAGGGCTCCCCTGCTTGGGAGTGTCCCCCGGACTCAGGGACAAATTCACTCCTTCCAAGGGGCTGGTCCGCGTTAGGGGGCCATGGGGCCTCCCTCCGAGCCCGCACCACTGACCACCATGAACACTATCAACTCCACTGTGCAGACAGAAGAATGAAAGCACCAGGGATTGTAAAGCGATTTCTGGGCTAATGTGTTGGGACATTTGACATGTTCCCAAGCTGTCATTTACCAGTTATTCATGTATTTGTACAACTGACTGTGCCTCTATTAGTTAGACGCACATCTAAAATTCCAGCCTGGGGGTGCCTGGGGGGCTCAGTCGGTTATACGTCTGCCTTCGGCTCAGGTCTCGATCCCAGAGTCCTGGTATTGATTCCTGCATCAGGCTCCCTGTTCAGATGGGGGTCTGCTTCTCCCTCTGCCTCTGTCACTCCCCCCACTTGTGCTCATGCTCTTGCTCTCAAATAAATAAATAAATCTTTAAAACTCCAGCCTGTTCTTCAATACTGACAGCTCTATCCTCTACAAAGTGAAGGTCAGACACTTCTTTAAAAGCTAAATGAAAATGTAAACCAGCACAACGTCCAGAATCTATGCCCTTTATCAACCTAAAGTAAGGTTTCTCAACTGAGAGTCAAAAATCCATGAACAGGTCATAAAGTCAACTTAGAAGGCAAAATCAGTGTTTAAAAAACAATGAAACAAAAATTATCATACTATGTCATGAGAAGTAAACAGAAAAAGTTCTGTTTTATAAAACCTGTTTCTATTATATTTATATCTATTCTAGGTCATATACCAGTATTTCTTCTTTGTATCACAGTTAAAAACAAAACAAGGGGCACCTGGGTGGCTCAGTGGTTAAGCCTCTGCGTTCAAATCAGGTTTCGATCTTAGGGTCCTGGGATCAAGTTCCGCATCAGGGTCTCTACCCAGCGAGGAGACTGCTTCCCCCTCTCTCTCTGCCTGCTGCTCTGCCTACTTGTGATCTCTCTCTCTGTCAAATAAATAAAATCTTAAAAAAAGAAAAAAAAAAAAGAGAGAGAGAGAGAAAGAAAAAAAAAACCCACACCTAATTTGGTGATGTATATAAGTTTCTAAATGCCTGGGATGTGTCAGAATTAAAAAGAGCTATTTCTTACTCAAAAGACCTTTTTTATTAACACAGTATTTTTGAATTCCATTAAAACAAGTTGGTAAGTTTCTAAAACTTTCATTTTTCACGGCAATTTTGAGTTTCTGTAACAGATCTTGCCTCAGAAAGTATATAAAACTTAACATAAAAATGATTCCTCGCTTACTGCCAATTTTGACAATACAAATTATGCCTTAAAAAAAAAATCTTGAGATCTCCATTCTCAGAGTCAAAGCCACAGTTTTCTTAGCCAGGTCAAATGCACAAATCACATATTCTTGCATACAACAAATCAATCTTGAGACTTCAAGTTAAAGTAGCATCTTCACACCAAACAGAACTTCTGGAGGCTAAAACATGTATCCATACGGCACCATGTACTCTGAAATGCAAGAGCTGATTTCACTTCTATTTACATGATAATGATAACATCTCGGCTATGAAATGTATATTAAAGTCATTTCAGAACTTGTATTTCTATTCCAGTCCTTAAGAATCAAACCTCTCGTCCCTGTCTGGATTAATGGTCCCGGCCCAGTCAGTAAACACCATCAGCTGCCCTCGCCTGCCCGGCCTCGGGGCGACGGCCACGTACCCACACACGTAAATGCAGCCGCGCTCATGAAGAAGGAGCCTCGCCACCTGCTCGCTGTGAAGCCGGATGTTGTCCTGCACGTACTTCACCGGGGCGTCCTCCTCCCCAACAGGAGCATCTCTTGAGAAGGAAACCTTCAAGTGAGTTAGGACTCCACGCTGGTGGAAACGTCTGAGCTCTTCCCTGAAACACAGCATGTAACGGGACACTGAAAGGTTTGTCACTGACGGTTACAAGGTCCGAAACGAGAACTGTAGGCCCGCTGCTGAGTCCTCCAGTACCAGAATCACACAGTACCTGAATAAATAATCCCTATCTTGGTGTCGGCAGCCAAAAAACAACCACATTGCTCCAAAGTGCCCATCTGGATGTTGTTCTTGGAGTTTCTCTCTACATGGAAAAGAAAGCAGAGATAGGATAGAAAGAATATGTAAAACCCATCTATTGGTCAGAAACGTCACCAACCAATCCAGACAGGATTCACCGTCACTGTTGAGTTTAGCCACTGAGGTACTGTCGTCCCGTCCACAGGGACCCAAGCGCCCCAGCAGATACCCAGACAAGCACGTGCAGCTGTTGGTTACGGACACCTACAAGCTCTGTACGACATCTATGAGGATAATTCAAAATATCCCAGTGTGAAACCTACACTAATTTCTACATTAAAAATTAACAGAAACTTTCTGAATAAAATTAACTCTCAATCAATGTAAGAGAAAGTGGCCAGGGTTTTAAACGGTCGAACTATTTGCCGTGAACGGTTTCAGGAATGACCCAGCAAGGAGACTTGCTGAGTATGTCTGCCATTATTCTCTGCTTCCTTAAAGGAAAAAACCAAGGATAAAAACAACAAAAAGACCTTGTCCAAAGGCTATTACACCACTAAATGTGGACCGGCACATGAAGAATTGTTCATTATCTCACAAACAGGGAGAGAAGCACAATTTCTTTTATGTCATATAGTTCTAGAATAGCAATCGGCTGAAAACTACTGATGTTTGGGTTTAACTTGGAAACTTCTGGTGTAATTGTATCTCTGTTAGTAGCAAATTTATCTAGTTAAGGAACAGCCTGTACATCATCACAGCATAAAGATGTGTCTGAAATTTGTCCCCAGCTACATACGTTATAAACTATAGTGCAGCTGGGGGAAAAGAAAGTGCTATAGTAGAAAGGGAAGTTCTAATACAAAACAAAACCTCTGGAAGACATCACGCTTACTTTTCCCATAGTGACAAATTATGCTATTCTATCACACATTTGACAGTAATTTTTTAAAATAAAAACTTCACAACTGAAGTCTGATATCTAAAAGAAAATCTCTAAAGAGACAAAAAGGCTACCATATTTCCACTGAGGATCACAAGGGATACATTTTCTCAGCAGTCAAAGAAAGCTCATACCTGTGTTGCAGGAAACCAATGAAGGGCGCTATGCCAGTTCCCGGACCCACCATTATGACGGGGGCAGAGGAGTCACTCGGTAAGTGGAAAAAATTGGTTGTTCGAGGAGAGATGGATATCTGGAATGTTAAACCAATGCTCATAAGTCTGAAAGAAAACCTAGGCAAAAGCATATAACCAAGATGATCTTTGCTAAAGAAAACAGCAGCATTAAATCTTACTGAAACCATGAACACATCTGTCATTACAGAGAAAAACAAAATCTATCTTCTAAATTTTTCTTTTCTTTCTTTTTTTTTCTTTAAAGATTTATTTATTTAGTTAGTTAGTTGACAGACAGAGATCACAAGGAGGCAGAGAGGCAGGCAGAGAGAGGAGGAAGCAGGCTCCCCGCTGAGCAGAGAGCCCCAACATAGGGCTCGATCCCAGGACCCTGGGATCATGACCTGAGCCGATGGCAGAGGCTTTAACCCCCTGAGCCACCCAGGTACCCCGCAAATTTTTCTTTTCCATCAAAATCAAAGGTGTTTAAAAATCACAAGCATATTTCCAAGGGAGAACACTGATACAAGTCCTTTTCCTAGGCCCATGAGAAGCACACACCTCCTAGCAGGCAGCCCTCCATGTGCTCCATGGAGGAGTGCAAACAAACCGCAGCTGGGATTTTGTGTTTGCACATAAGGGGGCAACAAAGACCAGCATCCAGATGGAGTGAGCGCTTCAAGGGCAAACTGGCACCTGAAGGAAAACTGAGGGGGTCGCTCCAAAGATGCTGAAGGACTGTGTCATGTTTGTTAATCTAAGTTCAATGTTACGTGTTTGTGCAAAACCAGAGGAATAAGCAGCACGCACAGATAAAGACAATCTTTTTGCTAAAATTTCAAAAGATTTTTCTCCTAAACCATGTGCTAGGGATACGTGCGAGGAATCCATCTAAAAATATTTCAGTTCCCGTGTCACTTCGCCATGAGTGAGTTACACCAAGTCACAGAATCTGTTCTGGGTGTAATGGTGCACATTTTAACCTTTAACATAAAGAAAACCTTTCGAATTTTGACAGGATGGACAGGAAAGAACGGGCAGAGCGATGGGAGAGGAGTGCTGGCCTTCTGCAATGAGACTGTCACTCGTCTCACATGAGTCTCACTGACCCACCACTTACCAGTCCCACGGACGGTACTCAGTATGACACGCACTACAGATACAGAAATGAACAGAAACCCTGTCCTCGTGGGCCTACATTCTACTGGGAGGAAGAGACAATAATCAAACATTCATCTGTAAAATGACTGGGAATAAGATCCAGGAAGCAAACCAGAGCAGGAGACCCTGGGCCGGAGCGGAGCGGGTACGAGAGCACACCGCCTGCGCTCCAGGGGCCGTCCGGAGACCAGGACTGGCCCTCTCTCGCCGCAGTCACCTCAAATGCTGACAACAGCAAACACTTCTTTCTGCCTGGTCGCCGTAAAGGCCACAGGCGGGCTACAGCTCTGCAGCCCAGGTACCTCCTACTGGCAGCCAAGCCCCAGGGGCGTCCCTGACCCGCATCCGCCCAGCCTCCTGTCAAAGAGGAGAAACAAGCCCCACCAGCAGGTGTGCGGCGCTCCCGCTCAGCGGGGACGCAGCCAGACCGCACACCATGGGGGGGCGCCCTAAGCCTCCCACGGGACGGGGTATCTCAACATCCGCCAGCCGGAGGGGAGTGTGGGTGGGTCATGTGATGTGAACATTCTCCACACTTCCTATCAATCATGCACGGCAGTAAGCGCCAATTTAAATTGTATCCTTATTCCCAGACCTCCAGTGCCTGAAGAGTAGGCAGTCTGTGATGAAGATCTGTTAAAAGGGAGAAAAGAGAAAAAGGCAGCAGGAAGGAAAGAATGAATGTGTGGACGGCGCCCATGCCGGGTGTCTGGGATAGGTCGTGGGTAGATCTATTTCTTGAACTTTCTGGAGAGCATCCATTTTTACAGGATCATAAAATGACATAATACTTTTCTGTCCATACCATAACATTTCTTTTCAAAAAAGGAACAGTGTCTCAAGTTCTTAATATTTTGTTGATGCATTATGGGAAAATACCACGGAAAAGGGCAATTTCAAGCAGCAGCTTCCCATGAGCCCTCTCAGGCATATACTGAAGTCTTACTTTCCCCTTAGGGCATGAACTTTTCAACTCCAATAACTTACAGCAACCAAACCAGTCCTAAGATAATGCTACAGATGACACGTTCATTTTTTCAATACCACAGAAAAAGACGACTTCATGATAACACCTGAAAGGTTTTGTTTTATTTCAACCATCCTTATGGGCAGGAAGGGACTTTAAATTGTACCTTACGCTGTGGTCCTGAGTGAGATTTGCCAAGTGCTGTATCAAAGCATGAAGGATGGCACTAAGTCTGCATGTAAATGTGTCCACGGTTTGGTCACTCACTCACTCGAGAATTATCAAGGAATATGCTTCTCCTACGTGTTTCAAAAGTGCTTCCCCCTCATTACGCCTTCACACGAAGAGCGCTAATTTGGATTCTACACCACACTAAGACAAAAAGGGAAGAAACGGCAAAAATCCTACTACCCTAAACTGAAGGACAAAGTTACTCTTTGGTTGTGAACGGACTGCCAAGTAAGGATTCACCTGGGACATGGTATGGTCTACACAGAAGACGAGGTTGTCTCTCAACACCGGCCTTCAGACTTTACTTCAGTCTTTACTTGGCTCTTTTCCTGTGCTCAGTCTTCCAAGAGTATTAGCCAAAGACTGTCTTTTCTATGAATATGATGAGGAAGGAGAAAAGAGTATTATGGAAAATTCACACTTTATATATTCGAGAAACACATAGATTTTAATAGTAAATGAACGGGGCACTGGGGTGGCTCAGTGGGGTAAGCCTCTGCCTCTCAGGGTCCTGAAATTGAGCCCTGAACCGGGCTCTCTGCTCAGCAGGGAACCTGCTTCCCCTCTCTCTGCCTGCCCCTCTGCCTGCTTGTGATCTCTGTCTCCCTCTGTCAAATAAATAAATAAAACCTTTAAAAGAATTAAAAATAAAAAAAAATAGTAAATGAAAAAAGTAATGTTTTCCTGACTTTCCAACAGAGATTTTAAAATTCAAGTAGGACAAACATTTTCCTTTGAATAATCTTGATGGTAACGGGCAACACAGGGGAGACCACATCGTTCTTCCTAACTAGGCGAACAGCGTCATTCTAGTAACGCCCAAACCGTGCACTCCCAGTACCTCTGGAGCCGGGGCTTTCCCGCCTTCAGCACGGGACACTCGCATGTCTGGACGAAGAACTGGTGCGACCACCGCGGCCAGCCAGCCTGTGCACACGCCCTTCCGCAGAACCTCCTTTGTGGTGTGAGACAGAAACTCCACAATGTTGAAAATGAAACGAAGCTTCCCTGGGTGCGACAGGTTTGAGCTGCAGAGACACACAGGTCAGTTTTAAACTCTGCATCAGGACTAATGCATACAGGCCAGATGCAGCCTTTTTTCCTAAACTGAAGGATTTTTCCTGTGGGCTGTCCTCTACCTCTACTTTTCAGGGGAAAGACTTCTGTTGCTACTTAAAAGCTCCTCCTTTCCTGCCCCCGTTTTGTGATATTCAGAAAAGTTTCCAACGACCTGTTTGCTTTAAGACTCCGTAAGATTGACACAACTTTTCATCTCCCCGCTGCCCGCCTCTGGTGCCCAGTGGAGATGGCCTGGCACGGCCGTAAAGGCAGCAGGTAGAGGCGCGAGGCACTCGCAGCCCGACCTGGGGAAACGTGGCTGTGGACCACAATGTGGTTGTGCTGCCGGAGACTCTACATTCTCTGCACGCCCACAGGCCGGGAGTCCCAACACGCGCCTCCGCCATTCCTTACCATGCCGGCTACTGTCCACAAATCAGGTATATTTTCCCTGGGTAATAAGGATGTGGAAGCCAGAGATTCACATTTTGGGAGAAAGATACTCTATGTTTTTGCTTTTTTTTTTTTTTTAAAGATGTTGTACGCTAATAAACATCAGTACCTCGCGCATGAATATGGTCTGGGCTGGAGCTTAGGAAGATGTTCTGGGAAAAAAAAAAAACAAAACACACAAGCAATTAATTCACTGCTACTGAGAATTATATGAAAGGGTTTGTAAAAATTCAAGACTGAGTTGGATTTTTCTTATTTAGAACACCCAAAATAACATTTTAATTTAATTCATATTTTAGAGCAAGTGTAAATTCACTGTACCTAAGTAAGTCTCTACTGATTATTTTTTTCCAATTCCTCACGTTAAAAACCAGACATACTGAATTTCTTTACCTGGAATCAGTGTCATTCTAAAGGCTGGTTTCTTAAACCGAAGGATAATAAAAGCATTCACGAATGGGTTTCAGAATCAAGAAACCCATGAAATTTTCTGTGTGTACACAGTTTTCTGCAGAAGTGTCCAGAGTTTTCATATTTGAAATAAGATGATGACCCCCCAGAAGGTTAAAGATCACTATTTTAAGGATTATGGGAAATGGGAAATACCTAAGCTTAAAATATCTTTCCTTCTTAATAAAAAAAGGAAATATTTTTCCTTCTTATATTTCTATAAAAACAAAATGAGAGCGTCATGATAAAACCTTTAAGGTACCCAGGCCCCAGTGGTTTCTCATACATTGGGGCTCTTTTCAAAGCAGGACAAAGGGGCTCCTGGGTGGCAGTTGGTTAAGCACCTGCCTTCGGCTCGGGTCATGAACCCACGGTCGGGGGACGGAGCCCCGCATCATCGGTCTCCCTGCTCAGCGGGAAGCCTGCTTCTCCCTCTCCTGCTTCCCCTACTTGTGCTCCCTCTCTCACTGTCTCTCTATCAAATACATAAATAAAATCTTTTAATAAACAAATAAGTAAAAGCAGGTCAAAGAATCAATCTTTGAATACTTAACTGCCCACACATAAACTCTGAATTTTTTTTCTGTTCAAGGTTATATTTTCAATAGTTATCTGGCAAAGATTCAGAAAGACCTTTCTAAAATTTAATAAATAAAAGAATAAGCTTAATAGAGAGCTCAACATAATACTAAGCTCTAGATATGTTTACTTAAAGAAGTGGAAAATAAATTTCTTTAAGTCTCAATGCTTTTATCAGTTTTTTATAGAACTACATAATAAATGTTATATACAAGCTTAAAAAAAAACCCAACACAGCAAATCCACACAAAGAACTGAAACACTGTCATACGCAGGACAGCTTTACAAGAGTTCTAACAACTTCCCCACATCTGTTCTGATTATTCTCCCGACCCCTGCATTCATTCTAAACGGAGAAGGAGAGGAGTGTGTGTTTGAATACAGGCAAGTGGGAAGAGCCACGTCACTTAGTAACGTCACCATTTCGAGGGGGAAAAGGAATAATAAAAGGGAGAGAAAGCAGGATCTGACTTAATAAAGGAGAGTCCCCCGAACTGAAATGGACATCGGGCGATCCTGGAGCCTTAAAGTGAAAAGCACAACACACACTTTCCCATCACCGAAGACAAATGCAAATTCTGGAGACTTTATTACTTGTCCCCACAGGGAAGGAGAGAAAATTGCCAGCGCAGGAAGTACTCAAGGTTTAAGAATCCTGTCCAGTTCCCCCAGTCGCTGCCCCTCATAAATGCCCCCGATCCCTAGCGAGGTCACCACCAAAACCCCCTCTGCTGACCCCAGTTCCTCAGGCAGATCTTCTCTCTTCTGTGGGCATGAAGACCCCAGGGGCCAGTGAGGACAAAAACCAGAATCGCCTTACATTTGAGCATTTGGCGACAGGTCGTGTCCCGGCTTGAAGCCTGGAGCACTCTGAACAAGGCCACTTGCCCTGGCATGGCCGGCGGTGGGGGGTTCCCCCCACGGCCCTCACCGATCCCGGAGAAGAGCTTGGCCAGATGCAGCCTTTCTGTCTTGCGCACAGACAGCACCCTGCATTAACCTCTGTCAACTACATCTAATGTTCCTCAGCTTTGAAAAAGAAGAAAAAAAAATGTCTTTTCTTTTCGTTGGGAAACTCATTTTTAGTTAACACTGGACTAAAAAAAAAAAACAACAACAACAAAGCTTTCTGAAAACCCGCTGACTGAGTAGACAGGATGCCGCATGCTGAGCCCGGAGAGAGAATTCGGGCCGGCTACGGTGAGGGAGCAAGGGCTGGTGAGGATGGTGAGGAAGCAGCAGGAGCCAGTCCACCTCGGCAGAGGGATTCCTACCCACTCGCAGGAGGCCCTGAACACACTCGGATGTTTCCCCAGTGAGACGTGTCCCCACGTGCCAGACAGCCTCTGGCGGGAGGCTGACAAGCAGAGGGCTGCACGCCGGAGGGCCCGCTGGCGCAGGGGCCGGCGCAGCGGCACTCACCGAGCAGGAGACGGAGCGGCGGCCGGCAGGACGGGAAAGCGAGGAGGAGGTCGAGCAGGCCGGCGCGCTCGTCCCGCACGAAACGGTTGTAATCGGCCGCGCCCTCCCGGCTGCACAGCTCCTGCAGCCTTCGCTTCTCCCGCCCGTCGCTGGTGTGGTCCACGAGGGCTCGTAGCAACGCCTGCAGCCAAGGCAAAGGAAGCAGACGGAAAGTACCTCGTGCGGTCAGGCTGCTAGAATCTGGTTAGGATCGAGCTGGGGATGTGCGCAGTGACCCAAGAAAAAGTGACAGCGCCCTTCGGAGTTCGATCAAGAACAGAGAATTTAACTTATTTGCTTTAATGTCAGCCTGTTTAAAAAAATCACCTTCCATGTTCTCCTTTTAGCCACCTTTCCTGTTTCCTAAACCAACCTCATCAGTCCCAAGTATGATCTCAAATTACGTGTCCGATATATCTGAGTAACAATGCCCAGCGATCTCCTAACGCATCGCTTTAACTCAAGACGAAATGCTTGTTCTTCTCTCAGTGGATGATTCCAAGCCAGACTTCTGCGTCCATCTGACAACTGCTAGTGCTCTTTATACAACAGGCAGTGGGCATGACAGCTCTGTGCTGACAAGGGCTCACCGGCGAGGGACAGCGTGCAAGAGGCCAACTACCCCAATAGGGGCACACAGGGGCACACCCAGGAGGTCAGGGGCTTCTGAAGCCGAAGGTGCACCAGAACGCAAGCGTGGGCTGAGGGCTGCCCACAGGAAGAAAATGTGAAGCAGGGCTAAGCCGATGGCCCCACGGCAGGAACGCATAGGAGGCAGGCAAAGGCTCGCTCCCGGGGCTACACGCAGTTCCATGTGGGCCCCAGGCATGCGGACACGGGACGAAGGCTGAAAAGACCAGCTGGGCCAGAACCTCTAGAAGCCTCCTGCACACAGACTCTTAGTCATCTCAGACTCACTGGAGAAAGAGGAGGAGCATATAAACGAAGAAAGCAAAGCAACAACATCCGGAATCCCAAGTGCCAAAGACAGAGCCAAGTCCAAACTCTTGGACAAAAGACCAAACTTGCCAATAACGACTTTTGGTTTCAACATATTCCAAATACGACACATATGGCTCTGACCACTCAAGGATTAAGAATAAAGCAATTAAGCACACAAACTACATCAAATGCTAAGTGAAATGCTAACAGGGACTTTTTATTCCATGGCTCGAGCACCTTTGTGTCCTGAACTCCCTCAGCAGGGATCACTCCTCGTCAGGGCCACAGGTCCCCACGGCCCTGCTCAGAAGCCCTGCCGAAACTACCCTGAGACCAGCACATCGCATGCCTTCTTCAAAACGCCAGCTCAGAACCAAACGCGGAACTATCTTGGGAAACTGCGTGGGACGAATGTGCACCCGTGTCTCTGCGCGGACCTCTGGGAAGAGACCTTCTCCGTGCTGGGGTATACAAACTCCTGAGTTCTATTTGGGTAAAGAAGACATGACAGAACAGCATACATACTAGAAGATCTCGTTTTTTTCTTAGCGAAACAAAATTCAAGCATTAAGCCTGAGGATTTGATTATAAAGGACTTCTGTTTCCCAAGTTACTTAATTCTGTGTCCAGAATTTTTATGAGTGCGATACTCATAAGGAAAAACGTGTTTACCTATACGTGCTTTATGACCTGTAGAGCTGAACTAAAATTGTGAAACTGACTGTATTTATTCAAGAAGTTCTTATCACAGTGACTACCACATTTATTCAAATCATATTTAGGTCTGAGCCTCTCTCTAAAGGAGTTTGCTTCCCAAAGACTGCATGCAACAAGCACATTCATAAGACAGAGCATAAAAAAGGCCTTGTGGAGGGCAGCCTGATAACAGCACTATCTTCGGGCACTGGCGATACGAATGTGGCAAAGCACAGCTGGGAGGTGTCCCCATTCATACCCATGGGAGGGACAGGCCCAGAGAGGAGCACAGTTTAAAAGACAGCTCCCGGAACCCTGCTGACATCTAGTGCCTCATTCTCTCCACGTTCATGCAAACATCAATCGAATCTCCCAGAACCTTTCACGTTTCCTGATGAATTCTGACTTAACAATAAAGAATTATGTACTTTCACACAGAAGAGATCTCAACATTAAACAGGTGACAAGTTGGGGAAAGCCTGAACTCTCCTAAGCTTCCTGTCATCAGTCACAGAAAGGGTCAAGGTGAAGGGCAGCTGGGTGACACAAGGTCATGTGGGGTCACCTGAATCACTGATTAATATAGCACATCAAGTGGATATCCAGTAAAAATAAGAAAAAGCGCTACTTTAAAAACCTTATTTCAATACAAAACAAAATTTCAATACAAGCGTAACACAAAAATATCTATGACAACTGCAAAAATACAATGTACCTTTAGGATCCATTTTTAAAAACATGGTACGAAAGCCCTATTTTCGAAGCCTTCAAAGGGCAAATATCAGATTTAATAAATCCTACACAGTGCTAGTACACTTTTAAATAGTTACCCAAAGAAAAGTACCTTTTTAGGAACTGCTCGTATTTCAAGGCACCAAGTCAGAATGAACTGGAGAGAACGTCCGTCAGGTACGTGCGGGGGTAAGGCTGCTCCTTTTCAGACAGAGAGGAAGAGAGTCCGTGACACAGAAAGTAAAGAACAAAACATCTCTGCTTTCTTAAAAAACAATTAACTGTACACATTACAGTGCTAGCAATGTAAACGTGATTTGCGGCCATGTTTGCGGAGTCAAAAAAATTTTCAAAATGCATGCAGGGGGGAGAAATACCTTACAAAAATAAATAAATAAAAGAATCATAAATTCAATAGCATTATTAGCCACATCTTAAATCTACCAAATATAAATCTTTGGTGTGTTTCATAAAGATACCAAATCAAAGTATGCCAAACAAGAGGGTAATTATCCAAAGCCAAGAAACAAAAACCCAAAAGATGGCACTTGTCCATTAACACTGCGTATTATTCTCAAAAAGCATTTCAAACTGATGGAACTCCAGTTCAAGATTCTAAGCAAATAACTTAAAAAAAAAAAAAAAACAACTTTCCTTTAATCATGAAAAAATGTTTTACATATTAAATCAGCAATAATATACTATGAGAAATACACATGATTAAAAAAAACTTTAAAAAGGTTCATATAATAAACTTTTATTTTAGGACTACTCTTGTATAACTCAGAAACAAAATAATGCTAACTCAAAAAGCAAACTAACAAATCAGCTCAACTAATGCACCGGCTTCTCCCAGACTCCAGCTACACTCTGGATGCAGAGTTTCCAGCACTCTTACTGGACATTTTCTGTCCAGTAGTGTCCAAATAAGCATAAAATCCACCATCCTCTCATTCAGTGTACCTGATGTGAAAGTTAAAAAACCCACAAACCAGAGAGACTATTGGGATTCTGTCCACCAACCCGTGGCCAACCTCGGACCACCTGTGCAGCCATCACAAAAGGGCTGGGGAGGGGGTCCTTAGACTTGTCACCATTAGCCCAATGACATCCTAAGAAGAGATCAGGGGTGTACCTTTCTTTTTTGTGTCTTCCTTAATTTTCAAGTGGACACAGTGTTCTCTTCTGTCCGTGAGCTGCAGTCTTTGGAGAAGGTTTTGTACCTCAGAATCACTGTTGGGACAGATCACATTGAAGGCATCTCCAGGCTGATAGGAAAAATCTGTTTTCTAGAAACAACCAACATGAAAGAGAAAAAAAAAAGTCCAAGAGTTAAAGAGTTTTAGTTATGGGGTAACAAAAGCACGTTTTTTACTATATGATCCTTTAAAAATATGAATTAGAAACAAAATGATTCTAACTGCAAAAAACAAATGAGCCCAACCGAACAATCTTTTTTTTTTTTAAAGATTTTATTTACTTGACAGCGACACAGTGAGAGAGGGAACACAAGCAGGGGGAGTGGGAGAAGGAGAAGCAGGCTTCCCACCAAACAGGGAGCCTGATGTGGGGCTCAATCCCAGGACTCTGGGATCGTGACCCAAGCTGAAGGCAGACACCCAACAACTGAGCCACCCAGGTGGCCCTGAATCTTTCATTATAAATTATCTTTTTTTTTTAAATTTTAAGTAATTTCTATACACACTACGGGCCTCAAACTCATAACCCCAAGATCAAGAGTCACATGCTAGCCAGGCACCCAAAGAGTTACTTTAAAGAAAAAAAACTCAGTTATCCAGTGTTTTGCTTTAAATCATTTCAGTATTTTTTACCATGTTAGTTAAAACTATTCTCATTTAAGGTGTCTCAGTAAGTAATGTTTTACCAATGTAAAACCCCTCTTATGAAAACATCCATGATGAGGGAGAGAAACCATTTAGGGCTGCCCACATTGGTTCTCAATTTCCTTTCTGTAGGGGAAGACGACGGGTCGGAGAGGACACTACTAGTTTTCCCGACTGAGCACAGGCCACCGCAGCACCTGGCTGGGCACTGTGCGTGAACGAGGGCTGGGCGAGCCGCCCCCCACCGCACGGCTGTTTATGGAGGGCTGCAGCGCGAGGGCAGCATCCGGAGACAGCCTCTGACCACACGTGCTCCCGGCCCTGGCCTGTGACGGGCACAGCCTGACCCCACCTACTGGCCAACCCTCACCACTTTATGACAAGAGTACAGAACAGAATAAAAAAACAAATGCTTTGGTGGACAAAGAGTATTTAACAATATGGATATTAAAATGTGGAATGTGGAACATCCAACAGTATGTCAGCAAACCACCTGGTCTTGATGCCTGTCATCCGTTCCCCAGGAGGGGTTCACTGAAATCTACACGCACAGCCCTGACACACCCTTTCCTGCAAGCACAACCCTCCTCCCAGCACCTCCATCGAA
Source organism: Mustela nivalis (assembly GCF_964662115.1). NCBI lineage: Eukaryota > Metazoa > Chordata > Mammalia > Carnivora > Mustelidae > Mustela > Mustela nivalis. Next base: position 174,515,798 of record NC_139022.1, read on the forward strand.
ACACAGAGCAGAGTGACTCCGAAGATGTAAGTCAAGCTTTACTGAGGTTACGGGATTGGCGGGTGGCTTCTTAACCGAGGCCAGTGGTTTGGGGCAGGGGTGGGCTTGTGGACGTGGACGGAGGTGAGAGGCAGCACGGGAGCCTCCAAAGCTACATGAAAAATGTTTCTATGTAAGTATTTTCCTGCGGGGTGGGGAGCGGGCTGTGACTTCTTCCAGAGTCTCAAAGGAATGAGACCGTCACTGTAAAAAATGAAGCACTGTAGGCCCGTCCGGCCTGAGCTTGACTTCCAACTACTGGCTGACCTCGGGTGAGCAGGGGCCTTTCTCAGGACTCCTCTCACACCGAAAAGGCTGCTCTGACTCCATTACTCTTCCGCGGCTTCCTGGGTAAGGGAGCAACGCTGGTCTTTCAAACTGAGTCACCTGCGGGGTCACTCCTCATGTTAAGCTCCTTCCTGAAGTGACAAGAACGGGTGTGAGGTGGGGAGGAAGAACGAGGGGTCAAGAGTAGAGAGGCCAGAGCTCCTGTAGAGGCGCTCCTCCCTCCCGAACGTGTGGACTACGACAGCACGCAGGTCTCCGCGCTTCCTGACAACAGCGCTGAGAGATAAATTCTGTAACTTACCGAAATGTCCAATTCCACCAGAAGAGTGGTTTTTACGGCATCATTTGTAGTCAGTTGAACTGCCTTTGAAATTGGAACTTGAAAAATTGGATCCACTGAAGTCACAGATGCTTGGCTTTCCTCCTTGAGAAACAAATGTGATAAAATATTACTAAATGCAATTTTCCATCTTACTCGCCATTGCTTCACTTAGTGACCAGGTAAGATCAATAGGATTTTATAAAACGTCCTAGATATTGAAGTATTCTTATCTAAGACAGATGGTTACAGACATAGGCCTCTCAATCTTTCAGAAGAGAGAGCTCATTTGTATCTTAAACTCCTTGACTATCATTTGATTTAAACTCCTTGATTAAATTTCTGGGATGTATATATTGAAAATAACAGATACCAGCATTTTCCTGTGAAGGTCTAAGAGTATTCCAAAATAAACCATGCAAAAGGAGACCATATGCATGCACAGTTTCAGGAAGGAGATTCTAAAAGGAAGGACATTTAGGGCTGGAAGACGCCTGAAGAAAGGTTCACAAGAATCTGCAGAGTGGCGGGCCCTGGCGTGGGAATGTTCCACACCTACACATGACTAGCAGCTTTTATATTAGATAGCATAGGTCTTGGGAAACTGCAAAGAAACCCAATTCATTGCACTACGTCTGCTTCTTTTCTAACTTGACATTTCTAAGTTCTGTTGAAGACAGAAACTTACAAAATGCTCATCAGTTAATAGTGGATAAATGGCTATGTGGAAAAACTAGAAAAAGGATCAAACTCAGAGCCTGACAGTCATGACATATGGGGCACTGGGAGATGCCGCCCAAGACCGACCTCGGCAAGGCTGCTGGTAAGGTTGTCAGCAGATGGCCCTCAGCTAGCTCAGAGTCATCTCAGTGACCTCAGCATTCCCAGGTCATACCCCTTTTCAGAGGCAGCCCACATCCAACGGCTCATCGAGGACTATAAAGGCCCAGCCCTTTGTCCCAACTCAGGACAATGTTGAAGGGCCATCCTAGCTCTGGAGAACCCTGTTGAGGCTAGCCGGGGCCTTTGCTGGGACACATCACAGGGCACTTCTCACTGTGCCCACTCCTGCTTCTGTCCTCTGCATTCCCCAAGGTGAGGATCCCAAGGGGATAACCTAAGAAATAATCACACAGTTCTATTCAAAGGAAGCCAGTCGGTGACAGCTGGCGCTAGCCCCGTTTCAAGGAAGATGCTACATGGGCGTCTGGAGCTGCATAGCCCACCTGGCTGACAATGAGCACAGTTGGGAGAGAGGGAGCACAAGGTGATGACAGTGCACAAGCTAAATGTGATGATACACCATAAGAGGGAAGGCATTAGAGTGTACGCAGTAGCTGGTGCTTGAGATCTATGGGGAAATGGCACTGATAAGGCCTGCAGAATTCTGGGTATTGCCAGCCTTCCATGATAACTCTGGAAAAAATGCAAAAAAACTGAGAACAATTAATGAACAATTAAGCACTAAGTGTGAAAGCCAGAGGACAGCTCTGCAGCACACGAAGAAGCTGCTCATCTCCTGCTGCTAGAATGCTAAGACCTGACTCGGGGAGGCAAAGAATGGCCTGCTGGCAGCTGGGAGAGGGGCATGTGGGTCAAAAATCTCGACTCCCTAGATGTCCTTGAACCTGCTGAGCCTGCACAAGTGACTACTTCTTCCTAAGAAGAGCAAGAACGTCCTCCTCGCACTCAGACCTCCGTCCGGCAAGACAGGCCCATATCCCCGCTCCTGAGTCCCATCTCCTCTCCTGGCTGCTGGGCCAGTGAGGCTCAAGTCAGATACACTAGGCCTCAGATGGGCTGGGCCAGCTAAGGCAGGAGAGGGACTATGCTCTGAAGAGTGTGCAGGACACAGCAACCGCACCAGCAAAAACCAGCAGCGTGTGCACAAGACGGAACGTTGAGGACCCGGGCCAACAAGGGTAGAATGTCAACTTGGACAGAGAAGTTTTGCTCACTGGGAGCACTATCTCAGGATACTGGCTTTAACACCTTGGCAACAGCCTCTAGAGATGGTTATGAGGCCAAGGAGGAAGCTAAAGTCCACACTAAATGAGGAAGAACTGCTGACAGTTCCATGGCCAGCACCAGATGACAGGAGTAAAAGGCTCAGAGAAGTGGACAGAGTAAAACGGATGAAACTATGAAGAGCCAAAACCTATGGGATGCTGCTGCTCCCTGGAGGGCCCAGAGCACACTCCATTGCCAAGGCCGACAGGACAGTGCTGGTGAGGGGCACCGACATCATGGAGAAGTTCAGGGCTGGCCGCTCTGCCGGCCCGAGCTAACGGACTGGGCCAAGAATAAGGGCGGACCACCAAAGACCAGAGGGACGTGGGAGCGCTTAGTCAGCAAAGTCCTGTGGGGTGTTGGAGGGAGGCCTAAGTATCCCAGCAGGAAGGCTGGAGGGGTGGCTGAACGCAGTCTCCCATGGGTAGGGGAGGTGGTGGGGGAGACTCAGCAACATCGCAGAGATCATACTCGGTCAAGTTCTTTCAGGCGGAAAACATACACTGGGCCAAGGGGAATACCCAGATACTCCAGGAACTGCTAGAAGAGGGTCCAGCTATGCTGTTACCCAGGAACTCAAAGTGTCATCATGGGCCACATACTAGAGTGCGACCTACAGGGCCAGGCTGTAAACGGGAATCCTGGGCCAGGGCTGGTTCCATGGGTCCACTCAGTCCTTGGCCTGTGGCTAAGGGCTGTACAGTGGGGAGGCCAAGAGGAAGCCTCTAAATCTGACGCTGTCCTCTCCCCTCACCCAAATAGAAAGTGACAAATACTCCACCCTGAGGAATGGCAGGTATCGATACTGTATCAATACTACCCCTAAAAACGTACAGGACCAGGGATGGTCTCCATCTAACTCACCAACCCAGTCCCTGCACGCAACCAGGCGGATGCTGCGGGAGAACAATGAAGCGCAAGGAACAGCAGCAGCAGCCCCAGTGACGGCCTCCACGATGGATGGTTTCCTTTGGTGGATTAAAATGGCCTCAGGCACAGGGCATGTGGTCAGAGTTAGCCGCTGGGCTCTTTTCCATCTCTACCCCTAAAGTGGGGCACACTTTCACTTGGAACAATTTCCATTTACCATTTTGACACCAGATTGTGATAATGCTCCTGCCAGCTGTTTCAGGACAGCCTGAATCGACGCAGAACATCTGGACCTTCTGCAGAATGTCACGCCAGCCCACGACATTAGGAACATTATGCTACCCACTACCCACTACCGACTCACACGCAATGTGCAAAGTGGCCAGTGTGTGGGAGTTTCGGGAAAGGCCAGGCCCTGTGCAGACTGAGAGGCCAGTTTCCAGGAGTCCAGCAGCCTGAGGCACGTCAGGACGCCCCCTCCAGTACAGGACACGCTAGTGCATCTTGTACCTCACGTCCCCTGGAGAGCGGGAGAAGAGCTGGCGCGCCTTTCAGGCCCTGCAAGCACCAGCACTCGCCACACCTGGGATGACAGTGCCGACCCAAGCACCAGGGGACACAATGGGCAGCGGCTGTGAGAGGGGGCCCAAGCAGGAAAGGGCTGTGCAGCAGTTCTGAGCAATGGTGTGGACGAGAGCCCCTGCGGCCTGCACCACAAGACCCGGAGACCCCACAGGTTCTGAGACACAGCGCTGGGGAACTGACGCTGTGTGGAGCGGGCCTGGCCGAGAGGACATTGAGGCTCAGCTGCCCGCTCTGCCCAGTGCTGCTTCCTCCTCCCCTTCTCAGTTCCCTAATGTGAGGATCCCAAGAGGATGCCCCCCCAAATCTTTTTCCAACCCCTTGTCGTCTAAGCATACCCCTTGAGCAAATGTACACGAATATGCGTTAACTGGGTGAGATCTTAAATATATCTCCACCACATGACCAGAAACTGAAGCCTCTTTAACGACCTGTGCCATACCCCAAGCCTTCTCAGACCCTCCTCCTCAGGAACGTTCACGTTCCTATGCCTCTGCCACACGCACTGTCCTTGCGGCCTGCAACGGGGGCGCTCACCCTGCCCGCGCACCCCCACCCGCTGTCCAGCCAGAGGCTCACTGCTCACTCCCCTCTACTCCCAAGCCTGAAAAAATACTTACCCTAAGTACCTCACTTAACTAAGCAATTTGCACAATACGGGAGCGTGAGTGGAAAGCAACACCTGACAGCTGTTTCTAGAAACACATTTGCCTGAATGCTCTAGGAAAACACCATAAGCAGATGTTAGAAAAACATCATCCTATCAGGTGCTGGCCAACCGTTCTAAGGGCTAGAAAGCTGTATTTAAATTGCTTCTAAGTTGTACTTAAATTGCTTCTAAAATGCTGGCCTTGCTTCATTAAAATAAATCAAGAAACAAGAAATCGCAATCCTGCACCCGGGGAGGCTTATGGGAGACAACCCACAGGGAGCGCCACCATGAGCCACGCTGGAGCAAGAGGGCGGGGCTCCCCGGAGAGACGGGCTGCGGCGGAGAGTCTCGGCCTGATGGAAGAAGTGTCAGCGTGCCGCACGCTGGCAGTGCTGAGGAGAAATGAGTTGTTAATCAACCCAATGCTCAAAATTTAGAGACCACTTTAAGGACACTCTTTATTAAGAGAAAAAACACACCCGACAAAAAAATGACAATATAGGCAAAAACCAGGCTGTAAAATTTCACCAAGAAAAAGAATAATCCCCAAAGTGGCGCACCCAGGGCTCCCAGGACACAAAGTCCCTGCTGGAAAAGCGATTGTGCTGTGAAGTCGCGCTCTAAGTATAGCTGAGGTCATTTCCTGAGTGCCTACAACACCTGCCATCACCTGACCCACATAGAAATTAAGAAACAAATGAATTCTCCAAAATGACAGAGAAACTGAGCTCTTAGCTATTCTTGCTTCAAAGACAGAAATGACGTTATGCAAGCGCTTCTGCCCAGGCGCCTTCTCTGGAAGGGGCCAGACAGTAACCATCTCAGGCGCGCCCGCCTCCAGGCACCCCTCTGCCACCCCCCGAACCCCGCCGCTGCGGCACAGAAGCAGCCACGGGCCACACGGGGACGGACGCGCAGGCCTGGGTCCCGATAAGCCTTACTTTCCGAGGCACGAGGCAGGCCGCATGGGCCCACGAGGCCGGCTTGCAGACCCCTGCCGCAATGCAGTAAGGCCGACGAAGCGGCTGCTCTGGGAAGCGGAGGTTTTGCAGCCGGCGGCCGGAGGGGGAAAGCACTTACCTGGCCCGGACACTCCTGCAGGCGCACGTGCAGGTACTCGGGCGGCGCGGCAGGGATGCTCAGCGCCGCCTGTGAGAGCGGCGGTTCTGAGCGGGTGAGCGAGGAGGACTTGGACTCCGACTCCACCCCTGGGGCACCTGACCGACCTCCGTCCACTGCATTCTGTCCCCGCGCCTCGGAATCCCTTCTCCGCGGATCACCTAATCTCAGAAGTTCAACTTGTGATTCAATGTGTAGTAATTCTGGTTTCAGAGGATCCATCCTTTGGGAAGCATCCAATGCCACCCTGAGAGCGCCGATTCTCTCCGCTTTTCCTCTACTGGACGTGAAGTGCTTCGTGAGGGCAGCCCAGAGTCCATCAACCCATGGCTCCACCACAAGTTCTAAACTGGGTTGTTGCAATAAATAAAGGAAAAAAAAATGCCTAAGTTCTCCATTTAAATACAAAATCATGGGATAGTGGCAGTCTACTTGGCAGAACGCTATGCAAATGTCAAAAACACTAAATATAATGATTATTCGGAATACAAAACATACCTATGCTTAAGTTAAAAGCATTACAGTGTGTTTGTTAGAACTTCAGCTGTAAAAAAATTGAGCATAAAGGTCAGAACAGAAATGAAGCCATTTCAATAATAGGTAGCATGAATGGGATTGCTCTTAACTTCCTAAAATATAGTTGGTACTATTTTAAGAAGTTATCATTGAAAGTAGGCCTGCGAAATTCTGATGAGGATAACAGAACTTATCCCAAATCCAAGCCTACTCTAGGATCATGTGATAATTACATATGTCAAATGCAACATCATTTCTTCCCCCTAATTTAGTGAATTTTTTTCCCCTACAAATTAAAATATCACCAAGAAATCCCTCTGGATTAATGCTAGGTATTCTAAGAGTTCAAACCTTTAACGGGTTCTGAACATTTCTGATGAAATTTTCAGGGCGTCTGAACACAAGAGAAAGAAAACCTAATATTCCTGTAGGAAAGCTGAATGAATCATAGAGAAGTTTTAGAGTGTGGCAGTGTGTTCACTAACAGACAAAGTAGGGCAAGCCAACAATAATATTCCCTACGTTCCCCGAATGGAGAAACTTTAACTGAACAAGTAAGAAACCACGCATCAGAATCTTGGAAATCACAGCCTTTTCATTTTTAATCACAACTCAAAGGAGGTGTCAAGTAAATCCTAATTCATAAAGTTAAGTGACAGAAAAAGGCACATTTCAGACTTCTGTCTTACTAGGACTCTGGCTATAATCTCGTTAGTACAAACCCATCCTTCAGAGCCTTTGGGAAAGCAAGGACATAAAACTCCGCTCAGCAACGACAGCTACGTTTAAAAGCCGTCTTCGCAGCTCAAAAACATGAAGTGGCTAACACGTCCACTAGGAGAGCTAATGTTCACGGCACACTTACAGCAGGGCAAGTATTACTCTAAGACGACAACCTGCATCAAGTCATTTGTTCCTCCCCCAAATCTTCCACGACACACACTATTATCCCCTCTCACAGAGGGAGAGCGTGGAGCACACAAGTAAGTAATACGACCAAGGTTTCAGTGCTCCGTGAAGGCGGTTGGCTATCAAGGATCTGCAGGCAGGCGACTGGACCCCACTCTGCATCCTTGTCCCCATCAGTGTGGGGGCTACGACACTACGCCAGGGTATCTCCTTGAAAATAATTTTAGAAGAGGGCAAACTCAAGCGAGGTAGTTAGGCTGAAAATTGAAGAGCTACAGGTTGATGAAAACACCTTCAGGAATTTTAACGCTGGATCCCGTAAACGAACAGGGCAACTGAAAGACTGAAGAGAAGGAAAATGTGGATTCAGTGACAGGCCACGTGGGTGTAAGAAGTTAGCAAGCACATGGCTCATACAAGACAATAAATAAAGGCAACATGACTCCGGCAAAAAACAAGAAACACAAAAACACACACAAAGAAATCAACATAAAGGGAGACCAGACTAGAAGGTGAACACGCGAGGCAATATGGCAGAGCTTCGTCACGATCAAGAACATACGCACTGCGCCGGGCGAAAAGACCAGCGCGTCGCCCTCACAGACGGAGCATGAGGGAGCGGAGGGCGGGCTAAGCAGTAACAGAAGTGTTTCGGCAGACCCAAGCAAGGCGGTGCTATGCAGAAAAGCACGGCGTGTGCTGAATTTGTCGTCATTCATAAGCAAAGATCAAGCGGGTGAGAATATGCACACCAAGTAGGAAAAAAAAAAAAGAGATGGTCAGCTGTCATCTGCTGAAATAGCCAGAGGCTGAACGATAACTTAGCTGTAGGACAACATCCTTTCGATCTCTGAATAAACACATCAAGAGGAGTTCAAAGGTGGCCCAGAGGGTAAAATGCTGAGGTGTAAAACCACCAGTGAACTAATGGAAACAGGAATTAGATTCCTGGCTGGCATGAGGGCAAGCAGCCATTAAGACGGTAAAGAGAGAGCCAGGGCCCATAGCGTGCCGGCACGTGAACGCTTCTGGCCGGCGCTCACTGCCAGGGATGCCAGGCGGGATGGGCAGCCTCCGCGCGAGGACCCGCATCCAGTCTCTGTGTGTGCAGGGCAGAAAGCAAACATGCAGGCGATCGAAGTTCCTAAAGAAAACGCGGACTTCTACAAATGCCTCCAGGACATCTTTACAGATTTCTTCTTTCAGCAGAATCTGGAGGCACTTCAAGTGAACAGAATATAGAAATCAAGCCCTCGCTGATCTTTGGTCCTAGGGCTAAAAAAAGCTAAAAAAAAAAGGAAAATAACTTTTAAAATAAAAGCTTCAGTGCTAAATCAAAAGTCATCATATTTCATAAACTCACAAGCTTTCATGTAGTAGAAAGAGGGGCTGACTGGAAATGTGGAGGGGAAGCACACTGCTCTTACCCCACGCAGTCATCCGCATGGCCCGTGTCATAGAAATGTCTGGCACCCAGCTCCTGAAGTCGCTTGTCAATGATCTTCCCGCCGTTGCAGAAGTACGTGTACTCCGAATCACCCAGCCCTAGGGAGCCCAAACGGGTTATCAGTGCACACACGGTAAGGTTTAAATTTAAAGAAGCTATACAGAACAAATATTTAAAACAATACCATTCCATGCTCTGATTAATAATGCACACCTTCATGTCTCCTGAGGTTTGCCCTGGGTATATACTAAGTATCAAATATTTGCCTTCTATTTTACAATATTACAGTAGCAGACCCATCAAAATAGAAACACTTCTTGGCCACTGTTAACAAATATTTTCACATTTTTGTTTCCATGAATCTGTGAAAAAATATGGAAATCTTAAAAGAAAAATTAGATAGGTTTAAAAAAAAAAACAGTTATCTGTATTTGCAGACTTCTGATCTTGTGCAAACTACATCCTGTGGGCCAAATACAACTCCTGGACTGAGCCACCCAGGTGCCCCCTGGACTGTCCTTATAAAGTCGTGCTGGAACACAGCCAAGCCCATTTGTTCACATAGTTTACGGCAGCTCTCCAGCTGCAACAACAGAGTTAAGTAGTTGTTACAAAGAACACATGGTCTGCAAAGCCTAAGACAGTTATCTTCTGGCCCTTTATAGATTTTACTGACCCCTAATTGAGAGCATAGACAGGTACGTCTGCAGTATAATTTCCTGTATTTCTGTGTTAGGTGAAATAGGAACTCCTATGTTTCCTGGCAAGAAAATGGACTAACATTTTCATACTTGGTTAAAAATTTAGGGTTAAAAGTGTTAATTTCTCAGTTGTTTAATCATCTCCACATACTTTCACAAAAAGAACAGGGTAAGCGGGGCACCTGGGTGGCTCAGGTGGGTTAAAGCCTCTGCCTTCAGCTCAGGTCATGATCTCAGGGTCCTGGGATCGAGTCCCACATCGGGCTCTCTGCTCCGCAGGGAGCCTGCTTCCTCCTCGCTCTTTCTCTGCTTGCCTCTCTGCCCACTTGTGATCTCTGCCAAATAAATAAAATCTTTAAAAAAAAAAAAAAAAGAACAGGGTAAGCAATTGCAGTGGGCACGGGAGGGTCCATAAATGGCCTAACAGTGACTAGAATGGTTGATACCTTTTTTGAGGAATTTTTTAAAGCAACACATACATGTTCATTCTTGAAAACAGAAATTAGAAAAAACTTGAATTAAAAAAATGTAAATGGGGTGCCTGGGTGGCTCAACCATTGAGCATCTGCCTTCCCCTCAGGTCATGATCGCAGGGTCCTGGGATCAAGCCCCGCATCGGGCTCCCTGCTCAGCAGGAGGCCTGCTTCCCTCTCTCCCGCTCCCCCTGCTTGTGTTCCCTCTTACACTGTCAAATAAATACAAATCTTAAAAAAAAAAAGCTATTCCAGGGGCTCCACAGAGGAGCTGCTATGAAGTGAAGACAAGGGAGGCATTCACAGAACACAGGACACCATAGAAATAGAAAACATGTAACCGTAAGCAGAAAACCAACAACAAAATCTACACAACTCTATATCATGGTTTTGAAGGATACATTCAGATACCAGAATTAAACCAGGAATAACCGAGGACCGGCAGAGCGCAAACACGGTCCATACCCAGTAATCCGTAGCGCAGGTGAGCAAGGAAGTCTCCCGGCAGGGCCTTGTCCTGTATTGCTTTCACGAACTTGCGCGCGGTGTCGGGCGGGTCTCCAGTGCCCGTGGTGGAAACCACCACCACGAGAGGCGCGGTTTCCGTTTTCAGATCATACTACAAAACGAGAACCACGCGTCAGGGATCTACAGCTGTACATAGTTCTGGCTTGACACATCAGCAAGGCAACCAGCTAGATATCCTCTATCAAGAACCAGGCATGTGTGCTGCCCGAGGCCTCACGGCAGAGGATGAGGAGGGGGAGTGCAAGCGTTACTCCTCAGGTAACATGGAACCCGGCCCACTCCTCACCCCCTCCGGATCCTGGGAGCTGGGAATACGGAGGCGGGGAATGGAAACCATCGGCAGAAAAGTCGGCAACTTACAGATAAGTTTCTTCACTCTAAGCCTCACCTAATTTAAATATTCCAAAGAGAACACGTCACCCTCTCTATTCCTAATGACTCCATGATCTCTACTGCTCATGTGGATCATCGAATCTGACTGAGGGATTCACTTCTTCTTCATGCTGATACAAGGATTTGAGCTAACAGATTACTAGGTGATTCAATGCTTACAGGAGACAGCACACCCTGTATAGTGAACTTTTACAGTTCATGTAACTTTGTCTTAAAAAGGACTACCATGACCCAGCAAGTAGACAGCTATCTGTTTAAACGTGGATCAAGAACTAGAGAAACCAATGAGCTGGGGAGAGCAAACAGGACCGCTAACATGACTGGCAGCATTCACCTAAGGTTCAAATAGCTGCTGGCCTAGGTGGTGAGGTGAGCCCAAAGGGCCAAACAGGGCTAGTTATATGCTGCTGACAACTTGTTGTTTACAGTAACAGATTCAGATTATATTCTAGCGTGTGGCACCCTCCACACCAACACCGAAGCTGCCGTAGGATCACAGGAACTGCTGACTGGCGGAGTCCTCCAGGACGCTCCCTGCGGGGTGAGTGGCTACATCTGCAGTCATCTTGACCCTGACACATACAGATACATGAAGGTTCTCCCATGAGTGGAGTTTATAATTCACTTGTGCTGCTGACAGTCTAGTCCTTTGAACTACAGATGTGGAAAAGGCCAGAGGAGACTATGAACTTGAGTATACCGGCTACACTGAGGTTAATTTTTTAAGTACTGAGGGATATTTTTAAAGTGTTAGTGGCTGGCACATCAACTTGTCCTTATATAAAAAGCTCCTGCTAGTTGCTACAGACTGACTTGTAGAAGACAGTAAAATCCAGAAAACTCCATCACACTAACTGAAAGAAGAATACAGATCAGTTACAATCTTCTATGACCTAAGGGAGGAATTTCTGCAGAGACTGAGCCTAAAAATAAGCATTCCCTGCCATAAAGAAGCTGAATCTTCTCTAGAACTTCCACTCCTGCTTTAAATTGTAGTCCACAAAGGAACTGCCTAGTCCTTCACTTGGAGGAACTCTGACATGAATGGCAAAGTCTTTATTTTGAGGAAATGCAAACGGGGCACTTGGGATTCGTGAGTTGAAAAACACACAAGTGCAAGCAAACACTCATCTGTTTAGTTCTCACAGCCAACGAGAGAGAAAGGAAGCACTACGACTACCCCTCACAGTTGAGTAGTTACTTGTTTTTGCTTTTGAAACTGTTGGGTCAAATTCAAATGTACACTTGTATGTTAAAAAAATGACAAATCTTAACAAGAGCTGATAAAATAAATTTCTAAGTGTTGAAAGAAAAGGGAGCATGGAGACATTTAGCAGCCTACTTTGCTGTTTAACATCACCTCCCAACCAACATACTCTGAGCATAAAACACAGTAAAATCCATGAGCAGCCACTCACCTTATCTGACTCACTAATACAGTGAAGATCTGCGGAAAATCCATGTGCGAATGCTTTTTCACATATTTCTTCCGCTATGGCCTTCGCTTGTCCTTTCTGTGTAGCATAGAGTAACAAAAACCTCCTCATCGCCTCACGGCATGTGCTACAGCTTCAACACACTGTGGAACAGAAGAGACAGGGATTTCTCTTTGTTCCTAACTGAGGCATACACCACAGGTGTTCTCCCTCTCAGTCTTTCTAAAAGCCTCCGACAATATCCACACGTAACATGAAACAGGCTTCTCTGAGTACGTGAGCGTAATACTCAGCGAGTCTAAAAAAAGAGAATTCATCCAACCAGGGAGAATACAGGAGAAAAGCTCTAAATCCATGGTTCAGAAATCGGACGCTGGGGTCCGACTACTTGCACTCGAATCTGGCGCCCATCATGCACAACGGCAGAACTGCGGGCAAGCTTTTCCACTGGTCTGTGCCTCAGCTCCTCGCCCTTGAAATGGGGTAACAGCACCCTGCCCCGACAAAGATGTGCCAGCTGTGGAGATCTGAACCGCAGCTGAGACAGCAGTGCTCAATACATATGATATTTTTATGTTAACAAATGCAATGGGGCGCCTGGGCGGCTCAGTCCATTAAGCACCTGCCTTCGGCTCAGGTCATAAACTCCAAGCCCTGGGATGGAGCCCTGAGGCAGTCTCCCTGCACGGTGGAGAGTCTGCTTCTCCTCTTCCTCAACTTGTACGCATGCTCTCGCTCTCAGATGAATACATGCTTTTCTTTTAAAAAAGTGTAAAAATTCCATTGGAAGTATACGATTCTGTTCCTACCTGTTCCGAATGCCAAATAAGCTAATCACAGCAGTGACGTACATGAAGCTCCGTACTCCGCTCTACTTCAGTATCAGATACGGACACACGCGAGTGCACACGTATACACGCACGGAGAGAGAGGAAAGATTTCCAATCCACTCAAGCTGAAGATGTGTTTCCTGAAGAGAAAACCAGGAGTAAAACACGGGCCTCTCACAGACTTGTCTCCCTAAACTCATCCAAGATCTAAAGCTGGGGCACTGGAGGGCGCCTGGCTGGCTCAGTCCAGAGTGTGAGACCCTTGACCCCCAGGGTGTGAACTTCCAGCACCCGCAGGGGGTGTAGAGATTACTCAGTATATTACACTTAAAAAAATAATGACAAAACCGGGGGACTGACTGCCAACTTGTAGGGGCAGATTTCAATAAACCCGTATCAAATCCTGGCGTTTCGGAATGGGCCATCAGAAGTTTTATATCCACTGGCCAGGTACGTCTAGGGATAAATTAAGCCGCGAAGAATTTAAAGGATTGTGTCGGGTAACACTGAGCGCACGGAATGCCCTTGGAACAACACGCCGCCTGGCTCCGAGCAGGCGGTCAGTAAGTCACCCGAACCAACGAATCGACACACATTTTGGGCTCAGCGGCAACTGTGGAAATGCAGTGATGGAATGTCACCGCTTACTGTCACCACAGCTAAGGACCTCGAGCTCTTCGGGGCGCCAGGCACAGCCCCGGGCGCTCCCGAGGAGGAGGAACCCCTCAGGCCCACCACCACCTTACAGAGGTCTGGGACCCCGTTTCTCCGAGGCGGATCCCCGGCACCCGCCCGGCTCCCGCAGGCGGAGAAGCGGGGAAGCAGCACCCCGCGTGACCCCCGCCGCCGCACCCCTTTCCGACGCCCCCTTGGGTCCCCTCGCCCCCCGTGTAGGGAAGTGTTCGGGACACAGACGCCCACGGAGGCGCCCACAGGGACCGGCGGGGCCCGACCCGCTCCCGGGCGGCGACGGGAGGCCCAGGCCCCAGAGCAGCCCGCCCAGCCGCTCTCCTTCCAACCGGGCCCGGTCCCTGACCCACCCGTGAGGGCCCCGCCCCGGCCGCGAGAGGGACGTGCGGGCGCAGAGGCCGGTGCGTTCCCCCACCCGTACGGCCTCCCCGCGGGCTCCAGCCGGGCGGACCGACAGCCCGGGGAACCGCAGCCAGCGCTCTCCCCGGACCGTGCCCAGCCCGAAGCGCCCGGGGCAAGAGTAGGAACGCGAGGCGGCTCCCGCGCGGCGCGCTCCGTCACGGCGCGCACCTTCCCAGCGCCAAGACCAATAAGGAGCTCGGAAAGGAACGGAGCCAATCACAGAGCTCCCGGCGCGGGCGTGGCCTTCTCTCTGCGCATGCGCCTAGCTGCTGGGGGTGGGGCATCTGCCCGTACGGAAGCCCACGAGGTTCCGGTGGCTCGGCGCCGCTCGGAGCTCCCGCGGTCTGAGCGCCGTACGTGTCCCAGCGCGGTAGGTGTCCCGGCCCCGCAACGTGAGCCCGCGGCGCCGCCGAGGTGTCCGTGTCGCCATGGCCCGCCCACTCCTCTCCGGCCGCCGCCCCTGCACTCCCCGGGCTGGAGCGCAGGTTCCCGGGTCGCCGGGTTTACAGGCGCCCGGCGCGTGGGGTCCTTTCCCTCCGAAGACGCGGGTCCTGGGGCGCGCGTCCCCCGGGCCTGCCCACTCGTGTCCCCAGGTCCCACGCGAGCGCTTAGGTGGACCCGGAGCTCTCCCCTTCCCCTCCGTGCGCTGCGTCGTGTCCCTTCTTTCACATCTGCCTTTTTCCCCGAACTCAGCCCGCTCTTGCTCAGCCCTGGCCGGATCGGAACTGCGCGAGGAGGGCGACGCCTCGGGCGTTTCCCCGCGTTGGAGCCTCGCTCTGCGTGGCCCCTACGTTTACCGTTGCCCCCTTTGGGTGTGTTTTCCCAAACGCAGTGCGGCCAGCCGCCGCGCAGGAGGCGTGTTCGGGTGCGGACCGCGCGAGGGGGAGTCCCCGCTCGGCCGCGGATGAGCCGCGCAAACCTCTTTGGGCTCAGTTTTCTCATCTGTAGAATGAGCAGAAGTACTTGATGCCTTGTGTGGTGAGGGTTAGCTCTGCCGGTAAAGCAGGGGGAGGCGGGAGGATGCCAGGTAGCGGTGAGTATGACTCTTGGATGCCGGCCGCCTTTCCAAGCTGCCGCTGCGGAGACTGGTGTTGGGTACTTGGGCTTATGAGTCACTTGTCTCCAGTACTCCTGCTCGGTTTCTTAAGCAATCATGTGGTTGGAGTATGCACTGTATGTATTTGACTTTTTTTTAATTTTTTAATTTCCTATAGTGGTAAATCAAGAAGTGTGAAGAATCTGATGGCATGGCCTTAATTACCTTGTGGAGGAACCTTTGCCATTTATCTGATTTTCGGATCCACCGAGCTCTGGCCGCTCTGAAAAACCATCCTGTGATTCATGTTCACAAGGTAGCCGAGGAGCGTCTGTGTCCGTGGTTCTGCTCACCGCAGGCTGAGCCTCTCGGGGTCAGGTTCCATCACGGCTGTTGTAAAAACTTCCATTCAGAAAACAGAAATGACCCTCATCCGGCTGATGAGGCAGTGTTCTCTCAAGCACACGACTGGGACAGGCCTGAACAAAGTCTTACAAGTGTGGATGAGCAGACATTTTATAGGAGACTAAACAGCTTCACGTCCTCAGAAGAAGTGTTGAGTTTTATAAGCTGCAAACTGCAAACTTTGCCTGATACTCTAGCAGCAGGCGCCTTACAGCGGATTTGTGAAGTGGAGAGAAAAGATGGTGATGAAAAGCTGCCAAAAGAAATACTAAAGAACCGTGTCTTTCAGGCGCTGTGCATTCAGTGTGAGCAGGAACCCTCAGGTCTGCCAGACACGGTGTTGGTGACCACTTTGCAAGCTCTGACTCTGTTGCATGTGGATCCCCACAGTAGCTTGGTTCTGAGCCTGGTGGCAGAATGCCAGCGTCGCCTCAAAGCGGGTGGCCTGGAAGTCCACAGTCTTTGTATTCTTGGGGAAAGTCTGATCAAACTGCAGGGGCCAGGCTGCACGACACTAGAACTGGTGATATGTCAGCTGCAAAGGGAAAAGTTGGAAGAATTTACCCCTGAGGGTATCGTGGCTCTTTATAGAATCCTGCAGGCTTGTACTGAAAAAGTGGGCCAACACCAAGCATTTCTTAATAAGCTAAACAACTTTGCTCTGTCCGTAGTTTACAGCTTGAGTCCGACATCGATGAGCCAAATCCTCCGTGCCCTGGTGGTTCTTGATCAAACCCAGGCACTTCCTCTGGTTATAAAATTGGGAAAATACGTTGTGAGGCATATCCCTCGTTTTACTAATGAAGAGCTCAGAAAAGTCTTAGAGGCTTTCATATACTTTGGGCACAACGACAGATTTTTTACAAAAGCTCTTGAGCAGCATGTAGCCTCAGTGTGTCTCACTTTGGATCCTGAGGTTGTCAGCAAGGTCACGGAGTACTGCAGTAGGAAGCGGATTCTTTCAAAATCCATCCTCGATGCAGTGGCAGAAACCTTTGTTTGCCAATCAGAAAAATTCTCACCTCATCAGATCTCTGAGTTAATTGAACCATTTGGAAAACTCAATTACTTGCCCCCGAATGCCTCTGCTTTCTTTAGAAAGCTAGAAAACACGTTGCTCACTCATTTCAATTATTTTCCACCCAAAACACTACTGAAAATTCTCCATACGTGTTCACTAATTGAATGCCATCCGGTCAACTTCATGGCAAAAATATTCAGCCCTTATTTTCTTCAAAAGCTGCAAGGTGGGTTGGTTATAAGTTCAAGTGGGGAAATTAACCCTGGAACATGTGAGGTTTTTGAGGCACCTGTCTGCCCATACACTTGCCCCTTTTGTAATAACCTTAATAAGAGAGTCAGGTGCAAATCAAAACATAGAGTTCCAGGGTGATGGAATACACACAGGGAAAAGAGTTTTGGCTCAACAGACTGCCGGCCCGAGTCTTGTGGGATGACGTAGCCCCGGTCATAGTCACAACACGTCAGAAGCTGTGAGGGCAACTGGAGACTTCCCGGTTTTGAAAGGCTGGCGTCCGTCAGCTCAGTGGATGGCCACCCAGACATGTCGGGTGTCCATGTCTCCAGTTCAAGGGACTCCGTACTGATTTTAACATACCTGTTTCTTTTAATTATATTTTGTCATTTGGAGCTTGAGTTCCTTGGAAGTTAAAATGAGATCTCACGGATGGCAAGCGTACTTAACTCTGACACGTTCTTCTGCCAGGGTCGTTTAAAAGTACGTTACTTCCGGGGCGGTTAATATACATTGTACGTTCCTGGATGTTCCTTTCTGTCATCACACAGAACAAAATCTAAATGTAACCCCAACCGGAACGCTTTTTTATTTCAGGTGAAGAATCACATTTGGACAGACTGAGCCTCGCACAGCTGACCCAACTGTTCTTAAGCGCAGTCCTAGAATGCCCTTTCTATAAGGTAAGAGCGAGAGCCCTGCTGCCTGATTCCGCCATGGAGGCAGCTTGCTTTGTGTCCACGCCTCTAGTCTTTGAAACTTGTCCTCTTTTTATCTCAGTAACCACATCAGAAAGCGGAACATTCCTTCACTTGGAGTTACTTGCCACCCGGTAACATTTTCTTTGAGAAATTACCCCATTGCTGCCGACTTGGGACCGTTTCCTGCGACAGGGTGTCTTGGAATATTTCATCAAGTGCCACAGTCAGAGCGCCCCTAGATTCCCTCTGAGGGCTGTGAAGAGCTTTAGCGCTCCCCACAGCTGTTGGATACAAAGCTGCGAATCTCTGGACTGAACAAATCTTAAATGATTACAAGCACATGTTTAAGCCAGACCAGAAATTTCCCTCTTCTCTGTTTAGTTGAGGTGGAGGTTGTGCTTCCCATCTAGGCCTCTAGAGAGTAACTGTCCTGACTTAATCAGGCCCCATGTGTGGGGTCCCAGATGGCATCTCCAGACTTGCTCGTTTTGCCTGGTCCTCCGGGTCACATTGGATCGCCTTTAAGAGTAGCTCATTTCAGGGGCTCCTGGGTGGCTCAATGGGTTAAAGCCTTTGCCTTCGGCTCAGGTCATGATCCCAGGGTCCTGGGATCGGGCCCCGCATTGGGCTCTCTGTTCCTCTCTCTCTCTGCCTGCCTCTCTGCCTACTTGTGATCTTTGTCTGTCAAATAAATAAATAAATAAATAAAAAGAGCAGCTCCTTTCAGAGTAAGGTGTAAAAATGGAGATGCCACTATTTTCTTCTTCTTTTTTTTTTTTTTTTTTAAGATTTTACTTACGTATTTGACAGTGGGGGGAGGGAGGGCACAAGCAGCGGGAGCAGCAGCAGGAGCGGGGGAAGCAGGCTCCCCGCTCAGCAGGGAGCCTGGTGCGGGGCCCCATCCCAAGACCCCAGGATCATGACCAGAGTCGAAGGCAGATGCTTAACCAACTGGGCTACCCCCACCCCATCCCCCCCCGCCCACCACCGCCAGCTATTTTGTTTAAAGCAGCTTCAACAGTGCTAAGGCAGCTTAAGAGCAGTGACTTAGCCCAGCCTCCTTCCATCCCTGAGGGAGCGGTGTTGACCGCAGTTTTTATGTCCAAATGGACACAATGGCACGAACACTGTCCTGGTTTCTCTCTTGCCTTGGAATGGGGCTACTGCCAGGACAGGGTGCTTTTATGTATACACAGTACATCATGGACATTCCTTGGGAACAGTACACAAAGGTGACATGTGCTCTTTTTAGGAATGGCACGCCATTTCCAGATACTTATTCTGTTCCATCATTGTTGGACTCGCAGGTTTTTCCCCAGCGTTTCTCTCCATCAGCGGGCTGTAGTGAACCTTCTTACGTGTCCTTCCCTACTGGAGCCTTTTTGTTTTTCAATCTAGAGACTAGATTCCTGAAAGTGAGATGACTGAGTTACCTACACACTTGTTGGCGCTGATGGCTGTAGATGTCCCTTCCCCGGCCATGGCCCTGCCCCTCTGTCGCTGTGTGTTATCAGTCCTTTAATTGTTACCATTCGGCTCCCTGAGGAACACTACTGTGTCACATGTTTAAATTGCATTTTCATGAGCAATAACGAGTTGAACGTACTTCCACAGTGCTTCATGGAAATTAAGTTGCTACGAATCCTCTTCGAATCCGTGTCTTTACTCACGCTCCTGTTCGGTTGCTTGTCCTTTTTCTCTTTGTCTCATCCTAGAACACATTGTGAGATGGAGATACTAGTTCCTGTATATCTGTGTATGTTGTACATATTTTCTCCTGGTTTGTAGTTCTTTTTTTTTAAGATCTTACTTATTTGACACAGAGAGAGAGATCACAAGCAGGCAGAGAGGCAGGCAGAGAGGGGGTGGGGGAAGCAGGTTTCCCGCTGAGCAGAGAGCCCAATGCAGGCTCGATCCCAGGTCGCTGAGGTCATGACCTGGGCTGAAGGCAGAGGCTTAACCCACTGAGCCACCCAGGTGCCCTCCTGGTTTGTAGTTCTTAAATTTTTTTTTTTTTTTTTTTGAGAGGTTGTGTGTGTGTGTGTGTGTGCATGGCGCAGGGGAGGAGCAGATGCAGAGGGAGAGGGAGAAACTTCAGCAGACCCACACTGAACACAGCCTGCGGCAGCGGGCTTCGTCTCAGGACCCTGAGATCCTAAGCTGAAAATCAAGAGTTGGACGCTTAATTGACTGAGCTACCCAAGTGCCCCTATAGTTCTTACTTTTTAATTTTAATTTAATATTGTTTATGGTATCTTTCTATTATATAAAAATTTTTAAGTTTTCTGTAGTAAAATCTATCCATCTTTTAAGGTTTCTTCTCTCACTGAGAATACCTTACCTGTCCTAAGGTAGTATAAATATTTTTCTAAGTTTTCAAAAGTATCATTTCCCTTTCTTTATCTAGCTCTTTATCTCACCTGGAATTTCTGATAGTCCACAGTGCTCGCTGGAACTCTCACTTAGCTCGTTCCCAGGTGGACTACCAGTTGCAGCATTTACTATATAGCTATCCTTTTTTCCCTGATTTGAAATGTCACCTTTTTCATACTGTCCTCTATTGAAAACACGAGTGTCCTCAAGGCCCGTAAAGTAATTCTAAGAGTTCCAAAGATGTTTCTGGAGCTGTAATATGTAATAGCATTATTGTTCTACCCCTCCCTTTCTTTCTGTGACCACTGACTACTTTTTTTTTATTTATTTATTTGACAGAGAGAGAGAGAGATCACAAGTAGGCAGAGAGGCAGGCAGAGAGAGAGGGGGAAGCAGGCTCCCTGCTGAGCAGAGCGCCCAACATGAGGCTCGATCCCAGGACCCTGAGATCATGACCTGAGCCAAAGGCAGAGGCTTTAAACCACTGAGCCACCCAGGGGCCCCCACTGACTACTTTTAAAACATATTTATAAGATACATTGAACTATTGGATTTATTTTCTTGTTTTGTATCATTTCTTCCTTTCTCATGTTTAAACATCCAATTTTTAGGGTCAGAAACTTCTTCCTAAATACCGAGTGAGATCATTTCTTACTCCATGTTCTTCCCTGGAGACGCCTGTGGATTTCCAGCTTTACAAATTTGTGAAGATTGGACTGGTTGACCTTTTGGGAGCAAGATCGTATTTTGCTCCGAAAGTGTTAACGCCGTATTGTTACACAATAGGTAAGTAGTAGGGGGTTTGCTGTGCCTGACCAGCCTCGGCATGCTGTCCTCTTTGGGAATCTGTGGGATTTAGTCGCCCCTGCAAGGTCTAGAAATGTAGCAGGGGTGGCCCTTCCCTGAAGGCACATTGGGGGGGTGGGGGTGCAGTCCAGACAGTCAGGGGAGTCCCATGTGGTAGCGGAATGTCTTTGGGCAGAGTAACCTTTCTCTGCTTGCTGCTTTTCTGTAAAATGAATGTAAGAAGCACAGTGACCCAGAATTGCATAAGGACCAAGGGAAAGTGTAGAGAGGTACCGGGACTGTAGTACGCGCTGCGTCCCTGTTAGCTGCTGTCGCCATCCAGGGCAGCGCTGGCCAATGCAGCGGCCAGTAGTCCCCGTGGCTACTTAAGTTTCCATCAGCTTCGATTGAAAACCCATCCACAGTTCAGTCCTTCGTTGCATGAGCCACACATCAAGCACTTAAACACCCAGGAGGCTGGCGGATGCTGTGATGGACAGCAAAGGTGAAAACACCTGCTTCGCGACAGAAAGTTCTGTTGCACAGCACTGACCAGAGAGTTCACGTTCTTATGCCCGTCACGTTTTTTTTCCTTAATTAATGAGTAAAAGAAAGTCAGCTCAAAGGTGACAGTGCCTTATCAGCTTCAGGTGATCATAGCTCACCTTCTTCACACAGGCTCTTTCTACAGAAGGAATGGCAGGACGTCAGAGGGAAGGAGGCGGTGGTCCGCCGTGCCCGGCGGCCGCACATCAGGGTGCAGGAGGCGTTGCTCGGGGAGGCTCTGGGAGCCGCAGTGATGAAAGTCCTGACTTGCGGAGGTTATACTCGTGCTTCGCTTAAAGGGCTTCCTTCACTCTCTGGGTTGAAGGATTCCCGCCACTTTCTACAGAAGAAGAAGAAAGGCGAGGTTCTTGTCCTGCCCGGTATCTAGAGGGCGCCACTCCTGGTTTTCTCATGGCGGAGCCTCCTTAACTTAAGGCTGACTTGGGTGATTGTAGAGCTGGTTAAAGTGAAATTCTCACCATGGTCTGGTGTGGTCATTACTTCGCAGACTTCAGCGTGGCTGGCCCATCGCAGTGTGGAAGAATTCAGAACAGAAGGAGGAGGAGGACAGGCGTGTAGTGTTTGTGAGGGTATCACACGGAGAATGTTTCCTTTCTTCTCTCACCAGATGTTGAAATTAAATTAGACGAAGAAGGATTAGTACTGCCATTTACAGTCAATGAAGATGTGCATAAGAGGTAAAGAAAACTGGTGTGGTTTGATGTGGCGAGACTTGGCAGGCTTGGTAACCGATGCTGTTTTCCCAGGGTGGGAGAGGAGACGAGGTTCTAGAAGTGAAGGCACTGGCATGCAGCATCCCGATTGTGGAAATTCCGTGTAACATAGACATTAATGTTAATAAACTTGAGTGCCATTTCAACACAGGAAAGGATAGCACACCTGTGAGCTACTGGAAATCATGCTGACACATAGGAATAACCGAATCCCAAGCGAATCTCTGCCACTAAGAATATATAAGTATTTTGGATTGTCTTAAAAATTAAATTTCTCCCTCTTATCAGATAAAGGGCTAGTCTCCAAAACCTGTAAAGAACTTCTCAGACTCAATACCCAAAAATCAAATAAACCAGTCAAGAAATGGGCAGAAGACATGAGCAGACATTTCTCCAAAGAAGACACACAAATGGCCAACAAACCCATGAAAAGATGTTCAACATCACTCAGCATCAGGGAAACACAAATCAAAACCAACTGAGATACCACCTCACACCAGTCAGAATGGCTAAAATTAACAGAACAGGAAATGACAGATGCTGGCGAGGATGCGGAGAAAGGGGAGCCCTCCTACACTGTTGGTGGGAATGCAAGCTGGTGCAGCCTCTCTGGAAAACAGGAGGTTCCTTAAGACAATAAACATAGAGCGACCTATGACCTAGTAACTGCACTATTAGGTATTTACCCCAAGGATGCAAACGTAGTGATCCAAAGGGGCACGTGCCCCCCAGTGTTCATAGCAGCGATGTCCACATAAGCCAAACTGTGGAAAAGCCCAGATGCCCACTGGCAGATGAGTGGATAAGGACGATGTGGTGTGTACATACACGGTGCAGTATTACTCAGCCATCAGAAAGGATGACCATTCGCAATGTGGCTGGAGCTGGAGCGTATTATGTTAAGCAAAATAAGTCAGCCAGAGAAAGACAAATGCTACTGTATGATTTCACTCATGTGGAATCGAACACATGAACAGATGAACATAGGGGAGGCAGGGGAAAGAGGGAGGAAACCGTAAGAGGTTCTTAACTGGAGACAAACAGGGTTGCTGTGAGGGGAGGCAGGGAGGTAGGGGACGGGGTAACTGGGTGATGGGCATTGAGGGGGCGCTCGGTGTAGTGAGCACTGGGAGCGCTGATGCACGCAACTGGGGAGTCCCTGGCCTCTACTTCTGAAACTAACAATACACTGTTAACGAAACTGAATTTAAATAAAGAATTTTAAAAAATAGTAAAAAATTAAGTTTCTCCCTCCAATCTTTCAGGGTAGCGCTGTGCATCGATGATCCAAACAGGTTTTCTCTGAATACCAAACACTTACTGGGAAAGGAAGCCACGAAACAGAGACACCTGCGCCTGCTGGGTTTCCACGTGGTGCAGGTACGACTTAGGGTGCCTTTGCTGCGAGAGCAGTTGCTGCTTGTGATGGGCTTTGTCCACGGTGCTGGTCCCAGTGGACACCCAGAATCTTACATCTAGTGTAAAGGCCAACTCTGTTCATTAGGCTTAATCTCTGTATGTATATTGGAAATATAGAACATTCACACCTTCTGTCCCTGTACTCTCCATAAGCTATGCTAACCTCTGCTTCTAGAATTTCTAAATTAGTAGAATACCTGTTGTGCTTTCGGTTCCCCCGATTCGACGGCTGGGAGTAGCCGGAGGCCCCGTGAAATCCGGGGTCCCCCCACCCTTGTGCCTCGGCCTCGCTCGTGGTCGCGTCAGCAGCGGCCCACCAGGGGCTCCTGCGAGGAAGGTGCCTGGAGCTGCCGGTGTCTGCTGTCCTGTCTGGTCCCTTCCCCACCGCGGGTTTCAGCTGCGTCCCCAGACGGATGTTCTCAAGCCCGCACCCCACTGCGTGTCCAAAGCCTTTATTTTGCATTCACCGCTCACGGGAGAAAGCGAGAAGCCCTCTGCACCTGAGCGCTCAGGACCCTCCACAGCCACGCCGAGCTCTGTGGCCCCTTTCCCGCCCCCAGTGCCCCCACGGGCTCTCCTTCTGCCCTGGCTGCCTCCCCCATCAGACTGGACCCTGCTGCTCGGAGTATCGATGCTCCGGCTCCGGCTGCGCTCCTGCCGGCCCTAGAGCACCACTGTTCCCGCGTGTTCTGGCTCCCGGAGCCCCGACTATGTGCCAACTGTGTGCCAGCCACTGTCGGAGGCCCTGGGGCCACACAACGAAGGGCTGTGCGCCTCGCCCCCCGGGAGCCTGCACTCTGCCACGGGGGTTCAGGAAACCAGGACACCAAGGTGACTTCACAGTGTGGACCCATTATGATGTCTTTTATTTCCCTCCCTTTACAGGTCCCCTATTATGAGATTGAGTTGCTAAAATCAAGAGTGGAATTGGTGGAGTATTTACAAAGAAAACTATTTCCTCAAAAGGTGGGCGTTCATTGGTAACAGGAAGGAAGACTGGCTTTAGGACTCAAAAAAACTGGTGTTTTCGTG
Organism: Mustela nivalis; assembly: GCF_964662115.1. Lineage (NCBI taxonomy): Eukaryota > Metazoa > Chordata > Mammalia > Carnivora > Mustelidae > Mustela > Mustela nivalis. The sequence goes on from NC_139022.1 coordinate 174,540,289, forward strand.
GGATTCAGGACAAAACCAGAATGAAGATTGTGAATTAGCCGTTTGTGTGTGGACTGCGGTGATCTGGAAATGGTCTAGTTTTCCTTATACTGTGTATACACTTACCAGTGGTAAATTTAAAATAAATTTTTATTTTTATTTAATACTTTTAGAGGGACTTTTATACATGAAGCAACTGGTCGAGTACGATAAAGGAACGTAATGACTGTCCTTACTTTTAAATCCTTGTTTTATGGTAGTTATTTGCTGACTGAAAGTATTTGCTTTTGAGACCTTCGCTTCCTCTTGTCACAAGCATATGGAAGAAATCTTGTCTGTTTCCCTCTCTCTGCTTCGTTAGAGGCAGTCGTACGCGGTCAGGAGGAAGAACAGTGGAAAAGAGACTACGACTAAGCATGGAAATGGAAAGTTACAGAATTATGCAGAAGTGACTCTTTACTTAATAGGAAAATGTTTTCCATTGGAAATGGAGCTACTTACGTATCCTCCTTCTAAGGTGTAGAGATGTAAAAGTTAACTTGTTTAGCTGGGGCTTGGGGCCGGGCTTTCGGTTGAGAGCGAGAAGCTTCTGAGTTTTGAATCATGAATCAGACTGTCTCCCGGACCAGATGCGTCCTCGCCCCTTTGAGGTCAGGTTAAAGTTTCAGGGAAGAGGACCAGGATGCGGGCTGGTGGGGTGGGCGAGCTCTGGAGTGAGGCGCTCAGGCCCTTCCGCCGGCGAGTCCGTGCCCCGTCAGGGAGCTCCGCTCCTCAGCGCGCTCTGCTCACGCCGAGCCCCTGCTGAGCTCCGCAGCTGAGCTCCCGCGAGTCCCTGGCCTTCGGATCTGGGTTTTGTTCCCACTTTGCAGGTTCATGGACCAGCTCTGCGAGCTTGAGTGTCCTGCCCGTTTCATCCATCACGAGAGATGAAAGAAGGTTCCAGTCTAGTCTTGAGGCTCAGTAGAGCGCAGTGGCTGAGACTCCAGCCTGGGCTCCAGCTTCCCACCTGCTGACGGATGACCTTGGGCCTCTGTGGCCCCAGGGTTGATCATACATCATAACAGGGTTGTAAATAGCTTTCGGGGAGGCCACCACAAAGTACCACAAATGGGGCAGCTTGAAACGGCAGAAACTTACTTGTGGCTCTGGGGCTAGAAGGTGGCCGTCGGTGTCAGCAGGACGACGCTCCCTCCACAGACTCTAGGGGAGGATGTGTTCTTGCCGCATTCAGCTTCCAGCCGCCCCAACGCTCTTGGTGTGTGGCTGTGTCCCTCCGGTCTCTATGTTCACACGGCTGCTCTCCCTGTGTGTTTTACTGGCCCAGACTCTGCTGTTTTTATAAGGACTCAAGCCATATTGATGAAGTTCTAGAACCTAGGTGAGGTTTGGTGGGCTGAGGTCCGGAGCCGATGACCAAGAAAGAATTCTTGAGACATCTTTGGTGCAAAATGGTGGTTTATTAAAGCACGGGGACAGGACCCGTGGGCAGGAAGAGCTGCTGCCCCGGGTTGTGAGGGATGGCAGGTTATGTACCCTGCTGTTGGGGGAAGGTGAGGGGAAGGGAGGTTTCAGTGGAGTTTTCATATGCTAAAGAGGGCCTACAAGGTGCCAGGATGTTCCAGGCCTGCCGGAGGCCTTGCCCTTGCTGCTGGATCAATGTTGTCTTTAGACCAGCCATTAACATTAAGATCTTTGGGAGACTTTTTGGTGGGGTGTCACAATCCTGCTATCAATCGTCTTTGTTAGTGAGATTTAGGACATTTGTAAGCCAAGGGAGACTCCGGTCTAGCAGGATTGTGAGCTCTGCAAGTTAACTATTTGCTTATTGTTCATGGCAGTCAGGGCTGCCTGAGGGATGCTACACATATGGAGGGGTGCGGATGAAGGGGGTGGTGCAAGGCAAGGCGCCAGCTTTTGCTTTGTCCTCAGCCAGCCTCCTGCTCCCTCATCATTCCCCCCTGAACAATTTTGACCCTTAAATCTTTAAGGTGGTTGAAGGTGGAAGGTCTCCTCTTCTGTAACTTCTTCCTGCTGAATAGGGGCGTAGAGCTGTCCCTACCTACTGGGGTCAATATTGATCAGTGGAGGAATGTATAGGGGAGTTACGAAAGGCAGAGGCAGCCGAATCCAGCGCTGACAGTGAAGGAGTGTCTTTGCGCGTGGTAAGGATCATCTGTCGTGGTGAAGTCATTGCAGCAATGGAGTCTCGGCACCAAGTAGAGAAACATGGAACAAAGCAACATATTAAAGTTAATAAGGCGATAAGAATGAGAAGCCCGAAAAGGAGATTTGGCCATAGCCCTCCTTCAAACCAGGAACTTAACCATTCACTGAGAGAGAAGGATCTTGTAGGGCCTTAATCTGGGTATTCATGTCTTTTATTAGTCCTGTGACATTTTTGTGATAGTCTGGAATGTACACACAACATTCTGTCTTGATAATTGCACATGTGCCACCCTGTGCTGCTGTCAGGACATCTAAGGCCATCCTTAGTATAGCAATAAGGAGGGTTTTGGAACTTAGGCCCATATTGGATTGGGGAGTTATGGATTGACAGCAATCCCCTTTCCTTCCAAATAGCTCCATGGGCATGTAGTACCAGGAAGGCATATTTGGAGTCAGTGTTAATGTTTTTAGGCTTTGGCAATTGAAAAGTGCTAGTGAGCACTTTGGCACACCTAGCTTATCTTATTTTCTCTATGAAAACTATTGTCATCAGAAAACCAACTGTCATTCATATTTTTAACAGGGGCATCTTAAATCTGGACAAATAGAGTAAGCAAGATCAATAACCTCTGAACATTTTTGCTCTATAGAGAAAGGAGTACAGGTCAGGTTCAGGCATACAGGTAACTAGGTTTAAAGTCTGACAAATTTTACATATTATTTCTGGCATATCTGTAAGTATAGTCCAATAGTTAATTAGTTGGCCTACATCCTCCATTGGTGGCCTTTGGCTTCTAAGACAAATCTGGACCTGATGTGACATCATTACAGTCAAGGACTGTCCCATAGTGAGCTTTGAGGCTCTTTTTATGAGGAAGGCTGTTCTAAGTTTCGCTAAAGCATCTGTTTGCAATTGCACCTCAACAGAGGTGACTTCTAAGATAAATATGACTAAGGGATAAAACCAATAAGACCTTTGAGTGGTCCAGCCTTAACAATATCCTGATTACAGAGGATCACTGGCAAGTGAGAAAACTTGTCAAGAGATAAGGGGAGTCCGCCATGCATCATCCAATCCACTCATAAAGAAAGTGGGGTCATCCATTATCTCCACAAGTCCATAGTTAATCCTATGGAGTGTGGTATGGTGGCTTTTAGGCAATTTCATTATCCCAGCCACACATAAGGGGTTAGTTAAGTTATACAATTGTAGGGGAATCAATCCCATTTTCCAGTTGTTTAATCATGTGCTGTGGGGTCTTGTTCATATATCCACAAAATAATAAGATCGACTAAATAAGCTATTGTGCAACTTTTCTGAAGTTTACCTCAAATTGTTTAGCATAGGTAAACAAACATTTAAAGACAATCAAATCTAGAATTTAACATCCATAAAGGTGTTACTAAAACAATTTTTCTCTCTAAAATAACCCTCATTTACAGAGATAGCCAAATCAGGACTAATTCACTTGTGAAACAAGTCCAGTTTTAACAAACTTGGCCCATTATTTACATAAGCTCAGCAAGAACAGTTGAGTGTGATCATATAGATCTTTTAGAATCTGCTTTGCTGGAACTTTGTATAAGGAATCTCTAGGTTGAACTTTTAGTAGCCTCTCCGGGCCAGAAGCCAAGCCACATACTTGCCATCAGGCATGCCTGCAATACCTGTTAATTTGGGCGAATGCCTCTTCTGAGTCTCCGCACCTACCAAAGAGTGACATTCTTTACTCACCTGGTGAGGCTGCTGGGAACTCTGTAAGCAACGTATCAATCAGGCCAACAGTCCCAAGGGGCTTTATGGCTCCAGGTTTCATAAAGTCAACCTTAGTTCCTTTAAAGCTGTCTGGTCATATCTGAGTCTATGCATGTCTTTCTCAAATATGACATTCCAGCCAAAGCCTTGGTAAAATAACCCATGTTTCCAATGGTGTCCTGTTAAAGGAGAACAGACTCTTATTGAACTTATGCAAATGACTGATTGCTATGGAAGAAAGAATACTTAACTGAGACCTTTTGGTTTCAGAGGGTTCAGATGGAGAGAAAAGGTGAATGCTTTGAGCACTTTTACAAATGAGCACTTTTACATCTCTGTAAAGTTACAGATAACTTAAGAAAAAGTATCCCTAGTCTGGAAGAGCAAACATTAGAGAGAACCAGCAATGTTTAAAGTAAGACAAAACATTAAGAGACACAACACTATATAATCTTTTAGTTCATTTAGTCCCAGGTTACTAATTCTGGTGAATGCGGCTTAAGTCCATTTGGAAATTCTTACCCATTTCAGTTTTAGGATTTTCAAGCATATCAAATATCTGTATTTGTCCTGAAAGTCCTTTACAGGAATCTCCTTGAAGATAATTTTACAAGAGAATTAAAACAATTATAAATGACAAAAATTCAGAATGGATATGGTTAGAGTTGATGAGGAGAGTTTATACAATTTAGCTGCAAGGAAATCAGGTTACTTCTGTGATACATAACATTTCCATAATTACAGTATCAAGCGATGATCTCTCAAAACGTTAAAACTTTAGGAAGTGCGTAGAATCTCTAGAATAGTTATAGCATTTTCCCAAATGTAACCCAAGGTTTATCATTGGTTCAGTAGTACTTCATGAGCAACTTCACATACCAAGGAAAAGCCTGAGTTAAAGAGATTTACGATTTAAATCTTGTCAACATTTCCTAAAATCTTAGAAAGTGTTGAAGCACATGCCTAAATATAATTAGGGATGTTGAACACCTGATAAAACAAAACATAGAAACTGGGTTTTCTGGGCTGGCAAAGAGAAAACCATTTACATTTTCTTAACAGCAGATCAATTGATCTAAGAAAACATTGTCCTTTTGAACAGAGACAATTTCAGTCTTGTACCAATGTACCTTTAAAACCCATTCATTTCAATCTTAATCCATTCTTGACCATAGATAAAATTCCTTTTCTGAAGATTTCCCTTCACAAACCTTCCACAACTTTCCTTTGCATTCAGGTTTTGTCCCAAGCCATTTCTTTCTAAACAACCATCTCATTTAGGACAAAATTACCTTCCCTTACCTTCCATTCCTTAAGTCTTCCTTACATATCTCCTACTTTCCTACATACAGAGTTTCCCTTTATTTCCATCAGTCTTAGTTACACTAAGCAGAACTTTGTATTCTTAGAAACACCTTTAGTTATTAACCAATTGTGAACTGCTACAACAATTCTTTAGATGACAAATTTATAAAACCGTGCAAATTTATGAAAAGTGCAAAACACGTTTACCAACAGATTTAAATACCCTTTCGTTTCTTTGCAGTTAAGTCAAAAGCACAAACCTACATCCAGTAATTAACGACTTAGCATTTTATCCTGTTTGGTTAAGATACTGATGTCCACAATTTAATTCCATTTGTCATCCAAGCAAAACTTTAAAACTTTCAGGTTACCAAAGACTTTGAAAGCTACTTCAGCAATTACCCATTAGAACTTTGAGACAGACAATTAACCATCAGTTTAGTCATTTCTTTGCTAACAAATTTTAACAAGTAACATAAGCTTATTTAACCTTCAGTAAACTTCGATAGAATAAAGCTTCACATTTACTGCTGGTAACTTCAAAGATGCATCTATCTTAATTAAACCAACAAACTTAACTTAGTTTCAATAGCGATTTACGTTCCACCTGGGCCCACTCCGCTTTGAATGTTTACCTGAGACATGCGTGGGAAGATCTGGAGTGGGGGTGCTCTTCTTGCTCCTTGACAGTGAAGAGAGAAGGAGCCGTGGTGCATGATCTAGAAGCTAGTCATGCAGGCTGCACGCACGTTGGTGCACAGAAACAGGAGTAGGGGGAAACAGAAGAAACAAAGTGCTGCCAGGAGGCAGAGAAAGGATTCCCGGTTTCAGAGCTCATAAGCCCCAGAGGAGCAGATGCCATGCTTTCCCACCAGCAAGGGGGGAGGGGTTAGGCAGTCCAAGTCAGGCCAGAGAACACAGGGAAACTTCCCCGAAACAAAGAGAGTTTCGGCAGCTGCTTGGGAATATTCCTTATAGTCTCTGTCTCGAGTTAGACCAACCCCAGTTGGCTCCAGTTATAGCCATTAACACGGGACGTGAGTGAGGGAGAAGCCCCCACATCTATTAAGAGAAACAGAGAAATAAAGCCAGAGTCCCCTTTGCTAGGGATGGCCCAGCAACCTGGGTTTACTAGAAGAAGGCTTATTTACGTAATTACCATCCAATATGTCAGGAGAAAGTTTACTAGCTGACTCATTTGGGCAAACACATTTCGCAAAAGCCCCTTAGTCTGGGGTCCTGGTATAGAGCAATAAAGGCCTAGGTATGAGCAGTGAAGGTATCCTAGGTCCATTTGCCCTGTTTCCTGCAGAGGAGATCTAACTGATAGATCCCACTGAGGCCATGCAGTGTTACAGCTCAGTCCTTTCCTAAGTTTTGCAATCCAAATTATTTCCAGTGGGTTAAAAGGCACCCCAAGGTAGAGTCCTTGGGAACTGAAGAAGCCTACTGAGGCCATGCTTCCAGAAAAGTAATGAAGGTCCATTACCAAATCCCCCCTGACTCCTGGGTAGCGTCCCACGCAGGATATGTCAGAGGTTCCTGTGTGTCAAAAGCGACCGGAGGCGTCCCTCAACAAAAATCGCTATTGATCACCGTTTTGCCTTCCCTGGGAAGACATTCCTGCCGTTAAAGGCCCTGGAGGGGTGCCGGCGTCCCTCCACTTCCCCATCGCATCCTAGGCTGCTGATGGGTGCCTGGTGAATGGACTAAAACGCTTGTGCCATGCTATCGTATGTCCTGAAGACTGCATACTGTTTTGCCATATTAACCCATGGAAATACTAGAAAAGTTTGGCAAGGGGAAATTACTCAATTTCATAGCTTTAGGCGGTTTGCAGAAGACACTGACGAGAAACAGTAAAGATTGAAATCCATCATGGTCTATGCGACATTCCAACACATGTGGTCCTTACAGCCCACTTCCCTAGGAAACGGTCCCCGGTTGCATTTTAATTCAATCGGGTACTGGTTTCGACCGGCTCCCAGTGGAGGTCCCGCGGCCAGAAGTGGCTAGACCGGGCATGTGGAGGGGATCACATTAGATCAATCAGGAGGAAACCTCACACGGGAGTCTTAAGATTGGCAGCCGTCCTGGTGACTTAATTGGCTGTCCCGTGCCCAAGAGAGACAACTTTCTATAAGAACAGGAATAGAGTGAGGCCATCAAGTTTCTGGGTCTTATTGCCATTCCGGCCAGGGTACTAGCTTACAGCCAAAAGGCAGACACTCTCCTCCCCATAGAGTAGCCACGGGCTAGAGGATTACAGCCTGAGCAATTGACATGCAAGTGTTCCAATAAGACCATACTCCTTGAAAAGCCCCTGAAATCAGAGTAAATGGAAAGAAAGTACTCACCAATTTTGCACCGAAGCTCAGAGTCCAAATGTAAAGACTCACAGCCCCACGCTGGGCGCCATATGATGAAGTTCTAGAACCTAGGTGAGGTTTGGTGGGCTGAGGTCCGGAGCCGATGACCAAGAAAGAATTCTTGAGACATCTTTGGTGCAAAATGGTGGTTTATTAAAGCACGGGGACAGGACCCGTGGGCAGGAAGAGCTGCTGCCCCGGGTTGTGAGGGATGGCAGGTTATGTACCCTGCTGTTGGGGGAAGGTGAGGGGAAGGGAGGTTTCAGTGGAGTTTTCATATGCTAAAGAGGGCCTACAAGGTGCCAGGATGTTCCAGGCCTGCCGGAGGCCTTGCCCTTGCTGCTGGATCAATGTTGTCTTTAGACCAGCCATTAACATTAAGATCTTTGGGAGACTTTTTGGTGGGGTGTCACAATCCTGCTATCAATCGTCTTTGTTAGTGAGATTTAGGACATTTGTAAGCCAAGGGAGACTCCGGTCTAGCAGGATTGTGAGCTCTGCAAGTTAACTATTTGCTTATTGTTCATGGCAGTCAGGGCTGCCTGAGGGATGCTACACATATGGAGGGGTGCGGATGAAGGGGGTGGTGCAAGGCAAGGCGCCAGCTTTTGCTTTGTCCTCAGCCAGCCTCCTGCTCCCTCATCAATATGGGATCAGAACCCACCCTAATGACCTCCTCTTAACTTGATCTGCAGAGACCCTCTGTCCAACTAAGGGCATAGTCTCCAGTACTAGGGATCAGCTTTGGGGTGGGGGGCACAGTTCAACGGTCGACATGAGAATTAGTCCAAATACATTAAACACTTGGAAGAGTACCCAGAGCCGAGTGAGGCCCCAGTCTGTGAGCTAGAGAAGGGCTTGCCTCCGACTGCCGAGAAGGAAGAACAGCAGGCAGAGGGAGGTGGGACGAGGAGCGGTCCCTGAGGCTGTCATGTCCTGTGCCCACACGACCTCGCTGTCCCCTTCCCGGCCTCGCACGTGGGGTCCCATCCCCTGGTGTGCTCGCCTCCTTGGCTCTCCCCTCCCCCTCACTTGATCGCCAGGTCTTTATTAAGGCGCTCAGACAAGGCTGGGCCCCCCGAATGCTGCATAGGCAGAGGCAGCAGAAAAGAGCTCAGGATTGAGGGGCGAGGGGTCGAGTGAGGTGAGTCGGTGCGCCAGGTGTATCAGGGACAAAGGAGCTGGCCCCTGAAGAGAGTGTGAGACTCGGAACAGAAAACAATCCAGCCTGCCCAGGGAGGGAGGGAAGGCTTCCAGAGAGCCTGGTGAGCCAAGTTTAGATGGAGAGGAGGTGAGTCTGGGCAATGCAGAGCGTTTCAGGCCTGGCCTGGCTGCAAAGCCCCCCGCACAAAGACAGGGCAGTCTGACCTAAGGAGGCCAGACAGACTGACCCTTGTTTTAAAGTCAATTTTAATCTTGAAAATGGACATGCATGTCCCAAAAATAATTTAGGCTAGTGAATAGACACAAGGTGTCTGGTTTCTCCAGCTGGAAGTGAATTTGACAAACTCCGTAAAATGATAAAGTTGAGTTCTCATCAACTTCATCCTCAGGGCTCTTGAGCTGAAATGTTTACCCATACAAGCATGGTATTGTTGGAATGACATGTCCAGTCCATAGCTCTTGCTACCACACAGCGATGACATCGTTCAATATCTTGCTGTAGCTTTTCAAAAGTAAAAGCAAACCAAATTTTAAAAAATGAAAAATTGTTCTGCACGCAAGCATAACCCTAGAAGCACCAGGTGATATTCTTTAGGCAGACCTCTAGGGGGCAGCAAAGCTCCAGACCCTCCCTGGGGTGCCGCAGTTCAGAAGGGAAGCTTTAGGGGCAGTAGATCCTCCGCAGGCAGGTGAAGTCAGGGCAGGGAGTAGGAGCCCTGGCAGCACGCGGTGACCATAACGCCAGCATAAAGCAGGCAGCTTTCCTTACCTGCCTCTAAGGAAGGAATGCGCTTGGCCTGAACAAGTCCTACCCAGACGTGGAGGGTAAAGAACTCCTGCTAGGGATGCCCACTGGGGGGCGGAGTTCCTCGGAGACCAGGACCCTATCTGCCCATCCTTGCGTGGCCAGGTGTGTATGGAGACTTGTAAATACCTGTTAGGCAGAAGGAGAAATAGGAAGGAGGAGAACTCAGTGTGCTTGATGAGATTCTGGGAGGGCAGAAGGCCTCCCTTCCCTCTAAAAGTGCTGTGCCCACTCGAAGACCTCGTGTTCGAGGGCAGTGAAGGCACCTGGGATTGGTGGTGGTGTTGAGCTCGGGGAATTAGCCTCCAAAAGCTGAGATTTCCCCAAACGGGAACATGCCCAGACACCTCGGAGTCTAAAGGCTTCACACAGGATAGTGAAAATGGGGCACACCTTGTCACGTGTTTGGCCAGTCCCGGGAAAGTGGTAAACCCTGGGAAAGGCTTGTGGGCTCTTGTCATTGGTGCATGAGTTATGTTGCGCTCAGTTCAAGGTCACTGTTACTAGGGGCAGGGGTGCATGTGGGGAATGCTCTCGAGGAGGAGCAGGGCTGGCAGGTGAATCCTGGGGATACCACCGTGAACTTGGGCAGCGGTTCTTGTTAACATCAAGGACACTGTGCTGAGAGTCCCTCCCACCGTAAAATCTCCGCCATCTGAAGCCGTGTCATTAAGAATGGAACATCCCTTTATTGCCTGCAAGATCGGAGCCAGAGGGTGAGGGGGGGGGCGGTCTCTGACACAAAGAAGTAGCCTCCGTTTCCAACTACATGCAGAGCTTCAGTGTTGGGGGGGGGGTGCCTTGGACACAACATCCCACATTAATCTTACTTTTGGGGACTCTGAGTCAGCTTCCCCAGCGGGCCCAATGTTAAGCCCTTTTACATGCAGATCTGCTCTGCAGAGAGTATCTCTACCCCAGCTCCATTCAATTTTGCCCCAACCCATCATTTTCCATGTCCTCTGATCACCCCGCTGCCCCTCCATTTGGTTCTCCTGAGGTGCTGTCTCCCTTGCTCAAAAGTCAGTTGGCCTGACTTCACGTGGGTGCTCTTTGCTGCTGGACTCCTTCCTAGGACATTTTACCTTAATACACGCACAATCCCTTCTCAGAAGACGAGCATCTGTCTCCCCACCCGTCCCAAAGTCCCTGGCATCGAGTGCACACTCCGTGATATTTTGGGTTCTGATGACTGCAAGAAACAGTATCTCTTAATCATTCTGTTTTTTACTTTGATTATGGAAAATTTTGCAGACAGAAAGTTTAGAGACAGAACAGCATAATGAATTCATGGGAGTCCTTTTATTCAGCAGGAAAAATTAGAACAATTTTCTGATCACTGTTTCATCTGTTCATTCCCCTTATTTCTTTTCCTTTTCTCTTATTGGGAAGTTTGTAGAGAAATCCAAACCATCACACACTTTTACCCTAATACTTCAGTATACATCCACCACTACAGACACAATCCACCAATCACCAGCCACACTTTTTTTTTTTACTAATCGAACTGGTATTCATCATTACAACTAACAAAACTAGTAATTATTATCTACGGTCACTTAATGCCTGCTCTGTATTCTAAATTACCTTGGCTGTCTCAAAAATAATTAACTGTTGGCTTGTTTGAGTCCGGCTCCACAAAGGTTACATCCTACTTCTACATGTTCTATCACGAAGCCCGACGTCTCCCTCCCGCACCTGCGCCCTCCCTCACCTGGTGCGTCGCTCACTCTGTGCGGGGCAGAATCCAGCGCACGGGGCCTGCGGTCTTCAGGGCACCTCCATGGCTGACGTCTTTAGGGCCCGGTCTCCACGCAATGCCAGGCAGCTACCTCAGACATCCAGTGTGACAGAGTCAATTTTCATTCTGGTGTTTTCCGTCGCCTCCGTGACAGCTCCGCCGTGGGCTGGGCAGCTCCTGGGTTTTCCCTGAGCCACCAGCTGGGCCCTCTGGCCCTGGACCAGCGGCCCCACCATGAACGTCCCCTTGGTGGCCAGGTGCTCCCCCCACACTGCTCCCCGAAGCCCCTGAGGTCCCTGTTCCCTGTGGTCTGGCTGGTTCCAGATCCCGGGGACATGACCAGACGCCATCTGGCTTCCTTCCCTGAGCCCAAGGCAGCCAAGGTGTGTGCGCAGCGTCGATGGGGTCCTGGCGTGGGGCACTGGTTCCTCGCGCTGTCCCCCCACGGGATGCGTGCCCAGCCCCGTGCGCGCGACCTCTCTGCTCAAGTGTCTGCTCAGAGCTTGTGTCCCCTGTGCACTGCGTGGAGTTCTCTGTCCCTGAGCTGCGTGTCCTCCATCTGCCTTCGGTGCAGGAACAGAAACACGCCCCCCACCGGCCCGCGGCGCTCCTCCGCGCTCTCAACGGTGGCTCTGCAGAGCGCGCGCTTCTGACTGAAATAAACTCCGGTTTACCCAGGAGTCCTCTCTCGCCTGTCTTCCCTCTGCCGACCAGCCTCCTCCTCCAAGCCTGCGGCCTGACCCTCCTCGGCGCACTGGTTTTCTGATGCCTACAATGCACTCCCGCCCCCGGTGAGGCCGGTAAGGGCTGCACACGGAGTCCCTCCTGGGGATGCAGCTGGGCCGAGTCCACGGAGAGAACAGGCCGCTTTCGAGGATGGCAGCAGACCGACCCAGAAGCCGCAGCATTCGCCATGAGAGCCTAGAGAAGCTGCTGATCCCGTGGGCAGGTGAGCCCCGGGCCGGGCCTGCCTCTCACATCGGGGCCTTCTCTGCGAGGTGCGTGGTGCAGCAGCGGTCATGGGGTGATGGATGTGGGGGGGTGCCCCGGGGCCGCAGGGCTGCTGGACGCTGGCTCAGCCTGGACCAGCCATCACAGGTCAGCTGTGACCCGGCCACAGTCTGAGGGCCAAGGCTGTCGCAACGGCCCCTAGGTTTGGAGGTGCTAGGGCGACGGCCCTGGGTGGAGGAACATCAGTGTCTCTTCCCGAGTCAGGTCTGGGACAGCCCCGTGGGGAGGCCCAGTCCACGGCTGTCCGGCGGCTCCTCCAGGTCGGCCTCCCCGGGCCCACGGGCTCTGAAGCACACAGCCAGCCGCCCAGCCCTCACACACCGAGCTGCCTCTCCTGCAGCGATCGGCCTGCACCCCGCCCTCCTGGGCTCCCACTGCATTCCCGTCCGTCCTGCTGGCATCCTGTGCCGCCGGGGGCCCCACCCGCACCCGGGAATCAACCCCAGACCTGGGCTTCTGATGAGAACAGGCCGTCCAGAGAGGCCTAAGGAGGCCGGGGAGGCAGGAACACGGCCCGCGCACCAAGAGTCGCACTGAATCCTTGCAGGCTGGAGCTGGTGTGGGGAGCACGCGCCCACCGGGGTCCCCGTTCTCTAAGATGCTGCGGAGATTTCGACAGATGAAATAGACCCGAGGTCTGGGGTTTGCTGGGACACACTGGCTGCTGGCGACGCGGGTGGTGAGCACCGGACCCGCGGCCGCACCGGGACGGCATTAGGGAGCTCACTCACCTATTTATCTGTACAAACAGAGGAAAGGGTCCAAAACGCAACAACACTCAGAACTATAGGAAAACACCAAGAGTGCTGTCCCTTCGGTCCGTGAGGCCCTCATTCGGTCCGCAGGTCGCAGACCCTGGGGTGCTGGGAGGGGGCACCTGGGTGGTCCTGAGCATGTAACCGCGCAGCTGGGTGCGGTTTGCTGCCATCATCCCGCGCCCCACCCCCCAACCCCCGAGACCTTCTTGCAGGCGGCTTTCCCCTGTGAGGGACAGTTTCCCCGGGGCGGCACCCAGGAAGTCAGACTGCCCGCATCTGAGGACCACGGGGTGCCCCGTGTGCCTGTGGGCACTCGCACACGTGTGCGCTAGAGCACGTGAACCACGTACACCGTCCGGGTTTGTCTTTCTGGGTCTCACTGATTTCACTTCGCGCGATGCCCCCGAGGCCGAGGCACGTCGCTGCCAACAGCGGGATTTCACTCGTGCTCGCGGCTGAGGAATATTCCGGGGTGTGTCCACACTCGTCCTCTCTGTGTGTTCCTCCCCCGCCAGACACGGGGTCGTTCCCCGCGGAGTAAGGGTGGAGGGCGGACGTCTTTTCACATTTATTTTTTCGCTTTTCTCAGATAAACTCCCCCAAGCACAGTTGCTGATTCACAAGGTAATTCTGTTCAGTGAGGGTTTTGTTGTTGTTGTTGTTGTTCTAATTTTTAATTTTTCAAGGAACCTCCCTGCTGTTCCCCACAGGGGCTGCACCAACTTTCATTCCCAAAAACTGTGCCCCAGGGATCCTTTTTCTCCACATCCTCGCCCACACTTGGTGTTTCTTGTCTTTCCGATGCCAGCCCTTCTGACGGGGGTGAGGCGGTCACTCCCGTGGCTTAGACCTGCGCTCCCTCGCGACCGGGATGTTGAGCATCTTTTCATGTTCCCGTTGGCCACCTGTAGGGCTTGTTGTGAGAAAGTCTGTTGGGACCTTCTGCCTATTTTTAATGTTTTTATTTTTGCTATTGTGTAATATGAGTTCTATATGTTTATGAATATGAACCTTATCACATGTGTGATTTGCAAGTATTTGCTCCCAGTCAGTAGATTCCCTTTTCGTTTGGTTGACGGCATCAGTGGCTGAGCAGATACTCTCTCATTTGGGGGAGTCAAACTAGTTCAGTTTTGCTTCTGTTGCCTTCGCTTCTGCTGTCTAGTGCAGTCAAGCTCAGGGCCCAGGCTGGTACTCAGTCCTGGAGGACAGGCCCTGGGGCAGGGGGAGGTGAGGGGCCTTGGGCTAACCATCCGGAGTCGCCTCCCCACCCAGGGCGGCAGAGCACAGTCTCTGACACAGACAGCACGGGAACGTGGGGCCCAGGTGCCCAGTCCCGGCTTCAGAGGCAGGGGACAGAAGGAGGTTTGTGCACGACCCGCTCATGTGGCAGCTAACGGCACTTCCTGCTTAGAAGGGCAGTTGGTGGCAGTTAGATTCCGTTTGCAGTTGCTGGCTGCACCTCCCCCATTCTGCCCACAGGCAAGGACGGGGCAGGACCCGCTCTTCTCCGGGGACATGAAGCAGATCAGTATGGACTAAAACCAGACCTTCTCAACCACATCGTGCTCTGAGATTGCTATGGCGTCGGGTGAGGTCACCGGGCAAGCAGGGCGCTGGGGTCCACAGGCGACACTCTGGGGACCCCCCCTGGGCTTCTGTGTGGGGAACGTGGGTTCTCTCTGAGGAGAGGAGGGGACGTTGGCAGCAAACAAAATACTGCCACATGGTAGAAGTGCTGTGGACGAGCCAGGTGCCCCCTCCGCGCACCCTGAGAGTCTGAGGTCGAGAGCCTCCCGGGGTCCCTATGTGAGCTGAACTCCAAAAGGTGTCATGCAGCTAGTATATGAAGGGCAGGGGACAGAGGGTGGGGCTGTGGTTCGGGGACACTAAGGGGAGCCGGGGACCAGGCAGCACAGACTCGGCTGGACAAGGACACACAGGGACCAAACGAGGGTCACATGGGTCAAAGGGACAGCCCCTCTTGGTGTTTTTCTACAGTTCTGAATGTTGTTGCGTTTTATTTCAGACAATTTCTTCTGTTTGTAAAGACAAATATTATGACGAATCCCCAAGTGTGGTCAGCCAGGTTGTAGCCCCGGGTCCTGTGCTCACCACACGCGTCGCCAGCAGCCAGTGTGTCCCAGCAAACCCCAGACCTCAGGTCTATTTCATCTGTCAAAATCTCCGCATGCATCTTAGAAAACGGGGATCCCGGTGGGCGCGTGCCCCCCACACCAGCTCCAGCCTGCAAGGATTCAGTGCGACTCCTTGGTGTGCGGGCCGTGTTCCTGCCTCCCCAGTCCCCTTAGGGTTCTCTGGACGGTCTGTCCTTGCCGGAATCCCGGGTTTGGTGCTGATTCTCCGGGTGTGAGTGAAGACCCAGATGCTACGGGGACTAGCGAGACGGGAAAGCGGGGTGAGCCCACACAGGGTACGTGCAGGTGAATAGGGGCGGGAGGCAGAGCTGTGTCTGTGTGGAGAGCGGAGAGCTCTGTAGCTCGACCAGGTGCTTTAAAACCTGGGTCCGGGAGGGGGGCTGACCTGGAGGGCCACCGAAGTAATAGCGGAGGAGCCACGGGGCGTCCGTGGACCGGGTCTTCCCAGGGACAGTCAGAGACCTGTCGCATGAGGGGGGGCGCCTTGTACCTACAAACCCGGATGGCCCCTGTGACATTCTTGGTCCTGAAAGTGAGGCCAGGTCACAGCAGACCTGAGGTGCCTGGTCCAGGAACTGTAAATCAGTGTAATGGTTTTTACACGTGAGAGCCATGAGTCCTCCTGGAAAACCTTGAGTCCCGAACAGAAAACTTATTCCCCTTTCCAGTCTCCTTCCCAAGAGGGTGGGGAAACAGGTCATTCCAGTCTGGGTACCTGGTGGCCATTGTGAGTGGCTAATCCTAAATTAGTTACTTCCAAAGGCACAGATTACAGGAGTCACCGCTCTTTCTCAGAAATGTGTCTCTCTGGGCCTCCCGAGGGCTTGGAGTAGAATCCCAAGCACAGGTTGTATTCTGTATCTCAAAAAGAGGAAGGCGGTCCCATCTCCTGAGATGGTGAGCAGACGCTTAGGCCAACGCCCCGCTGAGAAGCAGGGCAAGCCCCGGGTCAGGGTAAAATACACACACTGTTAGACCGCTACCCAGACGGGGAGGAACCTCGAGGGTAAAGCCCGGAAGGCTCAGTCCAGGAGACGGGCCTGCTGATTCTGAGGACAACAGCCAGGAGGCTGACCAGAACCTTCCCCAGCATCCCAGTGATGTGAGACAAGAATGGACTTCAGGATCTATGCGGAGGAAGGTGGGCGCTGGAGGTGTGGGGAGATGCCCTGACCATCCAGCTCATCCGGACCGACTTTGTGGCTGAGTGTGACCCCGCCACGGACGGGAGTGGTGCTGCTGCCCCTGGCCGTGAATCCTGACGTGGGCTTGTCTGCTAGGTGCTCCGTAGGAGGCTGTCCCCATCTTGTGGGACCTGGGGATGGAGCAGGAGAGGTCCCCGGGAGGGGCACGTCTCCCCATCCCAGGAGAGGAGGGCGGGAGTGGGCTCCTGAAGTCCTGTCCTCTGGCAGGAAGAAGCAAGTGGTTATGGATGGTGAGACGAGCCTGCTGGACATTCTGGACGCGCGGGCCAGGAGGCGTCTAGCTCCACGGAGACCAGTACATGCCCACTGGAGGAGACCTCCTGTGTGTGTTTACCATCAACAACACCAAGTCCTTCAAGGACTCCAGTACAGGTGAGCTGCTGGCTGGCCCTCGGGGGTCTCCCTGTCCCTGTTTCTCCTCATGTTTTTCTGTCAAGGTCCTGGATACGCCCGTGCCTGCAGCATGACAACCAGTTCCCACCTTCTTCCTTGCAGGGAGCAGATGGGACTGCAGGGAGTGAAGGATTCCAGGGAAAGCTCGGGCTCCAGCGCCAGGACTCTCGGGGACGCCCTGGGACCCCTGGGACCCAGCAGTCCCTAGTGCTGTGAGTGTCCTGGATGGCAGGGCCAAAGGAGGGAGGGGGGGCCAGGGTCCGGGCTGACACAGCTCCAGGGAGAGTCAGAAGTCCCTGCTGCTAGGGTGGTCCTTGTTGGCCCTGTCCCCTTCGTGCGTTGTTGGGGACAAGGTTGGTCGGTCAGCTAGGACTGGGACAGGGGATGTTCAAGCTGGGAGCCAGACCAAGGACCGGCCCCGTGGGGGAGGTCCGGAGGAACGAGTTGCCTGATAAGGATCGCCGTGGGGCTGCGGATGAGCCGAACCCATACGGGGTAGAGAGAAGGTGGGGAAGGACTGGGTCGCTCAGTCCCCTTCCCCCTGCTAGGCCACTAGTCCTCTTCCCCCTGCTAGGCCACTAGGCCAATTCCTACTCTGAAGAAGCCCCTTCTTCCTAGGACGTGAGGACGCCTTCTAGATGCTGGTGCGAGAGAGCCAGGAGCGCAGGTTGGGGAAACGGAGCTCACCCAAGGACGGTGGCCCAGGCTGCATGAGCTGCAAGTCCCCCCCCTCCTGACGTCCCTTTCAGGCCATCCTGGCATCCCCGAAGGCCCTCTTGTGCCCCAGAAGCACAGGCAAGGGCAGGGAGGTGCTGGATGCCAGAAGCAGGGGGGACAGAGGAAGGAGCAGGGGAAGGAAGAAGGACCCCGGCCACCCCAGACGCCCTGGACAGTCACTGTAGACCGGCTGGACAGAGTGGCAGTAGACCTCCCAGGATGCTTGCACAGATGTGCTGACCGGAGGCCCCAGCACCCCAGCTGTCACTCTCCTCCTAGCCCCGTCCTGGCCCTGTGGCCACAGGCTGAGTCCCAGTCAGTTATTGGATGGTCTTGACCTTGGCGTCTGGCCAAGATGGGAAGGCACTTGGGACCCTCAGCTTTGTGTCTGTCTGCCTGGAAGCCCCTCTCGGGGATGCCTGCAGGGCTGGTGAGGCGGCCGGGGCAGAGCCACCCTCTTCTCTCTGGGTGTCTGTCTGGTGCTTCTGGCACAGAGCTGTGGCGCTGTGGGAACAGGCCGGCTTCGCATTCTCACGCGACACCACTTTATTGAACTCTCAACAGTCAGCGGGGTCTCAGAACCAAGGGAGGGAGCCTTCTCCTGGGGATGGAGACCCGCCTTTCCTTCAGGAGAATGTTGAAATCCCAAGGGGGCACGGGAGCTAGTGTGCCCCACCTTGGGGGTGTGCTGACTCCATGCAGTGACCCCTTAAAGCCAGGTGCTGAGGACAGCGGATCCGAGTCAGAGGGAAGTGTTGGGGTTCCGGGACAGGGTCCTGGCATGTCTGCATGACCTCTTCCTCTGCCCCATGGCTGCCATGAGACTGCTGGTGACCCAGCCTCTGGTGGCACCTGTCTCCTACTGTGGGGGTCAGTGGGCGGGGCCCACCTGCTAGCCCCTGCTCTGCCCTAACCGGGGTGAGATGTGGTCCCCAGTGCTGCCCTAGGTCGGAGATGTGGATCCATGGGGCGTGCCCAGGTCCCAGCTGGCCACACAGAGCCCTGAGAGAACTTAAAACAGATTTGGGACAGACCCCAGGGCTGGCCAGGGCCATGGGGCCTATGTCCCATCAGTATTCCTTCTGGTCCTAGGGGGACTTGGGTCGTCTCTGACCCCCCAGGACCTGGGACCACTCAGTGAGATCGTTCTGGGTTAGGAACTTGTGCCTCCTAAGGTGGGTACTGTCCTCTAGGAAGGCCAGTGTGACAAGGCAGGGCATGGTGTTGGCTGCCCAGAGCCTCAGGGTCCGCACGCTCAGCATCGTGCTCTACTCCAGAGGCCAGGAAGCATCTAGTTTCCCTGTATAGGTGGAATCCAAGGGTCCTGGGAAGGTGTGGGGCCTTGGGGTTGGTGGCTCAGCGCTGGCCCAGATGTGTCTCAGCTGTGCCAGTCACTCCCCAGAGAGGGTCATGAGCTGCAGAGGCCATAGGGCAGGAAGGGTGTCCTGGGCCCTACAGCTTCATCTGTAGTGGGCTGGGGAGACCCTGTCCCAGGATTCCCAGGGGCATTTTGGGGCCTGGTCTGTGGTGTGACCGCTGGGGTGGCCCAGGCAGGGGCTGAAGGGAAAAGGACCCAGTGTTTCGGCGTCATGTCTGGGACTCCCCTTCCTGCATTCTCCTGGTGCGCTGGGAGGCTGGCGGGGGGGGGAATTCCATCACTGTGGGAGCAGGCGGGCCAGTCAGGGGTCCTGGGCTGAGGGCAGCTGGGCCAGAACCTGACGCCGGGGCTCCCGGCCACAGGTGGGCAGCCTCGGACTCCGTGGACTTTTCCACCTGCAGTGGCTCCTTGGCCTTGAGCATGGCCTGGCTGGGGGTGGGAGGCTCCTGGCTGCTCAGGGTGTGCGCCGGGCCTGGGGGTGCCACCCCTTCACTCTGGGGAGCATCTCAACACCGCGAGAAGCGAAAAGAGGCCTGGGCATTGGGGACGTTGCTCCAGGCCCAGGGGCATTGGGAACTCTTCAGGGCCCACTGCAAAGAGGCAGACTGGGTTAGCGCCTCCAGCAGGCTGTCTGTCCCCGGCTGGCTGGGCCCGCAGGGTATACTCATGGCTCCCTGCGTGTCCACCCTGGCCTGCCCCGACAACCACCCTCCAGGCTGCTGATGCCCAACCCCTGCAGGGAGCTGGCATATGTCCCGCCCTGGCCTGGGGTCCCCGAGGTTGGAGCCAGGAGTATAGAGGGACAGAGATGACGAGGAAGGTTCTGGGGCGTTGTCCACTGTGTGCTGCCCAGGAGGGAGAATCCGGAGGGGTGGGGGCCCTGAGCCTACCTGGGGGTGGGGCAGGTCACACTTCATCCTTCAGAGCGAAGCCATGGAGGCCTGACGGTGTCCTGACACTTCATCCTCCAGGGCCAGGGGCTGGGCTAACGTGTCCTGCAGGAAGTCCCGAAGACCTTTCAGAGGCAGCTTCAGGAGGGGTTCCGGGCAATGTGTGTGAGTCCGAGCCAGCGGGGCCCCACCCTGCCACCCCAGTCTGCCTCCCAGGGGCAGCTGCTGAGGTCCAGCTGTGCCCAGGAGCGCGGCAGGCAGAGCCGGGGCAGGGGGAGGCCTCCTGCCCGCTGCTCCTCTGCAGGGAGTCCTGCCCAAGCCACCTGCCTGGCCTCCGTCCCTCCACCAAGGCTTGAAAGTTCCTCAGCACACTGGCCCAACGCCCCTGACCCCACCCTCGTGCACGCCTGGGCTCCCGTGGGCTCACTTACTGCGGTGCACCTTGAGGATGGTGTGTGCCATGGTTGTGAGCTTGCACTCCCCATATAGCATGTGGACATCCCACAGCTTCAGGGTGAGAGAAAAGGGGGTCTGGGAGAGCGGGACCACGGGGAGTCCCCGCCACCCCCTGCCTCCATCGGAGAAGGCCCCGCACCCCCTCCTGTGGGTGCCCTCCTCCCGGGGAAGATGGGGTTCCGGACGGCTCCAGGGAAGGGCCTGGCCAGCAGGACATGCGAACCTGGGAGGCCACAGACTCTGCCCCACCCTCGGGGGCCACCCGTCCCGAGAGGCTCGAGGCTGGCCGCAGAATGGGCTGAGGGCCTGTCGCTCTGCAGGCTCCCCTGGCCTTCCTTGGGGAGCTAAAGAGGACACAGCTGGTCCCCTGGCACCTCCTCAGGGGTCCTCTTGGGTTCTCCGGGGTTGTTCTGGGCCATGAACCTCGGCCTTAGGGCTGCTGATTGGGGGCCGGCTGGTCTGAGGGGTGAGGCTGAGCTCGGGCCTCCCTGGGGGCCAGGGCCAGGGAGCAGGTGGGACTGGGTCTGCCTGGGGGCCTTGCCCAGCCGATGAAGCACTGCAGAAACCATTTGGGGTGTAAAGCCTCATCTCTTCCTTGTCCTGGTGGAAGGACAGGAGGTGCTCAGGACCCACCCACCGGTGGCAAACCTCCCTGGGCCCGGGCCCTAGAGTTAGGTGGACACGCTCCCCTGGGCCCAGCAGGAGAAGGAACAGGACACTAGGCTCTGGGCAGCATGCGCAGGGTTCTGTGGGACCCCCATGCCTGCCCCGGGCTGTGGGGACGGAGCCTCTGGGGAGTTTCTACTCGCGAGGTGTTTCTTGAGGCGTTTTAGTTCTTTTGCCGTGATGAGGTCGTGATGGGCCTGGAATGGTGCCAGTTTTGGAAACCCTGGAATGAAGAAGCCTGAGAAGGCCTCAGGCGCCACCCCCAACCCACCCTACCCCCCACCGATCAGAGCCTTGTCCCCCCACCAGGTGGGGAGCGAGTCCTGGCAGGTGCCTCCTCTTCCATGCCCTGCCTCCAGGCTGTGCCCACAGCCCTCCCGGACCCCGGCTGGTCCCGCTCTTCCCAGACAGCAAGACTGCTGTCCGGCCCTGGATGGGGCGGGGGGTGGGGGGCAGCCGCTGGGGCACAGGACCCTCCTCCTCACAGAGACCCAGCTGGGTGGGTGAGGACCAGGCCTGTCTCACCCAACAACTCTTTACTGCAGGGGTTGCTGCAGGGGCAAGGGAGTTCCCAGCACCCAGGGTCAGGGCACGTGGCCCACAGGGAGGGTGATGGGGGTGTGCAGGGCCAACTCCTGGGCTTGGGATTCAGTCTGGGGACCCATGCGAGTGACAGATGCTGCTACCTGACTTTGGCCGGCCGTGGGCTGGCGGGGGGGTCTGGGGGGCAAGCCGGCAGCCAGATAGGAGGCTGAAGGACCCGTGGGAATCTGAGAATGGTCTGCCAATGGTAGGGCCAGTGACCATGGCTACAGAGCCCTGAAAGCTCCCTGGGGAGGCAATGCCCTTTGCTAGTGGGGAGGCGGCCGGTGCAGTTTCTGGCCTGCCCCGCTGCTGGAGCCGCCCTGCGGGGAGGGCGTCCTGAGCTCTCAGTCCTGTCCAGCCGCCCTGCCGACTCCCTACCCTGCTCGGCTTGTCTCTCCAGTGAAACCCACTGAGTTAGCTCCCAAAAAGCCGCCTCCCCGGACAGGAACCTGAGCAGGACTCCCACTATCTGACTCCTGTCCTTTTAGTCGCCCACCTCCTGCAAGAGGTGGCACGTTCCCATGGAATGAGACCACCTCAATGGGGTGGAGGTCAGGGTCTTGGGAACCGTCCTGCCCGCCCGGTTCTGATTCCTAGTTCGGTCTCTTTAGGACTCAGACCTGAGTTTTAAGGCAACGGTGATACCCACTAGAGCACCAGGCAGCTCCAGAGCTCAGGGACAGGGGCGCTGAGGTCTGCACCCTGTCCTGGCCTCAGTCCTACAGTCCAGAGCCCCGTCCTTGCGTCTCTGGGACAATGGGAGCTGGAGTCCCAGCTCTGCATTCTGGCCCCACCGTGAATGTCCCCTTGGTGGCCAGCCGCTCCCCGACCCCACACCGCTCCCCGCAGCCCCTGAGGTCCCTCTTCCCCGTGGTCTGGCTTGTCCCAGATCCCGTGGATGCCACTAGACACCATCTGGCTTCCTTACCTGAGCCCAAGGCAGCCAAGGTGTGTGCACAGGGTCAAGCCCGTCCGTGGTGCAGTCCATGGGGCGCTGGTGCCTCGCGCTGTTCCCCCCATGGGATGCGTGCCCAGCCCCGTGCGCGCGTCTTCTTTGCTCAAGTGTCTGCTCAGAGCTGTGTCTGCTGTGCGAGGCTCCGGGCGCTCGGTCCCTGAGCTGCGTGTCCTCCATGTGCAAGGGCCCTGTCTTCGGTGCAGGAATGGAAATATGTAACCCCCACGCGCCCCGCCCCTAAGCTTTCCTCCGCGCTCTGAACGGTGTCTCTGCAGAGCGCGCGCTTCTGACTGAAATAAACTCCGGTTTACCCAGGAGTCCTCTCTCGCCTGTCTTCCCTCTGCCGACCAGCCTCCTCCTCCAAGCCTGCGGCCTGACCCTCCTTGTCACGCTGGTTTTCTGATGCCTACAATGCGCTCCCGCCCCCAGTGAGGCCGGTAAGGGCTGCACACGGAGTCCCTCCTGGGGATGCAGCTGGGCCCGAGTCCACGGAGAGAACAGGCCGCTTTCGAGGATGGCAGCAGACCGACCCAGAAGCCGCAGCATTCGCCATGAGAGCCTAGAGAAGCTGCTGATCCCGTGGGCAGGTGAGCCCCGGGCCGGGCCTGCCTCTCACATCGGGGCCTTCTCTGCGAGGTGCGTGGTGCAGCAGCGGTCATGGGGTGATGGATGTGGGGGGGTGCATGGGGGCCGCAGGGCTGCTGGAGCCTGGCTCACCCTAGACCAGCGATCAAGGTCAGCCGTGACCCGGCCACACTCTGTGGACACGGCTGACCTAGGGCACCCTGGTTCTGTGGTACAAGGTAGCCGTCCGCGGTGGAGAAGCATCGACATCTTGTCATGAGGCCTCTTGTCCAGGCCCATCTAGTTGGTCTTCACTGCCCTTGAGGTCAGCGTCTTGGGGGACCCGGGCTTCGGGGCACACTGCTGGCTGCTGGGCTCTCTACACAGCACACCGGCTCCCAGCCCTAGTCACCGGGCACCCCAGCCGGTCGGGGCTCACACTGCGTCTCCCGCTAGGCGCCGCATCAGCAGGGTCTCCACCCACAGAGGGGAACCCAACCTTCGGAAGCTGTGTCGGTCCTGGCCTAGGGGTGTCATGAGGAGCACCCGTCGCCCCTCGCCCCTCGTCCCGGACCGGACCGGACCGCCGTGCAATAGCACGGACACCACCGTCCCAGAACCTTCACCCTCTGGAGCCCCTGCTGAATGGAGGACTCAGTCTGAATGCAGGGGAGGCAGACAAGGGGCCCTCCTTGAAGCAGGCATGGAGTTCCCCATCACTCCTCGGAGTGGCCAGGGGCCTGGCCCAAGGCCCAGCTCCATTCCTGCCTGCTTCCTGGGTTTGCCTCCTGGGTGTCTCTCTCAGCTCCAGCCCAGCCCAGACTCTGCACCTCAGAGGCTCTGGGGATCAAGGCCCTGAGCTGGAGAGATGAGTCCTGCCCCGAGGGAGGCGTTCCTGCCCCGGGATGGATGAAGAAAGGCCCAGAGGACTCAGTACAGAAAGCCATAGTGGTCCGTGAGCCTGCACAGTGTGAGCTCAGCATCTTCCTGGCCGTCCCGTGGAGACGCTGCTGCATGTGCCTGAAACAGAGGGGGTCCGTGTTGGGGGTCCTGTCCGAGCCAGGGGTATGGGGGAAAGGAGGGAGCAGAATGGCTCCTCTCTGCCCTGCATCCTCAGGGAGCCCAGGACCCTCGGAAAAGGGCCCAGCATGAGAGGCAGACCGTGCTGGCTCCGTGGGAGCAACTGACAGCCTCGCTGGTGTCCACCAGCCACGATCCCCGCCGGGCTTCCCCTGGTCCTACTGCCACCAATACCCACTGGGTCTCAGCTGCTGGACTCCGGCTCTGATACGCGCCTGGGACATATGTGCTCTTGCTGCCGAAGATTCCCTTTGGGCCAGACCTGCTCCTACATGCCCGTGATCTCCGCCTGGGCCTCCCCTGCTCCTGCTGCCTATGATCCCCGCCTGGGCCTCATCGGCTGTTGACTGTGATCCCGATGGCCCCTCAGAGGCTACTCATGCCTGATACCCTCCCCTGGTTCTCATTTGTTCCCAATGACTCTGGTCTCTGTCTGGGCTGAACTGGCCCATCCTTGGCTCTGACCCCCCGGCCCCCCTGCAGGCCTCCCCTCTGCCTGCAGGCTCTAGTCCCCACCCCTGCAGGGGGTGCTCCTAGTGTGGATGGTCCCTCTCTGGGCCTCAGCTGAGTTAACTGGCTATGATGCTGGCCCGGTCCAAGACCAGAAGGTTCTCCATGTTCTCTTTCATGGTGCTCTAACCAGAAACCTCCAAATAGGACCCTGCGTGAAAATCTTCAGAGAACAAAGGGGTCTGCTCCCTGTAGGCAAATCCCCAATCCGTCTGAGCCGAGAGCGGAGATACCGTCTAGTTCCGGGCGGCAGGAGGGGGGCCGCTGGGCTGGCGGATCCCACGTGAGCATTCCGCTCCGTGGCCCTGCCATCCCTCAGGCTCCTCTTCCAGCCACTGTCCCAGGACACACTGTCACACTTAAATGACAGAGTCTCTTCACCCCAGTGCCAGGAGGCTCTGGGGAACGCTGACCAGATGCTTGATGCGGAGGCCATCTGCCTGGGGCCAGCAGCAGGAGGCTGGTTGGAACGGTGGGCCAGCCAGTGTTCCTGCAGCTTGGGGGGAATCAAAGGTGTCTCTGAGATCCCACAAGCACAGGTGACAAAGGGAAAATGCAATGAACTGGACTTCATCAACAGGAAAATCTTAGGCCAGCGAGAGTCTGAACCAAGTCCCCACTCTGGATGCAAGGATTGGGGAATTGCTAGAGGACGGGTGAAGGGGAGACCGGGAGGGCTTCATGTTCCCCGTTCGGGAGGCGTGTGCTGGCTCCTGGCCCAGGAGGCTGAGACCCGGCAGCAGGGGACAGGCCTCACCCCATGGAGCTGTGGAAGGACTGCCCACGCCAGCTCACGGTCAGTGCTCGGGGCTCAGGGTGTTCTTGGCTACAGCCCAGGAGGCCAGCACCATCCAGCCAGAGCCACAGGCCCCACAGCAGCCTGAAGGGAAGAGGGAGTCGCTCCCACTCACCTGTGACCCGTGGCTGCGTGAGCTGCACTTCCTGTCTACACGGGGGTCCTGGGGCAAGTGGGGCGGTGGGAGTGTGCCTGAGCCGGGGACAGAGAGCGCAAGCACATCCAACAGCCTGTGGACACAGAGCAGAGTGCCCACGAGGCAGCAGTGGGACGCTGGGGCGCCACCGTTCCGTCCACAGTGGGGCCCGTGTCATCAGTGCGGGTCAGCGGGTTCCTGTCAGCACTGAACCCTTCACCCTGAAGGTCACACTCCCCAGAAAGGGTCCTGGCACCACGCACGGTGGGAAGGGGAGGCTTGGCGCCCTCCCACCATCCTTAGCTCTCACGCTCAGGCCCTCCCGGCACCCTGCCCTTCTAGGTTGACAGGGTGACAAACGTCCTCCCACCAGCAAAGGTTCACAGCATGCATTTTGCGCTTAAGAACATTTGCGGGCCTCCTGGGTGGCTCAGTCGGTTGAGGGTCCGACTCTTGATTTTGGCTCAGGTCATGATCTCAGGTCGACAGAATGACTCTGTGTTGGGCCCGGGACTCAGCTTGAGATTCTCTCTCCCTTCACCCCTCTCTCTGCTTGAGCTCTCTCTCCCTCTCTCAAATAACTAAAGAAATTTAAAAAAAATTAACATTGAAGAACGTCTGAGAAACCTTCATCATCTCTGCAGAGCCGCCTTCGTTTTTGGAGCGGTTGTACAATCGTCTTAATGGGTCCACTGAGATTTCTACTAGAAGCCCCTATTCTTTAATATTTATTGAAATACAGTAAACACAGGATGTTACGTTAGTTTTAGGAGTACAGCTTAGTGATTCGACAATTCTGTAGACCTGCACTCTGAAAACTAGAGAACACTCATGAGAGAAATTGAGGAAGATACAGAGAAATGGAAAAACATTTCATGCTCATGGAGTGGAAGAAAAAATATTGTTAAAATGTTTATGCTACCCAGAGCAACCTACATATTCAATGCAATCCTTATCAACAGTTTTCGCAGAACTGGAACAAACAATCCTAAAGTTTGTACAGAACCAGAAAAACCCCCAAATACCTAAAGGAATGTTTAAAAAGAAAACCACTGTGGCATCACAATGCTTGACTTTAAGCTCTGTTATGAAGTTATAACCATCAAGACAGTATGGTACTGGCACAAAAACAGACACATAGATCAATGGAACAGAATAGAGAGCCCAGAAATAGACCCTCAACTCTATGGTCAACTAATCTTCAACAAAGCAGGAAAGAATGTCCAATGGAAAAAAGACAGCCTCTTCAATAAATGGTGTTGGGAAAATTGGACAGCCACATGCAGAAAAATGAAATTGGACCATTTCCTTACACCACACACAAAAATAGACTCCAAATGGCTGAAAGACCTAAATGTGAGACAGGAATCCATTAAAGTCCTAGAGGAGAACACAGGCAGCAACTCTGTGACCTTGGCAGCAGCAACTTCTTGCAAGACACGTCTTCAAAGGAAAAACTATTGGGACTCCATCAAGATAAAAAGCTTCTAGACAGCAAAGGAAACAGCAGACAAAGCCAAAGACAACCTCCTGAATGGGAGAACGTATTTGCAAATGTCTTGTCAGAGAAAGGGCTAGTATCCAAATTCTATAAAGAACTTTCCAAACTCAACATCCAAAACAAAAAAATACAGTCAAGAAATAGGCAGAAGACATGAACAGATATTTCTCCAAAGAAGACATACAAATAACTAATAGATATATGAAAGAAATGCTCAATATCACTCATCATCAGGGAAATACAAATCAAAACCAGATGAGACAGCCCCTCAAAGCGGTCAGAACAGCCAAAATGAACACCACAAGAAATAACAGGTGCTGGTGAGGACATGGAGAAAGGGGAAGCCTCTGGCACTGTTTGTGGGAATGAGAACTGGAGCAGCCACTCTGGAAAACAGTAAGGGGGTTCCTTTAAAAAGTTAAAAATAGAGCTCCCCTATGACCCAGCAATGCACTACTGGGTATTTACCCAAAGGATACAAAAATATTCATTCAAAGGGACACAGGCACCCCACTGTTTATAGCAACATTGTCTACAACAGTCAAATTATTTATAAAGTCCAAATGTCTGTGGACTGATGAATGGATAAAGATGGATATATATACAAATGTATGTATGTACACACACACACACACACACACACACACACACACACGCTGGAATATTACTCAGCCATCAAAAATGAAATCTTTTCATTTGCAACGACGTGGATGGAGCTGGAGTGTTTTCTACTAAGTGAAACACATCAGAGAGAGACAAATACCATATGATTTCACTCACACATAGAATTAAAAAAAAAAAAAAGACCTAAACAAATGAACATGGGACGGGGGAGAGAGAGAGAGGCAAACCATAAGTCAGACTCGTAACTACAGAGAACACACAGAGCGTTGATGGAGGGAGGTGTTCAGGGACAGACTAGATGCGGGACGAGTAGTAAGAAGGGCCTTGTTGGGATAAGCACTGGGTGTCATGTGTAAGCGGCGAAGCCTTAAATTCTACTCTGGAAACCTTTATTACACGGTATGTTAACTAACTGGGATTTAAATAAAAGCTTAAAACAAAAAGACACAAGGTGAACAAACGAAAATTAAATGTACATTTCTATGTTGATTTGTAAGTGTGATGTTTAAAGGAACTAACCACAGGGAGCCCCATCAATGTAATGAGCCCGGCTACACGAAAACCCTGAGGACAGCGAGCTCCCTAAATCCACTGGCAGTGATGCTGGCATTTCCCCAGGAAAGAGGTCCCCAGGAAGGTGCAGTCCCGTCCGGTTCCGCGGCAGACCCCTGGCATGCCCACGATCTGGTTACGATGGTTGGGAGGACAGCAGGGCCAGCCCCGTTCCAGGCCCAGAGTCACACTGCTGCTGGCCCCCCGCAGAGCACGCCGGCGGGGGGGCTTGGAAACCAGTGCAGGCAGGATACCAGGGCTTGAAGGAAAATCCTTTCATTCCCCTGTGTTCAGAATGTCCTTTTTAAAGTCTCCAGAGGCACAGCCCTCCTCCGATCTGGTTGCAAGCTTGGATGTCTTTATGTCCGTCCGTTTTACTCTCAGCCTTCATCAGACCTGCCAAATGTGCAGAGACACTCAACCCGCGTCGTTTCTCAGATGTTTTAAAGCCTGCGAATTAAAACCCAACTAATGTTGAGCCACTTAAGTGAGTTTATGCTGACACTTAAAAACAAAATAATTTTAAAAGCTTTTTTTTTTTTTAAGATTTTATTTGTTTATTTGACAGACAGAGATCACAAGTAGACAGAGAGGCAGGCAGAGAGAGAGAGAGGGAAGCAGGCTCCCCGCTGAGCAGAGAGCCCGATGCGGGACTCGATCCTAGGACCCTGGGATCATGACCTGAGCCGAAGGCAGTGGTTTAACCCACTGAGCCACCCAGGCGCCCCATTTTAAAAGCTTTTAAATGTGAAATGGAGGTATTAAGATTGTTATATTTTACTTATATTTATTATTATTATTATTATTATTTTTAAACCTTGTTTTTGAAAGCCTCCGCATACAGCAGGAGGCTTCGTGCTTAGGTAGGGCCTGGCTGCGACTGGGAATGGTTTGGAAGCCCCACGGAGTCCACCCTGCCGTCAGACAGATCCCTTCACTCCGAGGTGTTCCCCAGCCTTCCCGCTGGACCCCCCACAGGCCGTGTCACCTGCACGGTACTGCACTCCGCCAGGTCTCGGCTCTCTCGTCAGCACAAGGAAGGAGAGGCCCCTTTCTGGCCTGCAACACGGGCAGGTTTAGGAGAGCTTCTGCGAAGCGTCCGCGGCCCCGCGAGCCAGCGCTGCATATTACGGGACACGCTAAGGCAACACGACGGCTTGTTCGTGGCTTTCTCCTTCCCTGCCTGACAATGACGAAGCTCTTCCCACGGGGCTCCCCCGGGCTCACCTCTGCCCACGTGTCAGGAGAAACGGCCAAGGCTTCCAGCTGCAGTGTAGACTCAGCACCTCCCACACTCCTGAGAACAGTATTTGCCCCCAGTTCCCCGCGGGCTGTGCAGGTAGCAGAGGGCCTGGTGGGTGAGCAGCGCAGGCTGCGAAGACTAGCACGAGGGCGCTCGCCGCCAGCCTGAGCCAGAGCAGGGCGACGGGACCCACCCAAAGAGGGCAGCGATCCCTGGATGCTGCGGTGGCACCAGGAGGCGGAATATGGCGCAAGGCGGAGGTGGTCGCCTGCAGCACGGAGCCGAGCCCATCCCCTGCGCAGTTACGGAGCAGCGGGCGTGCTTGCCCGATTCATTCGCTTCCTTGGAGAGTAACTGCTCATTCTTGTCCCTTTCCCTTCTGGACAGAACCTTGCAAGGACAAGTTACAGACATGAGGGACACACATTAGATTCTTTGATGTTGGATTCCACTCATGCCGAGAATACATAATAGGATCATATAGGAAAAAGGTTTTTTAAAGGAACTAAGACCTCTAGATCATGGAAACTGGCAAAGTCTGTCTTACCAAGTCCTTCCTCCTGCCTTTAGGTTGCTGCCCGGCGGCCTTCCTCAGGGCTACCACTCTCCTCCTGAAACAGCCTCATACCTCAGTAGATGCCCCACGCCTTCTGCTGTGAACCCCAGGGCTCCTCTGACTCCAAGATGCCTGCAGGGAGGCTGCATAAAACCGGGCCGGGGTCACACACAGTCAGGAGTCAAAGATCCAAGGGCAAGCCTCAAACCAAGGGGACCACAGACAAGGGATAAAAGGTGCCTCCAAGTCTATCTGGCAGGCAATTCTGGGAGCTCGCTCCATACTGCTCATAAAGTTCTGAGGCAGTGCTCCGGCTGCCGTCTGCCGTGACCTTGATAATTCCTCCTTACACCGACTTTGCCACTCCTCTCACTCATGCGGTCCCTCATTCACGCACAGTGGGATTATTTCCCAAATAAGGCAAGAGTCAAACCCTTGTCCTAATTGTACCTTTAGAGGGAACCAAGTTATGGCAATTGTATCCCATTATTTAGTCACCAAATACTTGTTGAGGACCTACTGTGTGTCAACTATTTGTTGAGGACCTCCCCGAGCCATTAGAGGAAAAAGATGTGTCGCCTCGCCCTCCAGAGCTCTAAGTCTAGTGGGTCATTAAATGTCATCTGGTGAAACAAGATTCACATCCCTGGACTGTGGAAAAGGATTTTATGATCAAATTATTTCATTGTCAGTGTTAGCTGCCTTCTCAAGCTAATTGGTGTCAGCTACTTCTTCCACTTTCCGCATAATGATACAGGATTACCTGTGCAAGGTTTGCAAAGTCTCATGACCCGGTGATCAACTCTCTTATGTCTTTAAAAGAGGTTGGAGAGGCTACGAAAGGTAATAGAGTATAAGCACTTTTTCTTTTCTCTTTGCTGGTGTTTTTAATGCGGACTTCTCCCCATGGGGGAGGGGGAGGGACATTTTCCTTCACTTCACACGCAGCAGAGGTGGTGGTGCTCTGGCTCCAAGCTCTGAGGACAGAACAACCTCTCATGAGACGCTCCCTGGAGCTTGAGGACAGCGTAGACTGGTGTCTAACCCTTGTCTGATTCGTGCCCAACTCATCTGACCTGCCCGTGGAGCAAAGAGGTGCGAATTAGGGCAAAAAAAGGCCCATGGGGTTCTCAGACCTCCTGGGGGTCCATGAGACAGGGTGGTGACTCATAGTCCTGCCCAGGACTTCTAGGGGACACCAGGTGCCACCTTGTCCCTTGGACTGAGAGGTCCCTAGCCCCCAGCCTGCATCAAGGAATTACAGAGACTCCTAGTAAGAGGGGGTGATGAGAAGGTAGAAGGCTGTCCAAAGACCTTTCAGTCTGGTTGGCGGCCTACCTGTGCACCTTGCCTGGCTCCCAGTCCCCTTCTCCTCCTCATGAAGCTCCACCCCCCTCTTTTCATTGCTGCCCTTGGAACACATCTAGACCGGTCTGCCTCAGGGGCCCCGCAGGTGCTCTTCCCACCGCTTGGAAGGGACTTTCTGGCAGCCTGTGGCAAGCTGGGTTCCTCATTACAGTCTGCTGCACTATGACCTCCTCACAGAGGCTGGCTTCGGCCAAGCACCCTGATTAAAGTACTTCCTCAGTCTTGGTCATCTTGTTGCCCCCAACCCCTCTTATGAATCCGGAGTTTCTGCTCCACGAACTTTCAGCCAAAGGAACAGGCCTAGGGAGCCAGCATTCGGATCTAGAGACCTATAAGTGGCAGAGGGGCGCTAAGGGTAAGGCCCCAGCAGGAGCCACGGAGCACTGATTTAATTCCTGGAGTTCCACACCTCCCCTGGCCATACCGTAACCCCCAGCCGCAGCAGGCCGGCACCCTGCCCTGGAACTGTGGCTTAGTAACATGTTACAATGATCATGTTTTGGACAAACTGAGTAAAATAAATATAGCGTTACAACGTATTTCACCTGTCTTTTTGCCTTTTCGGCGTGGTTACGGGAAAGTTTCAAGTTTCGTGCGTGGCCCCGTCGTGTTCTGTGGGGCGGCGCCGCTCTAGACCCTCTGTAGGCTGTGCTTCCCTTCTGCCGGCGGACGCGAAGCCCCGCGGGCGCACCTGCGGCGCGGGTCAAGGATGCGCCTCCCAGGCGGGCGCGGGTCGGGGCGCGGTCGGGACCTGCCCCGCCAGACGGTGGTCTGGCGTGAACGAGCCGGCGCGGCGTGGAGGAGGGTCAGCAGGTTGGGAGGCGCTGATCCGGGGGGGCTCCACCACGCAGCCGCCTCTGCAGCCGGGGCTCGAGGACGCACCCCCGAGGAAACACCGGAGAGTGCGCGAGGTGCGGGGCGGAGGGGCGAGGCGGGGGGGCGAGGCGGGGGGCGCGGAGAGGGGGCTCTTCCTTCCCCCCACTCCCGGCCCCGCCCCGCCCCTCCGCGGGGCCCAACCCCACCCGCGCGGCCTCGGTTTCCAGGCGACGCCGAACGCGGGCGCCCGGCTGCCTGCAGCCGGCGGGATGGGCCCGACCTCGGCGGGCGCGCGGCCGCTGGACCGGGGTGGCCCGGAGGACGACGAAGAGGAGATCACCGCCGCCGCGCTGCGGGGCAAGCCCCGGCTGCCGCCCCTCTCGGCGCTGTCCGCCTTCAGCTACGTCCCCCCGCGGCGCCTGGACCCCCCGGAGCACAGCTACTTCTACCGCCAGAGCCGGGTGAGCCGCACCGGGCAGGGGCTGCGCGCGCGGGCGCGGCGGGGCGGGCGGGAGGCGCAGCCGAGCAGGGCCGAGGCTGGTGGACTGCGGGATGGGGGCGGGGCTTCACCGCCAGGGAGGGGGGCCGGGGCGGGGCAAGGAAGAGCGGAGGGAGGCTGGAGGAGCGGAGGCATAGGGGCGGGGCTTCGCAGCCAGGGAGGGGCGGGGCGGAGAGGTAGGCGGGGACTGCAGAGCGGGGGAGGGGGCCTGCGGGGAGGCGGGATGGGGGCGAGGCGGTCCAGGGCGCAGTGGGGCTGGGGTGGAGCTGTACTGGCGGAGACCCGGCTGGGGCCTCACCGCGGGAACCAAGACTGGGGAGAAGGCCGGGGGATGGGGGAGGGCGCGGCGCTGCAGGCCTGGACTACACTTTGGGACAGTCCGAGGGTCCGGGCGGCAACTCTGGCGTGGGGCTCTGGGGGCCAGCCTGCTAGGGGCTTGGGAGGTGGAGGGTGGGGGCTGGTGCAGCTCTGCACAGCCTCTGAGGACAGGTTAAAGGGACATCAGGGTCACAGGGGGAAGGAAGCTGGGAGAGCAGCCTTCCTCTGGGGCACCTGGACCCCAAAGATTACAGCAAGAGTAAGGTGGACCTCCCCCGACCTAAAGGATGGGCTGGGGCTGAGCTGTGTGTATGTGTGTGTGTGTGTGTGTGTGTGCACACGCGTGTGTTGGGGGATGGGTATGCTCAGCTGGAAGGAGGTGCTGGGGTTTGGGCATACAGGGCAGGGTGGGGTATGAGAATGCTCAGCCTGGTATCCTGAGCTATTTGGGGGTGCGTTAGGTCAAGTGTTTTCAGGGGAAGGGTTGGGGGGCCCCTGGGCTTCCAGGACCACTAGCAGGAGCAGCAAGGTGACCCCTCTGCCCTGGATCTAGAGGAAGGTCTTGGGAGCACCTGGGCTGCACAGAGGTGGGAGACAGGACTCCTTCTGGGGTCAGCGTGACAGCGACCTACCCCAAAAGTCACAGGTACAGACAGCGATGGAAAGCCCTCCTGCAAACCGAAGATGACCAGGAGGCAGATCTGGACAGCTGCCTGCAGGGACAGCAGGGCATCGAGCCCTCATTAGACTCTGGCCACGCTCCAGCAGGCCCGCCGGCCTCCTGGGGAAAGCCTGCTGGTCTGGGAAGGCCATTTTGCAGCAGAGGCAGGAAGAGAAGCAAATGCAGAACTTGTCAGGAGTCCTCTACTCCTTTGTGAAGCCATTTTCCCTGTCTCCAGTGTGTCTTGGGGTTCAGGGTTCAGGGTGCCCGGCATCATTATTCCAAGGACGCTCAGCCCGCAGACACAGTGAGTGGCTCAGGGAGGGTGTGGGGGAGCCAAGTGCCTGGGAGGAGAAGAGCTCTTTCCCTCAAGTCCTTTCTTCCCTCTCCTCCCCACCCACAAGTCCTAGAGCCCAGGTGAATCCCCGTTCAGGTCAGTCAGCACACTCGGAGGACTGGCCACCCGTGCAATGTAAGAGAATGTCACGGGGCTTAGCCTTACAGACACCAGCAGAGCTTTCTAAACCATCGTCCCGGGGTGAATTGTGTCCTCCTCGGTTTCTCATGTTAGATGCCCATCCCAGGCACCTCAGGATGTGACCTTATCTGGAGCCGGGGTCTTTATGGAGGTGATCCAACTAAATGAGGTCGTGGGGAGCCCTCATTCAGCATGACTCGTATCCTTCTGAAAAGGGGAAATTTGGACCCAGAGACAGACCCCCACAGATGGAAGATGGTGGGGAACAGACAGGAAGAAGATGGCCTTCCACAAGCCAAGGAGAGAGGCTGGCAACAGCCCCAGTTGCCGTGTTCCTAATCCAGAGTATCCGGAAGGTAAACACTGGGGAGATTTGGAGTGATGCTGCCCTACCTCAGTGCCACGATGGGCCTCATATTTTCTCCTCCCCTTAGCTTATTTTTGAAAGAACTTTTATCTGTGAATAATTTCATTGGTTAAATGAATTTTACAATTTAAGCATGCAAAACCTGTGTCACTGCCAACTTGTGACTCATGAAGAGCTTTCCGCACAGCATGAGAAAACCAGCCAAAAGGCCAGGAATCTCGATGTTTAAAGTTGGTCCATGCTGGTAAATTTTGTCTGAAAAAAAAGTCACAAATACATCATTTTATGTGTACCTTTGAGGAGTCCTGTTACGTACCACTTTGAGACTATAGAGAAATAAAATAAAAGACTAAAGCAGATGGGGGTCAAGATATGGATCTGTCAGAGCTAAAAGCCAGGTTGCAGGTTACTTCTAAGGACTCTGGGTAAAAACTGACCCCGGACTCTGAAGCTCTGAGCCAGGTAGATTTACTGATCTGGCCACTGTTGCTGTGGGCCCCAGAAAAAGCAGAGCTGAACTCCCAGCCCCTGGGGGCCAGCTGCTGCCAACAGAAAAAGAGCAGAGTCAGGCATGGAAGGTCTTTATCCTTCCTAAATTCACCAATCTGATACGTGGCTCTACCTTTCTGGGGCCAAGATGCAGAAAGATGCCTGAGCTGTGAGGTCCCCACAGCTCTGTACTTGGAAGGAAATCAGGAGTAAGTAAGAGCTATGCCCCTGTAATTCAGGGGTCCTCACACAAAGGCCCTTGGGCCAAATATGGCCCACTGCCGGTTTTAATAAAGTTTTATTACAACACAGTCCCATGCTCATCATTTAGTATTGTCTGTGGCTACCACCAGACTCGAGTAGTTGCCACAGGAAACCATGTGACCTGAAAGTCTAGAACAGTGACTGTCTCTTTACACAAAACATTCGCTGCCCCCTGCTCTGATACGTTACTGACCCTGGAAGACAGGGATGGGCTTTGGAATGAATGAATGCAAAGCAGACATTATGAAAAACCAGTTCGGTACAGTTTGGATAACTGGGGTCACAGGCAAATTCAAATCCTGAAGTCTTTAGTGTCACACAGAAGAAAATGATGTAGTAGAAATATTAACACCTGCATAAAAGAACCTTAAAAGCAGCAAGAAAAACAAAAGGCATTTCAGAGTACCTTTGCAGGACAGCCACGGATGGTAAGAACGCGCTCCTGGGGATTACGTGAGCCGGTATTTAATCCAATGGGGGGAATAACGTGCTCCTGGGGATTATGTGATTAATCAGCTGGGGGACTGCTGGAGCTGATTCTCTACCAGGAGATCGTATGGGCTGAAGAAGATGAGCTTCATATCACAAATTTGCTGAGAACTCAGCTGCACTGCAGTGAACTGTAAACCCAGGCCACACTCAAAGCTGAGAAGAAACGTGGCAGAATTAGCTCTTAAGTCATTTACTGTGGAACACACTTAGTAATTCGTTAGGTAGTAGCACAGGCCAAAGAACCTTTGGTTAAAAATACTGGCTCCATGAGAGCAGCTGTGCAGACTGCCCAAGTCACAGCCCCCGTGTCTCTCCGCCCACCTATAAATGGGCAGTACTCATGGTACTGCATCAAGGGAGCAATTATGAGAGTTAATTTAATTCGCGGGTATAAAGTGGCACGTGATCAGCCCCATGCAAGTAGCGCTATGATTATTACTATTTGTTTTTGTTAGTGATCATGTGAGTTTCCTTCCACGGAAGGTTAGTTTCCGGCTGGTGTTTTAGACCCCTCACCCTTGTTTGATGTCAGAGATTTCCAGGTGAGGCGGTGTCATTCTGGGGGCTTCTAATCTAAGGGTCTTCCATGGCATAGCCCAACGTTAAGGGTCTCAATGCAGCACACTTATTGAAAGTCCCACCGATGCTTTGGATCCCGAGACAAATTTGTCGCCTAAAGCTGCCTGCTATAATGTGATCAATTCCCGTACTGTCCCCTAGGGGGCACTAGCAGCCTGGGCTTTTCCTATAAAATACTGTTGCCGGGGCAGCAAGGCGGATTCAGTTCAATGATGTTTTAAAATTACTTTTTTTCCTTCTTCTGCCTTGTGCAACATTTCTGCCACTGAAATGGAAAAGCTAAGTCAAAGGACAATGCCCTTTTATGAAGGATTTTATTAAATTTCTCCAAGTCTAAGAGCTACATTAAAAAAAAAAAAATCTTAGGTGGTTTTAGAATAGGCTTTCCCTCTTGGTAAGCTGGGCTGTGGAGAGCTCTGCCTCCAGGGAAGCTTGGCTCGGAAAGCCTCACCCTGGCTTTCATGAGATTAGCCCACTTTCCTTCTCGGTGCGTGGTGGAGGCAGGGAAGCCAGGGGGCTGCTTCTTGGCTCTCCTGATGGGGGAATTCTTCACCGAATGCAGCCTCTTTGTAGAGAAAACGATGCATATTGGCTGTGCAGAGATGTAAAGGGGAAGGTCGGGCGGCCCTGTGCTCGCATCCAGTGTGGAGGAGGTGCTCAGTAGCCCGGCACCCCCAGACCCTGATGCAGCCTCCTCATCCCTGGGCACCGAGCACACCTGCTGTGCGCACTCAGCCGCTCCTAGGGGCTCTGTAAGAGGGGTAAGCTCCACTCTGGTGCCCCTTTACTTCTTAAAATCTAGCCAGACCCTTGCACCCACATGCCTTGCAATAAAAATGAGTCCCAGGGGCACCTGGGTGGCTAGTGGGTTAAGCCTCTGCCTTCGGCTCGGGTCATGATCTCGGGGTCCTGGAATCGAGTCCCACATCAGGCTCTCTGCTCGGCGGGGATCCTGCTTCCCTCTCTCTCTCTGCCTGCCTCTCTGCCTACATGTGATCTCTCTCTCTCTCTCTGTCAGATAAATTAAAAAAAAAAAAATGAGTTCCAGCGGGGACACCTGGGTGGTTCCATCAGTTAAGCATCGACCTTCGGCTCAGGTAATGAGCCCAGGCGCCTGGGATCTGGCCCCACATCGGGCTCTTTGCTCAGCTTAGACCCTGCTTCTCCCTCTGTCCCTCTCCCTGCTCTTGCGCTCTCTCTCTCTAATAAATAAAACCTTAAAAAAAAAAAGAGTTCCAGCTGAATGAAATGATCCCCCCCAGACGTCCCCCCCCCGCCCTTTTTTCCTCTAGTGCACGCTTTAGTACCAACCGACTGAACGCTTTACTTAGTAATCTTGCTGCTTGTTTCACCCGCTGAAGTCTGAGCTCGTGAGGCCAGGGATGATTGCTGTCACCGCTCTGTCCCCGGCACTTGATATACACAGGCTGCCCGAAGGGAGGGGGCGTGCAGGGCCGGGACGCAGTGTTCGTTTAAACCAGGAGAAGTCGCGGACTTACAAGATTAGCCTCTTAGACTACATAGAGGGTCCATGTGGCATAATCTGCTGCCTGGGTTTCCCTGGACCTTGCTCTGCTGCTCAGGGATCAACACCAGGAGCGGACAGGTCGCTTCTCCTGAAGGTGGCTCGCTGCATCTTCTCCGTCTGGTGACCTGCCCTGGAAAACTGGAGGCCTGTGGGGGCCAGAGGAGGGGCTGAGTGTCTTCTTCCAGGGCAGATAGAGCTCAAAAATGGGCAGGTCACCCTGAGGGAGGGAGGAAGGGGTGAGGGGAGAGGCTGTACAGGCGTCCTTCCAGCAGAAGTCCTGTGCGCGTATGAATGCAGCGGTGTGTGTCCAACTGTGTTGACAAGAACACGTTCACTCGCACATCACACAGCTGTGTGTATGTCTGTGCAGCTTGCGCTTTTCACGTAACATCGTGTCTTAGGCATTTATTTCAAATCCATCCCCTTGGGAGTGGCACAGTGACACAGGAAAAGGAACAGCCTTATCCCCCATATATCTGGTCAAGTTTCAGCCCCCGTGGCTCACCCTTTCTTCTGTGAGGGGCTGGGGGCACGCTGGGGGCTGGCATCAGTGGAAGCGGGAACAAGCGCTCTGAGCCTCCTCTTGGCGACAAGGTGTGCAGAAGCCCTGACGCAGACGCCGTGTGTGTAGGAACACGGGATTAAAGGGCGGTGTTCCTTCACTCTGACGCAGGGGTGAAGGCGGCGGGTTCCAGGGCTCTGGATTTGGGCAGTACTGCCAGCTAGAGAGCCCCTAAAAGTAGTGAAGAAAACACCTCAACAAGGCTGCTTCTGTTAGGATTCTTAATATACTGATAAAATTTTCAGATTATTGGAAAAGTTACGACCGTTTCCAAAACTTGTGATCTTAATGCACCAGGAAAGGAAACAGAATCTTTGCCAGAGGAAACCAAAGAGCCGAATGTTGTCCTTTTAAGAGCTAACACTGTGTCCTTGATAATACAGTCCTTCTGAGAGTGGAATTTTGAATGGTGTTAATATTAATGAAGATGTTCTCATTAAGCTTCACATACCGCTGGGCCCTGCTGGGGGGAAGCACCAGACTGATCAGAAGTAAAAGTGAGGTCCCCGTGAATCAAAGGAAACCCTTTTGGATCACCTTGAGACGGCAAACAGTCCCCGAGAGCCTTCGTGCGCCCACGAAGAGAGGAAGGGAAAGCAGCCCGACCATAGCCTGATCCCGTTTCAGTCCAGGTGGGCGGGGATGTGCTCTGGAAATAAACAGACCCTGAATCCTGACGGTCTTCACGGTGGTTGGTGTCGGAGCCTGCTTGTACATTTTAGCATTTCGCCTGAACTCTGCATTCAGTTGGAAGCCCGACATCAGGCACAGTGAGAGTATTTCCACTGTGGAAATTAGCAAATGCTACAGGTGAGGTCTTTTTTGTTAGGAGAGCTTTTTTAGGACAGTAACTTGGGAAACCAGGCTTCTCTCTTTTAATGGTTCCAGATGTGCGGATCTTTGGGAACTTGCAGTCCTCTGTTGGAGCCTCTGAACTTGCTGGCCACAGAGCAAGGGAAGTGCATGGAGGACACGCGAGAGTTCTTACGGACCTGGAAGGTGATGCCTGCCGGCTTCCCCTGTAGTTCCTTGCCGGAGCTTGGCACCTGGCCCCAGCCTAATTGTGATGGCACCTGGTGACTGCAGTCTTCTGTTTATTCCAGAAGAGAGAGTGGGTTCAGTGAGCACATAACATTACTCCTGCCCCAGTACCATGAGAGAAATGTATCGATTTCCTTTTTGTTAGTGCCTTGTTTGGATGGACAATGGACAGCACATTTGTATCTAAACGATCGGAAAGAGAGGAGAAGATAAAGGACTCGGGTTCGGTTCGCTGGAGATCTTCCTCCTCTTACTGGTGTGAGAGTGTGTGTGACCTCTTTGGGGGCGGAGCTGCAGGTCATGCACATCTACTGGGCCCAGTGCCCCAGCAGGAAGCTGCTGACACCTCGCAGGAAGCTTCACAGGTGCTCACAGGATGAGTCTCATGTCACCCCCACTCAGAGGTCATTGCTGAGAACGGGTCACTTGGCTTCCCTCGCCCAAGGGAGCAGTGGAGAGTGACCCTCTGGGGAGTCAGGAGCAGAGCAGAACTGAATATTGGTGATGTCGACCCACCGTCCGATTGGGTAGAACGTTCTACTGACTCAGTTTACCTGGGGCGGAATGCGTTAGCTCCATTCTTATTTTCCGTTGTTCAAAAGATGGCTCCTGCTCGCTATCAAGGGGGTGTGTTAGAGCTGCCGTAATGAAGTACCCCAGACCAGGGGCTTAAATCATGGAAATTCACTGTCTCCTCGTGCCGGAGGCCAAGTCAAGGTGTTGGCAGGGTCGGCTCCTTTGGAAGCTGTGAGGGAGAGTCCGCTCCAGGCCGCTGGCCTCTGTGTCTCTCTGGGTCTCCTCACATCACCTCTCTCTGCGTGTCCCTGTCGGTTTCTGAACTTATTAAATAAGGAGACCGGTGCTATTGGAGGAGGGGCCCACCCTGCCCCCGTATGACCTCACCTTAACTCGTTACGTCCTCAGCGTCCTTATTTCTAAATCACCTTCTGAGATCCTGGGGGTTAGGATGTCAACGGATGAATTTTTTGGAGGGTGGAATTCAACACGTAACATGCAGGGAGGGGGCTTCTCTGGGGCTCTGTCCATACCGGTACGGTACCCACGACTGCGCCACACAGGCTTCCTGCCTGAGCCCAGCAGATGCTGAATTTTCCTCTCTGGTGCCACCGTACTTTGTGCATACTTCCGTTGCTCCACGGGTATTCCCTTCAACTGTTTGATTAATGACCTTATTTCCATCCTCAGCCTGTGGTCTCCTCTAAGAAGGGGATGCCCTGTTCCTTGCCTCTAGTCCTGCCCTGGCTGGGTGCCTTGTCCGATGGTCAGAGCAATGTGCTTTGGAGGTTGAAAAGTGAAGGTCTCCACTCTACCCACGGCGTCGGCCCAGGGCGACGGAGGGGTTATTTGGCCATGTTAGGAGGAAGGGTCACCGGGGGGGAACTGAAGGCAAGGTGCCAGGCCCCAAGCCCAGGGCGAGACCGTGCTACATTTTAACAAGACTCAAAATGCAAAGGGACAAAGGGAGGTCACTAGAGAGACAATAAATGGGGTCATTTTACTTCGTTTTTCAAAAACAATGATATGTGTGCGAGAGGACATTTCTTGAGAGATTTTAATCGCAAAACAGCAGTGA
Organism: Mustela nivalis; assembly: GCF_964662115.1. Lineage (NCBI taxonomy): Eukaryota > Metazoa > Chordata > Mammalia > Carnivora > Mustelidae > Mustela > Mustela nivalis. Next base: position 174,581,365 of record NC_139022.1, read on the forward strand.
GCGCAGAAGCCCCGGTTTGTGGCGGCTTCTAAGTCCGGGTTGGTTTTTATTAATGCGGTTTTGTTTCAGACGGCGAAGGAACGAAAGACGAACAGAAAGAAGAGAGATTAATAATTAACATTCAGGAGAAGACAGATTTCTGGTCTGATGAGGTGCAGGAAGTAGACATTCACATTGCTAAGCGAGGCTGCCTGCCTGTGGTTCCCCCCACCTCGGCCCCCACGCTTGTTTTTCAGTGACGGAAAAATCCGTTTTTACTCTGGAAAGTGGTGGATGTGCAAAACCCCTGCACAGCGGAGACTGTTCATACCTCGTGGGTGCAGGAGGTCCCTCATAAGGGTTGCTCTAGCGTACGAGAGAGGTAGGCTTTGCAGGAGCCCAACGCCGGGCTGGAACCCATGATCCTGAGATTGTGACCTGAGCCTAAGTCAAGAGTCAGCTGCTTAAGCAACGGAGCCACCCAGGCGCCCCTAGTGCTGCTTCTAAGGAGTGTTGTAGGGACCTGATGAGGATGGGGAGGGCAGTCGTCTGTGACGCTGCACATCACAGTGGGCTGCTCCCCCGGAGGGGGCAAGGGAAGGAACCTTGCCTCCCTCGTTCAGGTCACAGCGATTGCTTTCTCATTCTGTGCCGGAGTCTGTCTCCAGGACAAGCCCAGGAACCCCCAAAGGGGCTGACTCAGTTCAGGAGGGTCAAGCCGGGATGGAAACACCTGCACAGGAGGACAGCATAAGCCAGCAGCTTCCCTGTGCTCGGCCCCTCCCCCTCCTCCAGTCCCCCCATCTCCGGCCGCCACAGGGTTGTCCATCAGAACCCCGCTCTGCCGGCCATCCCCACGGCTCCCTGCAGGGACTGGGGCTCACAGCAGGTCCCCTCATCTGTGGCCTAGCGTTCTCAGGGCACAGGTGCCCCCAGGGGCTCAGTCCTGGGGAGCAGGTCTTTCTGTTGCAGACTGCAGCTGCTGTCCCTGAAACACACCCACTTCACAGGGTCAGCCGGGCCAGGAGGGATTCTGGTGACAATGGGACATCTAGATTGTGACCACAAGTCCAGCTCAGATTCCTGCGTGTAAGGGAATGGTGTGGGTGTGATGGGCTATTTAGTTGCTGTCCGGGTCTGCCTCCTGGGCTCAGGTGGCCAGTCCAGTAGCTTTGCTCTGAACCCCAAAGGGAAGTGTCTGAATCATGGTACCTCGCCTTGTAGAGACCAGCATTCGCTCCTTTGGGACATTTATGTCCCACCATCCTGGCAGAGTGGGGGTGTGCTGTACTTGAGTCTATCTTGTGTCACTGCAGGGCCCTCTGGCCTGGTGGCTTCCCCCAAAAGGCTTGCTGCAACCTGTGCTTAACCTCTCCAGGCTGGAAGCAAGCAGCCAGCCAAAGCCCCTAGCTTCTGCGGACACCCTACAATCCCACACACGGTATGTTCAAGACGCCGAGATTTTTCCATCCGTCCTACAGGTTTTTGAAAAAGTCCTAATTTTATTTGATTATCAGATGTCTGATTTTTACATAACCGAAGTGATTGATGTTTTCTTTGTGACATTTTCCCCATTGCTTGTATGCGTAGGAGGTCCCTTGTGGATTCTCTTTTCACTTGTTTTTCTACTCCATCCAGAAGTGACTTTTGATGATAATGGACTGTGAAGACCCAAGTTTATTGTTTTTCGCAAATAGCTAGCTGATTTTTACAGTACCCAGAACGGAATCAGGTATCACCACCTCGCGCATTTGGGCTTTTTGTTTTTATGAGCTAACTCTAGGTGTCCTTCAGGACAAGTGAAGGCCAGGGCCAGCCAACCCAGGGCATGAACAGACCCAGGAGCCCAGCAGGTGACAGAGGACAGTGCCAACAAGAAGCTACAAAGTGGCCTCATTAAATGGCCATCAGGGTGACAGCTCCTGCCTAAGTCACTTGTAGTGATTCTGAACTGAGGCAAAACCCGTGAATAAGTGCCACAGGCGTGTTGCCATTGGAATTCTTAGGAAACTAAAATAATGCTACAAGTTTCACCTTGTTTTACTTACTAGCTGCTTAATTGTACCAGGACGGTGGCCCGGGGTCTGAGCCATCTTCACGACTCCCCAAGCAGGAGGCACAGGACAGATGACCCGTGAGGGATTTGCCCAGGTGGGGTTGAAGCCACATCACGCTGTGGCATTTCCATTGCTCCCAGCCCTGCGGAGTCCCGCCGTCGGCGAGAATGGGCGGTCTACGTTTTCCAGCCGGCCGAGCCCATGTCATATGTCCTGTTCACTGCCTGCCTTCTACCTCCGCATCCTGGAGCGGGAGGGAATTGTTGTAGGATTACTACTGGGGAAAACAAGCAGGCAAGCCAGCGCAGGCGAGATACCCTGTGCCCCCAAATGCCAGCGAGACGGAATGCCTGGGTTTGCTGCGGGAGGATCCGGGGCCGCCGGCCCCTGGCTGGAGGGGCGTACAGGACAGACCTGACTTAGCCGTGAAGATTAAAGAAGAGCGAACACCTGGATTTCTTTTCCTTTTATTAGGTATCAGATAAGGCAGATTAATTTTTGTATCAAGAGAAATTTGAGATAGAAAAATGGAGATATTTCAGATGAAAGCTGTTAGCGGGGTAATTTTCTAATACATCAAAGCTTTGCGTGTGCACGTATTTTTATATCTGTCTGACGTATGTGCGTATATTAGAAATGCATATGTATTATAGATCAGATATATATATATATATATATATCTCCATGCATTATGAATGACATTCATGAGAGCCACCACATTTGATTACAGGAAATATTTCTGTGGAGAGGGGTTTGTACTAGGTGCCCCGCCGTTGGCTAGCAACTTACAGATACTTCTGTTCGGTTATATTGTCCCAGTGTTCAATTATGTTTAATTTTTAAAGCAGTCCAAGCTTATCGCAGAAAACTTGAAAAATATGAGAAAGGTGGACATGAAGGAGAAAAACACATCACTTAAGTGGATTGCTGTTATTTTCAGGTTGTGCACGAGTGGAAGAGTCAGAGAGCAGGAGGGTCAAGGGCCTGGGTCACGGAGGGGTGTAGAGGAGGAGCAAGGAACGCGCCACGGAGACGTCCTCGCCTCACGGGGCCTCGCGGGGACCTGCTCTGGTCGTCCAGGGTCTGCTCTGGGGTGAGCTTCCTGAGCACATACTCAGTGTAGACAGGAAACCGCACATCTCCACGGTCCACCGGGGAGAAGCCTGGCGTCCAAGCTCTACAAGGATCGCCGTGGCCCGGCCGTCCAGTGAACCCAGGCCTGTCTTTCTCTTCTTCTCCCCAGACAGGCATCATCTCCCTGTACGACTGTGTCTTTAACAAGAGCCCAGGCTACAATCAGAAACTGCACCGAGATGACAGAGAACACGCAAAAAGCCTGGGACTTCACGTGAACGAGGAGGTGATGTGAAGCCAGGCCGTGGGCAAGGCGTGAACAGATTAGCTATGGGTGCACATCTCTACTCAACAGTGCGCTCTGGCCTCCGTGGGCAGGCCCCCTCCTCCCTCGCCGCCCCCCGGGGCTGAGACCCTGCTGCTCCCCGCTCCCTCTCTTCTGTTTCTGTGTATTTGTTTTTAGGACTGTGTTGTTTAGTTAACAACTTAATGAAGGCGAAACTAAGAAGTTCTTTTCAACAGATAAAGCCGATTTTTGCTTAACTTCCGAGTCCTGGCTATCACAGTCCTCCCACGGACCCCGGGAGAGTGACAGGAATAACCTCTCTAGTTTAGGCACCAGCCTTCAACCCCCACATACAGGGCAGCTCCTCCTTTAGGAGGGCTTGGCCTGAGGTCAGGTGCCCGGGTGTGCGAGCAGCAGCAGGAGCAAACTCCCGGTTCCCAGGGAGAGGAGGTCGGTGTCGCAGCAGGTGCTGGGTGCAAGAGGCTGTGCGTCTCCTAGTGGGGAGACCCTCCTGGTACCCTCAGCACTCGGGACTTTGCATCCTCGGAGTCTGATCCGAGGACGGCATGTTTATTAAGAGCCAGATGCCGAGTCGATATCATCATTTCTACAATGCGCAGAATTCGTAATGTGAGAGCCTCTGCTGGGATTTCTTTCTCGGTCAGAGGGTTTTTGCTCGTGGCTGCTCTTGATAAGAATTCTGCCAGGTCACTTCCAACGAACCTTTATTTCGATGGGAAATTCAATGAGGAACTTAAGTCCCAGACATTAAGTGCTTTCCTATTGTTTTTGTATATGGGACTTCATTCCAAGTCGGCTAATGCTTCCCTGTCATAAGAATACCAGCATCGACCCCAGATCCTGAGTGCCCCCATGTGCCCTGAAAAGTCCCTGTCCGCTTAGAGCTGATATTCCTACGGGGAAATAGCACAATAATTGTCATACACATAGGAAACTGAATTCCAGGTTGTGGTAAGTGGTTCGCAGAGAAATAAAGCCTTTTCAGGGGGCAGGGGAAGGGAGAGGAGACTGGGGGGCTGGGAAGGTGGGGGTTTGTGGAGATGAGGGGGTCCGGGGGCGCTCAGGGGACATGGGGGTGCCGGGAATGACAACGTGAATAGTGAAAAGATGTGTTTTGCGGGGAGAGAGGAGGCAGGAAGGGAGAGGGGCAAGTGGGGCTGGAGAGGGCCAGGCAGGAGGCCGGGGGGAGGGAAGGGGGGAGGAACACAGCCGGCAGTGAGGAGGGTGGGACGGTGCCCAGCGCAAGGTCTTTGCCGTTCCTCGGAATGACGTGAAGGACTTGGGGACAATGAGGGGCTCTGAGCACAAGGGACAGGGTCTGCACAGTAGGGGGTCGCCGGCATTAAGAACCCAGCTGGAGAGGGTTGCAGGTGTGTGGGTGAGCCAGGCGGAGATGGCTTCCAGGACGCAAGGTGGGTCCTGTGACCAGGGAGGTGTGAGCTGACCCCGTGTTCTGGTGCCCCTGGACAGGAGCGCCAGCGGCCTGTGGGAGTGCTGATGTCCTCAGTCTATGGGAGGCGCATACACCAGCCCGTGGAGCCTCTGATCCGGGACCACGGCCGTGTCAACCACGTGAAGGCTGACTTCTACAGGAAGAATGACATCCCCAGCATCAAGACGCCTGGCTTTGGGCACATTTCTCCTGCCTGACGCCCCATTTGGGGCCTGGACCGCTGGGTGGCACAGTCAGGCATCAGAGGGTCAGGGAGCTGGCCTGAAGCGGCTTGCACCTGGACAGTGGGGGGATGGGCCCGGGAGCCCCTTTTCCTCGTGTGGCCATGGTGAAGACCCTGGCCAGGGGCCTTTAATGTGATGAAATCTCGTGGGACCGTGTCCGCGGAAATGAAGCCAGAGACCGATCCCTTGTGAGCACCGGAATAAAAGGGAAGTGCTCCCACCTGACAGTGGTCTGCTGACTCTTCACGGTTTCTCTGGTTCCTCAGACCCCAGGGGGCGCTCCGCGAGGGGCGTGCACACCCTTACTCACCAGCTATGGAAACCACGGCTGCCTGGGTTTACCGTCCTCCAGGAGGCGATATGATATTTCTTTTTACAATAAGTGATCTCTAGATACCACAACATCCCCCTGGCCCAGAGGCCTGAGCCGTTAGTAACAGGTCCGTGCAGTTGAGGACAGAACCCTGGTAGGTCTGGGTGGCCTCTGTCGCCAGCAGTGCCGCCGTCCCCCCTCGCCACGGGTCATGGAGGAGACTGGGCTTTGGTGGTTGACAGCCTTGGGTAAAATTCTCGCTCCTGCCTCTGCCAGCGGCACGGGGACAGAGCCCATCAGTCCATCGACTGGAGCCCAGATTTCCTCCTCTTCCCAGCAGGAATTCCAAACCGTGAGGAGTGTGTGTGGGAATCAGTGGTCCGAAGGCAGGCACATGAGAGGCTCGGGCTGTTCGTGTGGACGGTTTTCATTTTGGAAACACCTGCTTCTAACCCAAGTTGGAAATGTTTATTTTGGAGATAATTTGAAACTTATTCAAGTATTAAGGTATGCGCTATATTTTTAGTGCACGGCTGTCTTTGAAAGAAATCACCCCGCACCCATCCAATTGAACTTCCCATGGCTTAGTGGTTAATGAGCAGGTGATGTAATTCGTTTTACTGCTGATTCCCCTATGGCTGGTTTTATTGCTCTGATTCTCTAAGGACATATGGCACTGAATTGTTGACAATTTCAAGGCCGAGTGGCTCCTGTGTATTTCTTTATTCTTTTGGAAACGTGTTTTGTTTCCACCTGTAGGTATCTTTTATTACTTTTCCTCCCAAATGCATAGCACTAGTGTATTTGGGATTGCCTTGGGTAGCTTAAGCTCTATTTATAATAATATAATAGAAAATCCATCAACTTTGGATTATGAAAATTTTTATAAATTACTTTCTTCATGACTACTAAGAAAGACGAGGCATCACTAAGAAATGCCTTCATCTGAAATTGACTACAATAAATCTGTGTCAAACTAAGTCATTTTCAGTTATTTAAAGTCAGATTCTACTCCCTTAACCTTCTACTTTTAAAAAGCAAGGCCTGAACTGGACAAGGTTTCAAAAGGTCTTGCGTTCCTTAGGTATCAGGGAAAAATTAAATATATTTCTGTTGGCATCTGGACTTCAACAACTTAAAGCCAGTGAGTGCCCAGTCACCTTCTGAAAGGGAAACATAATAAAAGAATTTGTTTCGATGTATCCAGTCTCCATGGTTAGTCGGTCTTTCTTGGAAGGCAGAGAGGTTGCACTCAGGAAAGCACAACACACTGAGGACAAGCAGCATCGTGGAGGATTTGGGACAACGCAGACATTTCTAAACAGATGTATTTCTAAACAGATGTAGGCAACACTGCAGGTTTAATGGGGCCACATGCAAGCCATTTTCCTGAGAGAGAGCTTTCTGCAAGACTGGACGGTTAAGGAAAGCGTTGAGGAGAGAAGCTTGCTTGCTACCAAGGTCACTGGGCTGCCAGCCATCTGCAGGGTTTGCTCACAGGAATGTTTGTCGCTTCGGAGCTTATTATGAAGACTTGATGCTTTCAGATTTAAGGAGCCGGCCGGTCTGCAGTCTAGGCTTGTCTTGGCCACTGGTCGCTGGGAAGACTGAACAAGGCCCTGGGCCTCTCCACACCCATTTTGTCAGTTGGAAAGCACAGGGCGGCTCAGACTGGGGACCAGAGCCTCCTGGAGAACGTGTTATCTAAACAGTCCCCACGGCCGGGACTCCTGACTCGGCGGGTCTGGGTTGGGGTCAGGAAATGTGCGGGTGCCCGGGAGGCTCCGCCCCCACTGGTCGGGGACCACACTTCAATGATCCGTGTGTGCAGACCTTTGCAAGATGGACTCTGATAATGACTTCGATTGCTTTAGAGCTCAAAAACAGTTTAGTTTGGTAAGCCTGGCAGTTCAGTTTTGGGAAAAAACAAGTTTCCTTTTGAGGTCTTTTCATCAAATTCAGCACATTTTTGGTGGGGGCAGAGAGCCATGCTTAAGTGCGCTTGGCCAGTCACTCAATGGTAGGTGCCCGCTAAGAGGAGGTGACCTAACGCGGCCTGGGATGGGTGCTGAGGACTCTAAGGGAGTAAGGACCCCCGGGATATGGCTGCCGACCACGGTTACAAGTGACACAGAAGGCCAGTCTCATGTCACGGAAACCCCAGGGCTCCCTAGTTCCGATCGCTGTTAGAGCGAAGACAGGGGCCCTGACATGCGTTTTTTTCCTTCCGTCACCTTTATGAGAATTCGGTGTATGAAGGCCAGTGCTGACATATAATTATAGGATAAAAAAAAATCCCTCACCGAGGCAGGTAACGGACCAAGTCATGCTGCATTCCCACTTGGAGGCCTGTTCCTAGTTTCGAGAAGTGCTTTTATCTGAGTCGGAGTTAAAATCCTGGCTCTGGAGGTGGCTCTGGTGGTAGCTGCCAGGCTCTCTCTCGGTCATTAGCTCTTTGACTCAGACCCGAAGCTATCCAAGAGGAAATACCCCTAAAGAGAAAAGGAGAGATACCCTCCCAGCCACACAGCCCGTAAGCGGCCAGTCAGGAATTAAACCAGGGCTTGTGCTCTGGGTCTGAGTTCCCAAGAACAAGCTGTCCCTGACTGCTCGGGGGTCCTCCGTGCCTCACAGACGCCTGCCCTGAGCCGGGAGGAGAAGCCGGCGTGCCCAGCCGGGTGGGCACCTGTAGCTCTGCTTTCTAACATCGCGTTCTGCACGATCGCTCTCTCGGTCACCCTTTGGCAAAGTACGGTTTCCTTATGTGAAGGAAAAGCCCTCAAACTCTAGAGTTGGATTTACATGAACAAATTTCCCCAAGTCTTCTTTCTTCAAAAATGCGGAACATTGGCTCTGTGCCCTCTTAAGCCTCCTCAGACATAAACAGGTATCTTGTGGGGCCTGGCAGCTTCTCCCGGTGAGTTCAAACTACTGTGGTGGGCTTCTGAGGTACACAGTCAGTGCCAACTTATTCTCCCACAGCCCGCGGTGAGGGCTGCAGACCAGAGCACGTGGCCAGAGAGAGAGGGCATTGCTGCTGGTAGAGAATCCTTTCACTATTACCGTAACTTCCCAGAAAGTGTTCTCCAGAGATGCCAAGTGAAAACCAGACTGTGGGACCCACAGAGCATTTCCAGAGAGTGGCAGAATCAGGAATCTGCCTCACGGACTTCGTCCTGATCTGAATCACTCAAGGATATGTTAACCTTTGCTTCCGGGGAGCTCTTTCTGTCACAACCGTCAGAGGAGCAGGGAAAGCAAATCCCGGTTCTGGAGTGAACCCGGAGGAGAGGGCAGAACGGGGGGTGGGGGGTGGGGGAAGATACAGATTCTAAACCAAAGTACATAAAACTTTTAATGAATCAACTTTACAAAAGACAATGGCATCAAAACATCAGACGCGTTTGGTACAAAACTGGTTCTAGATTGTGAGAACTAATCCTGGAGACGGATGGCACGAGACGCGACAGAGCAAGGCAACAGGACCACGGGTCCCGCTGGGGCCCACGGACAGCCACTGGCGATGAGACACGTGGGTGAACACAGTCAACTCCCATGTGGGGTGACAGAAATCAACTTATTCACAAATACTGTGTGTTTAATATCAGACTAGCAGATGCGGTTGGCGAGCTACCATATTTTCCAGAAAAGAACATGCACCGGAAGATAATATACACCCCCTAGTTTTATTGCCTTAAGAATTTTTGTTTATTTCACGTCCGCCGTCTTTGTGAGTCCGTCGAACGCGTTTCTCCTGTAACACACACTCCTTTTCCTTCTGCTTCGGAGTAAGCACAGTGCAAGTGGCAGAGCGATCTGGGCACACGTCACACACCAAACGAAATGCCACCAGGGTCATAGGAACGAGTCTGAAAAGGCTCCATAGGACAGAACAGAGCACGCACATCAAAAACGAGGGACAAAAGTTTGCGGTCAGAAAGTGCGTTGTACCTTCCCCCAAAATACAGTCTTCTTGCCCCAGTGAAGGCAACTCTTCAGGATGCCAGGTTGCTCTGGGAAAGGGACCGTGACATTTCTGTGTTTACAAAGTACGTCTTCAGCTCGCCCTTGCCTTTCACGTTGATTATTCCTCTGCAGGTGCACGTGTACCCCAGGGTCTGGAGGACGAGGCTTGTCTCCTCGGTGACCTAGAAGCACACGGACAGATGAAGAAGTGGTCAGTGTCTGTGCCACACCGCCTCTGGGAGGTCCCTTCACCGCAAAGATCAAGAGCCAAAGCCACTCCTGTTCTTTGACTCATTCATTCCACTCCTGAGAAATTAGGAGAGAGAATAACTCAGAGGAAGGAGAGCTTTTTAAGGATAATGTATGGTTTTGAGCTGCGACAGTGACAGACTATAAACCACCTAAAAGTCAAGTGATCTCTGGGGGCAGACGAACCGTGACGCCGCCGTGATCCGTATCGTGGATGAGACTGTGAAATAAGCAGATCTGCTTCACCCCAAAGGCAGCATGAAGCCTAGACCCACGCTACGATCTCTCCTATGTGAGGATGGCGCATTCACATAGAAGAGACCTGGGGAAAAGACAGGAGCTCAGGGTGTGCTGGCGTGGCCGGATTCTGGATAATCTTTGCAAATGGTCATGAATGTCATCTCACGATGTCATAAATCTGAGTAACAGACTTTAATAGGTGGGGGAGGGCATCCTGAGAAGTCTGTGGGTTCCTGCAGACGCCCCCGGCTTCCGGCTGAATGCTCGAGAGTCAGACCGGAAGGACACTAGGCGTCCACACTAGCCTTCGTTGGGCAAGACCCGGGTCAGGTCCTGAAGGTTCCCTCCCTTCACCGAGTTGGCTGTAAGAGGCTAACAGGGCTGGGGCCCTCCTTTGCAGCCCGACGATGACGGGACGGGGCAGGTGATTCCTGCCGCTGCCCCGGGGGCTGGCAGCCTAACCGCAGAGTTGCAGTCAGGTCCTGCTGGGGGCCGCGGGGCAGGGAAGCTCCGGGCCGGACGGCTCTCCTGTCTGAGCCCGACACCATCTTAGCCTGAATGTGTGCTCTGGGCTCTGCTCGGGGCCCACGTCTGGGGAGGGCCGCCCAGGCCTGCCGGGGTCTGTCTGCTCGAATGCTGGGCAGCCTCCTGCTAATGGCGCTTTCTCAAGCAGAGAACAGGTGAGGCGAGAAGAGATGTGGCTCAGGACAGGCCTCGGTCCTGGAGGCGGGAGAAGACCGTCCCATCAGGAACACGGCCCCCAGGCGGGCCCCCCCGGAGGTATCTGGGTCTTGAACAGAGAGGGGGGAGCTGTTTTTCCCGAACTGCCTAGTCAGGCCACTCTGGAAGGGTGTGAGAGAGCAAGGGAGGAAGGATTTCCTCCTGCGTCATCGGAGAAAATGGATGTGGCACCGGCGTGGGGGAGGGGGCAGTCCCCTCAAGTGTGTGGGTGACACATGCGAGCTGGACGGGCTTGTGGACGGCACAGCAAGGCTATCTAACGTACAATTCTGCTTTTGGATCAGGCACCATTGGAGGACCCTGTGGTGAAACAGCCTCCGTGGGCTTGGTGGCTGAGAGGGGTCCAGGGCAGACATTGTCAGGGCACGGAGCAAGAGCACAGCAAAACCACAGGAGAACCCAGGAAGGTATCCAAGGGCCCCCAGAAATAAGGATGAATTGTGTGGTATAAAGGTCTCAAGGGCAGGTTGATGGAACAAGCTAGAAAAATCACTCTCTTCCCGTGGCCAGCCCCTAGCCCAGGGGCCGGTGTGGGTCTTTGGGACCCTTATGACCAGAGCAAGAGAAGGGGGACGCAGGTGCCCGATGCTCACATCCTCCCCTCCTCTAGGGCTGGCTCCAAGTCCTGGGGGAGGACAGGCGAAGCCCCAGCCCAGGCGGACTTTGCATCCCGGATTGGAACCGGAAGACCTTGGACATGGCCGAGAAACTCCGACTACAGATACGTCCTCGTGATCAGAGTTCTCAGGGCCTGTCAGAACTAGAGGATCCTACCGGCATCTGACTTCGGACCTTCCACAGAGAACACACACATCTTTTGGAGCCTCGGGGGTTCACGGAGCGGTTGAGGTGTTTGCTGGCGGGGAGCGGCGGCCCGGGCGTCCGTGAGCTAGCCGCCGGAGTGCGGGACGCCAGCCCCCGATCCTGGGATGGAGCAGCAGGGAGCTGTCTCTGGCAGGAGCCCCGGCTAGCGTCCAAGTGCAAGGGAAGCCCGGCTGCGTGAGCCGTGGGCTTCCTCTGCTGCTGTCTGGGCTTCCAGGCGAGAAGGCTCGGGGGAGTGGGAGGCTCCCTGATCCAAACGGCCTGGTCCGCAGGCCCGGGAGGGGCTCTGTAGTGACCTCAGCACCGCTCACCACTTTTCGTGCACATAAGAGGAAACGCAAAGCTACTGGAGGTGGAGGGAACACGTGCGTTCAGGAGAAGGAGCTCGTGGACACCAACCTCTGCCGTGCTGCGTGAGCACACACACCTGCCAGCGAGCTGCTCTCCCGCCGAGAAACCCGCCTCGTCTCCTCTGGGCTCCAAGCGAGCAGAGACCCTCCCGGGGCTGCTCAGCCCCAAAACACCCGGAGATTTACGAGGCCCAATATCCTCCTGGAGACACACGGGAGCTCAGGCTCATTTGAAGCCTTGATCTGGGGGGCTTTACGGGCTCCAGGAGGGAGCGCTCTCCCTGACCAGCCGCTCTTAAATTGTTTTTGATTCTTATCCCAAGTACTTGAAAACCACCTGGAGCGTCCTGCAGCTTGTTAAGGTCACCAATCCGTCTTCTGAATGTTGCAGGCGTGGGCAGGGGGCCTGGTCGGCCTACATGTGGGAACGTGTGTCTTTAACAGGAGCACTCTCTCCCACACCAAATGGAAGACGTCTTGTTGGCCAGGATTGCTGGAACATTCCTGCGCAGGGGGAACAGGTGACCCACGGGCAGGAAGGCCCAGAGGCCGTGGTGGCATCAGCACACGGTGCAGCTGGACTGTCAACACGGCGGCCCGTGCCCCTCGTGGGGGGAAGCGGGTCATCTCCTCAGACAGTGACCACCGCTCAGCCCCACTTCTGTGACAGCTCCGTCTGGATTGGCTCTCATGAGCACAGCCAACCGGCTCTCTTCCCTGGCAACAGCGGTTTGGCCGGGAAGCCCCGGCTGTTCCTCCCCATGTCAGCTGTCCTCTCCGCCTTCTCGCTGTCGCTCGGTCGCTCACTTTCAGCGACAGTTGACTAATCATCTGGCTGGAAGAAGATGAACACTGAGAAGTGATGTTGGGTCCGTTCCACATAAAAAATTAGGGATATGCTCTAGGAAGCTCACAGGAATGGAATCCTCTTGAATGAATGGGGTGGGGAGCGTGAAGGGAAGGTGAGCGGAGGTTGAATGAAGACCCGCTCTTGACGACGTGGGAGCGCGTCTCCTGCTAAAGTCAGTAGAGAACTCGGAGTCTCTGCCACAATGTTAGAGGCACAGTTATACCTGAGGGCCCTAGCCCAGCCGAGGCACACAGAACAGGGACTTACGGACTTCGTGAAGGACCAACACAAGAAAAAGTGTATGTCCAATGGTTTCGTACAAACTTGCCATGTGGCAGGAGTTTATCTTCCATAATATAAGGAGTTGGAGTGACATGTGGAACCACTGCTTTTTGGAGGTGAGGCAAACTGAAAGTTCTGCAGAAACACGCACACACACATTCTTCTCATTAGAAGTCAGTCTCTCCTTCTAGATGTCTGGTACCATGTTCAAGCATCCTACCTTGGGTGGATTCCAGCACTTTCCCATCACTCTAGAGAACCAAACCCCATGCTGGTCCGATTTGGCACTGCTATTACCTATCACCCAGAATTCTACCCCCCGCCTTTCCCCAGTGGGCTCTATTCCACTACCCTCTAATTCAGCCACCGGGACAGGAAGTCTGGGGGTTATGTCTGGTGTTGGTTATACTATCCCTCTCCCAGGCAAAGCAACTTCTGAGGTGCTGGGCCATGAGACGGAAGAGGAGGAACATGTCTTGCCCTGACTTCACGCTCAAGTATCTGACCGCCAAGTTGATTTTCACGATCGTTGACTTTCACCAAGGCGATAATCTTTATATTATTATATTCCTAAATTATTGCTAAGAGTGAGGACAGAAATGAATTAACCTTTCCCCAATAAAAAAGGACTTCTGTTCATGTCGATGTGTTTTGAGGTTTCCTCAAGATTTAAGTAAGTTTCAAGACTCTCTGTTTCAGTATGTTATTAACATTATTACACTTAATTGTGGTTTCAAGAGGACAGAACCGATCAATGCTTACAGAGCACACTGAATTACCTGTATTTTGTCCAACACGCCCGTGCTGTCCATCCTGCTGGCCACATTTACGGTGTTGCCCCAGATATCATACTGCGGCTTCTGAGCTCCAATGACACCCGCTATCACAGGTCCGTGGTTAATACCTGTAGCACAGCAGAGCCAGGTAGATTCACGTCACAGCCACCGTCTTAAACAGAAAAGCTTCACAAGGATATTCCCGAATCATTGTTGCTGAACAAACATTAGTTCAACCCATGGGGTTCTAAAGCAAAGAAAAACATTCTTTTCCCTTCTTAACCTTGATTCTTGATTATGTCCTCATATATCATTATTATTCCATTGTTATGTTTTTAAAAAACCCAACATAATAGTTTCCTATGTTGCTACATAATCTTAGGCAAGTGACGATCACTGTATTTCCCAATAGTTGTGGAGTTAGTGTTAATTTTGAAATACACGTCTTTCTGCTTGAAATAGCGACCCTGAGTGCAGTGAGTGGCAGTTCTGCTGCTGCTGGACTTCGGGGTCCGTGCCGCCATCTCGCTGAACGCCCCTCACCAGACACCAGAGATGTGTCCTCACCTGCCGTGCGCTGTTCCACGCGCTTTATATGTAAAAACCCCTGTGGTTCTCACAACAGCCCGGTAGGGTGGCTACTGTCCTCCTCACTTCCAGCTTCGGGCATGGAGGCAGAGGACGGCCGTCAGACAGGCAGCAGACGGCAGAGACAGGTGGCTCCATGGCCCCTGCTTGCAAGGACGCAGCCATCTTATCCGCCACACGTGTCCCATGCCCAAGGCTTCTTCCCACCTTGAGGGCTGTTGCCTTGGATAATGTCCCAATGGCAAGTTTACTGAATTCCAGAGGAACATGTTTGTGCTGGGCTAAACCACCTTCCAAAGGACTCCCTGAACGTGCACTGCGCTGCTGAGGCCGCCTACCCACGTCGGCGTCGAAACAACAACAGATCTTAGTAGGGGCAATACGGACTCAGATGTGAGGGAATTCGGCCATAAGAGGCTGCGGCCGATAAGCCCAGGGAGGGTCCCCGGAGGCTCGAGTTTGCAGGGATCTTTGGGTAGACAGGCTGGCCCCTCGTGGGCAGGTACGTGGGTTCTTGCCCCCCGGAAGCTGGGCTCTTTATAGCTTTGCCTCCATTAGACTGAGGACACCCCTACCTCTGGCATATGTCTCCTCACCAACCGTGATTCCCCAGGGAGACCCCCCAGAAGTTTGCCGGAGAAGCTCCGGAGTCACTGCTTTCCAGCCCAGATGGCCAAGACCCCACTGATCGGACGGATTTCTTGCTATCCCAGCTGGCCCATGTGACTTCCCAGATAATCGGGCACCCAAGACCACTGTCAACATTGGTGACGGTGGCTGTGACTGCCCCTTCAGTTCGGAACCGTGATTATAAGCCCATGGTTATTACATGCAGACACCTGAGCTCCGGGTGCGTTGAAGCCCTGGAAGTCTGATCAGCTTCTCTAATCAGAGAGGCCGGGCCCCTCCCCGACCCAGTGCTCCAGGCTAGATGAGTCCTTGCCCAGCATCTCAGTCCAAACAGGCAGACCCACATGTCTCACGGGAGTAGTGTGGAGAAAGGCCCCAGAAATAGAAACAGAAATACAGACATGGGTCGATTGTGCCCCTACATTTTCTGCTGGCTCTGAGACCCCTGCCTCACTGCGGGGTCACCTTGCGTCGGTTAAGGAGGGTGTTTCTGAGCGATCCCATATCCCACTCCTGAACTGCTTAGCGAGCTACCCTTGGTTACAGACCTAAGCCCAAGATTCCTCTTTGCAATGGACAGGTGGG
This sequence comes from Mustela nivalis, assembly GCF_964662115.1. NCBI lineage: Eukaryota > Metazoa > Chordata > Mammalia > Carnivora > Mustelidae > Mustela > Mustela nivalis. Next base: position 174,596,851 of record NC_139022.1, read on the forward strand.
CAGGAAGCAGAGTAGAACACCGTTCTGTGAACACGATTCCACAGAATCTTTGAAGGTATGCGAGAAGTGAGCAAGAAATTCTGCTTTTGCCGAGTACACAATAATGCTTACACTCTGCTTTAGACACCCCAAATAATTTATTCTAGCTGCTGGCTGGTGCTCTCGAAGCCCTCTGCCGTCAGCTTTTCTGCTGGCTGCTGAGTCCTGCTTGGTCAGCGCCTGGCGGGGGCGGAGGGTGGGGGGGAGCTTGGGTTGATTCCTGGCACCGGGTCAGTCTACTTAGTGCAGGGATGTGCTCGAACCTTGGTCCCCGCTAACCGACTGATTTTGTAGCTTGCCCTGCAGAAAAGGACCTGAGGAGTGAATTCATCTCTTCTTACTTGTATCATTTTTGGGGGAAATATTACTCTTCCGAGTTCCTACCGCGAATGGCCACTGGATGGCGCCACGCAGCCAAGTGCAGCCAAGTGCAGCCAAGCCGCCCCCAGAGTGAGGCCCAGGGCTGGGGAGAGGCAGCCCCGAGGCCTGTGAAACACAGAGCTTAGGCTTCCTCGGAAATCCCCAAGAGCTGGTGCGAGGAGTGAGTGTGCAGATACTATTTGTTACTCGATAAGCAGAGTAAAGTAAACACTCAACAAATTCCTGCCAAAGAGGGTCGATTCCATTCCTTAATTTGGAAAATGCGGTTATGGTCTAGACCAAGGAAACTGCTTTTTTGGGATGTAAGGCAGGTGACCCGTGAACAGCTGTCCGCATCTCACCCTGCAGGGAAGGGTGGTGCTGTTTTGTCTGTAAATGCTTCTCTACACACCCGTCATGCCCCCAGGTAATAGATTTTTTTTTTTTTAATTTTTCTTTTTATGAGAGCGCTTGATGTTTGAAGAGCTCATTCTCTCAGCTGCCAAAACAATCAGGAGGCTCTAGGGTCAAGGGGGCGCCTCCGAATCTGACCTGGTCAGCAGGCCGTGGGGCAGCCCCCGCCTGCCCAGCCCTGCTCACCGCCGGGGAACGCAGCGCCTCCCCGAGCCCAGCTGGGCCCACAGGCGAGGAAGTCGGAAGGAAAAGGCATCCAGGCGAGGACACTTAACAGCACAGACGAGCACCTTCAGCTACAGACCCGTAAAATATGCCCGGGTTTTAAAATTCAGCACATATGCACAGCAAAGGAAGAAAATCACTCTAAATATTGGGATTTTTTTAAAGTGAAAATCTGTATGCAAATGAAATGAAAAGCCATTCCAATGGAATTTATTATGAGACCTACTCCTATGTGGACTGGCTTTCAGAAGAAGCAAAATGTGTGGCCAAGAGGAACATAAAAGGGTCGAAGAACCCGCACGCGCCATGAATGGCCACGACTGTACCCCGGCCAGACGGCGGTGCGCTGCGCTGAGGGCTCAAAGCACACTTTTTATGTGTATAGACGTTTGAAAAACGCAAGTAAGCGTGAAACATGCTCATGAGTCAACTTAAAGTAAGGGAAGAACTTACTAGAAAACGTTAGAAGAAATTTAGAAAGAATTTAAGTGTTTTAAAGAATTTTAAAGAAATACTTTTAGACAAAGTTGGCTTGAATATGCAATCAGAAAAGCTGTGGGTATTTCAGAACCTGGGACACATGTTTAGGGTTCTTGGAGGTTGTGACCCCCAGGGGTGTGTGACTATTTCAACAATTCTAAGATGCCTTTAAAAAAAAAAAATACATATATATATATACATATATATATTTTTTTACATCACAATAAAATTATAATTTACATTACAATTACATTATAAAATATATAAATATATATTAAAATACATATTTATATATAAGTATATTGAACTATATTAAATGTTATTAAATATATTTAGATATTTAAATATAAATAATAAAAGTTGTGGATCTCCAAGCCTGGATGCATCTCCCAGCCCATGGCAGGTGCTGATTTCATTGGCAGGGGTCCCTAAACTCATGGGGTGGCTTACAGTTGATGCTGTGCCGCCGGCGTAAGGCCGCACGCAGGGCTTGCAGAGGGACCCTGGCTGCAGGGGTGAGGCAGCGCGGCTGGAATGCAGCGGGAGGACCTGTCAGCGCTCACAGCCGGGCTCCTACCAAAGGCCGTTTTGTCTTCTAATTTGTACAAAAGCGTCTCAGGGGCTCCTCACTTCCCTGAGCCTCCCCGCCCCCCATCCGGCCCTCCTGCCCCTCAGACGCAGGGCTTGGCTCTCCCGGGACCCTCCCCAGCCGGTCCCCGCCGAGCCGCGGCCACAGCTGCGGGATGGTCCCAGGACATACCGACGCGCAGCTTGAAGTCATTGAAGGAGTGCTTGTTGATGGCGTCCAGCTTGGCCACCAGCGCAAAGGCGAACTCCACCATGGTGCCGATGTGCATGTACTGCCGCTCGGGCTCCTGGACGGACACAAATATTTAAATATTTATATTTAAATATCTAAATATGTATATGTGGTCCGTTTACACTATGGACGGAAGCAGCAGGGGTGGGGGTTAGAGCTCAAGGGGCAGGAAGACAGTCCCTGGGTCGCATGGCGGGCTCCCGTCAGGAAGAATGCCCTAGTCCTGTGGGGTTTTACCCCCGCACGAGGAGGCCTTGTGCCCCCATTCATTTCTGTGGCCGTGGGAGACCTGAGACCTAGGAGACACGGAGCACCCAGACAGACACCCAGACAGAAGACTGCCAGGAGAGCTGGCTCTTGGATCCCCGCTGCCTCCCACACCCATCTCCCTGCCTTCTCCACCGGGCTGGGGCCTCCTGTGGGACTGACCAACGCGAGGGGCCAGGGAAGGTCCGGGGGTGCAGGGGAGAGGGCTGGGTCCATTTCTCCTCTTCCCCACTCCACACCCGCCACAGCTCCCTCCGGTCTGGAAACACCACATCTTCCTTTTGCCCTGATAGGAGAAGGGTGCTCTGTGTCCACCCAAATTCATAACCTCCAATACCTCAAAATTTGTATTTGGATATTTTTACCTCCATCATTAAAGAGGGGATTAAGAACAACTTCCCTATGTCCCTGCCATTGCACTACTGGGTATTTACCCCATAGACACAGATGTAGTGAAAAGAAGGGCCATCTGTACCCCAATGTTTATAGCAGCAACGGCCACGGTTGCCAAACTGTGGAAAGAACCAAGATGGACTTCAATGGACGAATGGATAAGGAAGATGTGGTCCATATACACTATGGAGTATGATGTCTCCATCAGAAAGGATGAATACCCAACTTTTGTAGCAACATGGACGGGACTGGAAGAGATTATGCTGAGTGAAATAAGTCAAGCAGAGAGAGTCAATTATCATATGGTTTCACTTATTTGTGGAGCATAACAAATATCATGGAGGACAAGGGGAGTTAGAGAGGAGAAGGGAGTTGGGGTAAATTGGAAGGGGAGGTGAATCATGAGAGACTATGGACTCTGAAAAACAATCTGAGGGTTCTGAAGAGGTGGGGGGTGGGAGGTTGGGGTACCAGGTGGTGGGTATTGGAGGGGGCACGGATTGCATGGAGCACTGGGTGTGGTGAAAAAATAATGATACTGTCATGCTGAAAATAAATAAAAAATAAATTTAAAAATAAAAAAAAGAGGGGATTAAGATTAAATTGGGTCATTGGTATGACTTATCCAGTATGACACGTGTGCTTCGAGAAAGGAGACTGAGACACAGACACATGAGCGGACCCTGCAAAGACAGGGGGGGAAGAGGGTGTCTACACAGCGAGGATAGAGGCCTCCAAAGAAACCAACCCCATCAGTGCCTCGGCCTCTGACCTGCAGGCTGGAGAACTGGGAGACAACAGATTTCTGTTGCTTAAGCCTCCAGTCTGTGGTGCTCGGTGACGGCAGATCCCTAGCCGACCAACACAGGGCGACGACTCCCTCCCTTCCCGGCCCCAGGCGATTTCTCATCTCTTGAGGAACAGTCATCACACGTCACACAGAGAGAGCCGAAGGAAAGGACAAGTTCAAGGTTTCCAATGAAGGTAAGTGGGAATGTCTATTCCTATTTGCTATTACTTATATTTGTGACTATTAACTCATATTTGTTAATTTATATTCACAATGAATTTCTAACACCTAATTATGCTTGTAATTCCTTTTGGAGATCATCTTTCTAATATTTCTATTTTTGGTTATATTTTAAACACTGACTCTCTATTAGCATACATATATAATTCATAAAATGTATTCCATGTCCTGAAGTTTCCCGCTGCCCCAATACTGATTGGGGGCATCAGAATGTGGGGTGACATGTAGACCCAGCCCCGTCCACTGGATCTGCCCAGCATCTGGGGCTCGTGGTTCCCCGGCGTCCGTCTCAGCACGAGAATCAGCGCGGTCTTTCATATCCGTCACTAGCCTGTGAGCTCCCCAAGAGCAGAGACTGTTTTCTGTTACTCGGTGTCTCCCCAGCATGGCAGTGTGTGGCCCAGGAGCAGCACCCGATGCCTGGTCATCGAGGGACTGCGCTTACACTGCCTGGCGTGGAGCCAAGAGGAAATGTCTGGGAAGAACCGAGAGCATCGTCAAGCTTTGGGGGGAGGTCAAGGCCAAGGGATGCTCACTGGGGTGGGGGGTCCTATGTCCAGGAGCGGCCATTCATACATCCCTGAAGTGGGAGAGGGCTCTAAGGGAAGAAGAACACATGGGATATTCAAGCAGGGATGGGGGGTGGGGACAGAGGAGGAAACCAGTAAGGACTCTGGGAATCCCTGCGATAAAAGCAGGAGAGGTGGGCCTTTGTGGAGCTCAGGTGGCGACTTCTGGGACACGTGCTGGATCCTCTGGGCCCCAGGGGAGCTCCGTCAGAGACAGAGAGAGCTCTCCAGAAGGTCAAAGGGGAGGTCCCTGGTGAACGGGGAGGGGAGAGCCCCCCACGCAGGGCGGAGATAAAAACCAGCTCGGAGGCTCTCCGTAAGGATGACGGAGCAGGACGGTGGAGGCAGTGGACGGAGCATATTCGAGGTGACAGGGAAGTGGGGAAAACCAAGGCCAAAGGACAAAGGAAAATGGCAGCAGAGTCACTCCATGAGTCCACGTGTTTCAGGAACCGGAGTCAGGAAGGCTAGCACTGGGCAGGTCCGTTGCCGTGGGCCCTGCTGACACCTGGGCCGGGTCATTCCTTGTCCTGGGGGACTCTGTCCACAGAGGCCAGCAGTGACAGGACGGCTGCCTTCCAGGAATGACAGCCCAAAAGATGTTGCCTGATGTCCCTTCGGGGGCAAACCTCCCCCCCCCGACCCAAGACCACTGTGCTCGATCATCTGAACGTGAGCAGGAAAGAGTGTCCATTCCTGGTTCAGAGAGAACATCTTCCTCTCATGAATTCTGTCCTTCTAGAGAAAGACCAATAAAACCTTACTGGCACCGTAAATCCTTAACATGGAATGTGCGAGGAAATGCAAACAGCTTCAACAGCCGGAACCGGGGAACAGACGGTCAGTGGATGTCGGCGAGGACGCGGTCATTCCTTCAGACAGTGCGGCGCTTCCGTCCGTGCACCAATGCCTCCTGTCTCATGACCCCCAGGGAAGGCGTGATTTGGAGGTTCACGCAGTCCCCCGGAGACATCATGCCCTGAACAGGGAGCACGAACTCAACAGGGAGCTCGAAATCAATAGGCAGAATCCCGTGTCACTAACATCACCGCTGTCCAAGCAAGGAGCACAGATTTGCAGGGGCGGGGCCGGGGGGAGTGACATGGTTTGCTGCCACCGAACGGCGGCACAGCAAACCCCTCACCGAGGAATTATGAATGGAGAGACCAAGTCGGGGGAGTGGGTTTAAATCCAATGTCAATAACTCATTTGGGCTTAGTAAGTTCTTGAAAAAAAATGACGCTCCATCTTTATGCTCAGAGCTCAGTTCATTTCAAAAAATCCTTAAACTGAGCTTTTGATAAATATTTGATGACAGTATAAAGCAGCTCTTTCTCCCACGATCAAAATGATTTCTCTCAGATGTCTCCAAGTATTTAAGCGACTTCCAATGACACGGCAAGGAGGTGCATTCCGTACCCAGAACCCAGAAGCTGTTTGCTTTGGAAATCCCACCAGCCAGGAACGCCGCTTAAAGCACATGTATGTTTATCGTGGTCATTGTATGACCCACGTGACCGTAAACCCCGGGCTCATGCTTTAGGCTGAAATTCACACACGCCTCCTCTCGAGACCGCTCTTTTCTCCTCGCCGTCTCCCACCCGTCACATACTCACGGAGCACCTGCTGTGGGGGCATCTGTCTGCTGCTGAAGGGTCAGAACGACTGTCTAGGAGCTTTCTCCCCTGCGAGATTTTTTTTTTTTAAACATTTTATTTATTTATTTGACAGACAGAGATCACAAGCAGGCAGAGGCAGGCAGAGAGAGAGGAGGAAGCAGCCTCCTTGCTGAGCAGAGAGCCCGATGCGGGGCTCAATCCCAGGACTCTGGGATCATGACCTGAGCTGAAGGCAGACGCTTTAACCCACTGAGCCACCCAGGCGCCCCTCCCCTGGGAGATCTGGATGAGACCTTGCATTCTCGAAAGGGAAGGTCTGCTCCCTCCCACATGGGCTGATCATCACAGGCTGGGGATGGGCTCTCATGTGGTGGCTCTGACCACCCGAGTGTCCGGTACCTGTCGGACCTGTCAGGTACCTGGGACTCCCAGCTTCCCAGTGTTAACCAGAACTCCGAGGCATAAACACATATTTGGGGAAAACGGCCTGACTGCTAGGCCATCCGAATCTCCGAAACTTGGATTCAGGTGGGCTCTCACTCTTTCCCATCAGTCTCACTTTCCAGGGAACACAGTTTATTGAAATGCACATTACACAATGTTCTGGAAGCACCCCCCACCCCACCCTCCCGTTTTAAACCATTTCTTAAGAGGAAGTTAGTTACCAAGCACAGCGCTCACGACGTGGAGCCACTGTCATGGTTATGAGAGCGTGTACCCCAGGCCTGGTTTTCAGATACATTAATGAATGAGGGACACGATTGTCCCTATGAGCACTGGGACATGTAGGTTCTGTCCTGGCTGCTGGAAATATCTGAATAATTGTGAGCAACATCAACATCGTTGCTGGTGTATTTAATCCTCACAGGGAGTCCCATGAAGGACTTCCTGTCTCTATCCCCGTTGTGCAGACGGGGAAAGAGAGACCCTGGGTGGTTAAAAACTGGCACAGGTGGCAGACCGGGCGTCCGACTCCAGGCCTCATCTTAGCTGCCACGTGGCCGCCCGCCTTGCGCGCATCGAGACTGTGGCGGGACCTTGGCTGTTTGCATTTTGTGTCCCATCTTCATCTCTGTGTTGCATCTTTGACTTTCCTTCCATTTTAGCTTATTAATTTTAAAACTTTCGCATCACATTCATTTTTGTGAGCTTCCTCAGGGACAGGTTTACGTGAAATCTGCACAAACAGGTCGACAAACAGGTAAGCGGTCTTCCGTGATCGTCTTGCTGGTCAATGGTGGCGGGAGGGTTGGATGAGGAGTCCGAGAGGCACTCAGCTGGTGGGGAGCTGGCCCCAGGAACGGCTGGTTAACGGCTCTGGAACTAGCCATGCGGGTGGCTGGAGCTGTACTTGGCGACCCTAGTGCACACCCAAACGGTGTGTCCAAAACTAATACGATTATTTCATCTCCACAAGGATAGCCCTCACTCTTGACTCTCCTGCTCTGCTAACGGCGTCATCGATCGCAGATCCCTGTATCAGAAGCCGGAGGTGCTGGCAGCTTGGCCTTCTGTGCGGCCGCCCCTCTCCCCACCCAGCCCCCAGTTCCTACGTCTGCCTCCCCTGGGCTTCCTCCTGCCACTCACGTCTTCCTTTATTTCCCCGGGACCAGCATTAACACTCTGACCATCCACTGCCTGTCTGAAAGCAGGACGTTCCCCCAAATGACTGCCGATACCTTTGGTCCGGCAACCTTGGGTTCAGCCCCAGGTCCTGTTACCATCAGCTGTGTGGCCTTTGCTGAGTCACTTAACTTCTCTGGGTGTCGGTTTCCTCATCTGTGATGGGACAGTAACTGCCTGTCTCCTAGGGTTGTGGGCAGGGCGAAATGAAGTGGTTAAGTGAATTCAGGCTGTATCCCCGGGGCTCAGGATTTATTTCCTTTCTTTTATGATGGTTTAGAGAAGCATGTCGCTCTGCTTGACGAGAAAATCATCTAGGAGGAAAATATCGGTCAGAAACTGTCTTATGCCCCAGTGTAGAACTTTCTCCCTTTGCACACATGGAGCATCCTACAGAAATGTATGCCTTTGGCAATGACCGAGCGTCTGACATCTCCCGAGTCTTTGAGATTCCCAGTCTATTCCATGAAGATCAATGGTCTGGTTTCTTTCAGTCTTTAGTTTCCTGTCAGTAGCATGAAAGTGGGAAGACATTTCTCTCTGCTTACAACACATCATGGGAGCTGATGTTTGTACAAAAATACACAGCAGAGACCCGAACTATTTTCTCCTTTTCCAGTAAAGGAGACGATGGTTATTGGTTTCGATGGGTGCTTGAGCTACAGTGACACTGCGGCAGAAGGTCTCAGAGTGACCCCTCACTTCTTCCTCAGTCAATTTTTTTTAAAGATTTTATTTATTTATTTGACAGGCAGAGATCACAGGCAGGCAGAGAGGCAGGCAGAGAGAGAGGAAGGGAAGCAGGCTCCCTGCTGAGCAGAGAGCCCGATGCGGGGCTCGATCGATCCCAGGACTCTGGGATCATGACCTGAGCCGAAGGCAGAGGCTTTAACCCACTGAGCCACCCAGGCGTCCCTTCCCCAGTCAATTTTGCAAAGTCCCTCCGCTATGGACTGAATGTGTCCCCTCAAAATTCCTGTGTTGAAGCCTGAGCGCTGGTGTGATGGATTAGGAGGGGGGGCCTCTGGGCGGTGGCTAGGTCACATGGTGGGGGGGGCTTATGATGGGATTAGTGCCCTCACGCGCAGGGGCTGGGTACAGCTTGCTTCCTCTCCCTGTCTTCCACCATGTGACACACAGCCAGAAGACAGCCATCAGCAAACCGGCAGGAGGGTCCCCACCAGACACCTGATCTGCCACTGCCTTGGTCTTGGCTATACCAGCTTCCAGAATTGCGAGAAATAAATGTTGTCACCCAGCCTCTGGCCGTCTGTTAGGGCGGCCTGGGCTGGCGGAGGTGGCCTCCAGTAGTGCACGGCACCCAGCACTGAGACTGGTTGCACATGTGCCATTCCTGGGCTGTAAACTCCGGAGGGCGGTTCCAGAGGAGTCGGCCATCAGCAAGGAGCTGTCACCCGGGCCAGTGGGGAAAGGAAGCATCCGCTGGATGTCCCACCAGCTAAATAAAATCTAGACCCACCCAGCCAGAGGCGGAGCCATTAACCCGAGTCCCTGAAGGCGGAAGGAAAACGGTTCTTGCTCATGGCGTTGCGGGCAGCTCAGTGTCCCTAACACACTGCGTGAGCCGGTACAGGAGTCTCCCGGATGGATCCCCAGGAGCCTGGGATCTGGTCTGGGGGACGGGGGGAGCCGAAAATTGGAGAAACGTTTGTGCTTGCCGACAGCGGTGTCTCTATAGGGCGAACTCGGCAAGACCCAGATGTGGCAAAAGGCGGTGCTAGTAACTAACTGTCCTCAAGCTGCAACCCTGGGTCGGCCGGTGCATTTGTGTGGATACAACAAATAAACGACTACCTTTACTTTTACAAGTTTTTAAAAATCAGGTTAATTTTTATAGAAATAAATAATTCAATAGATTAATTTTAAAAATTCTCTCTGCTTGACTTATTTCACTCAGCATAATCTCCTCTAGTCCCGTCCATGTTGCTACAAAAGTTGGGTATTCATCCTTTCTGATGGAGGCATAATACTCCATAGTGTATATGGACCACATCTTCCTTATCCATTCGTCTGTTGAAGGGCATCTTGGTTCTTTCCACAGTTCGGCAACCGTGGCCATTGCTGCTATAAACACTGGGGTACAGATGGCCCTTCTTTTCACTACATCTGTATCTTTGGGGTAAATACCCAGTAGTGCAATGGCAGGGTCCTAGGGAAGCTCTATTTTTAATTTCTTAAGGAATCTCCATACTGTTCTCCAAAGTGGCTGCACCAACTTGCATTCCCACCAACAGTGTAGGAGGGTTCCCCTTTCTCCACATCCTCTCCAACACATGTGGTTTACTGTCTTGTTAATTTTGGTGGTTTTGATTATCATATGGTTTTACTTACTTGTGGAGCATAAGGAATAACATGGAGGACATCAGGAGAAGGACAGGAGAAGTGAATTGGGAGAAACTGGAGGGGGAGACGAAGCGTGAGAGACCATGGAGTCTGAGAAACAGACTGAGGGTTTTGGAGGGGAGGGGGGAGGGGTATATGTGAACCTGGTGGTGGGTATTAAGGAGAGCACGGATTGCATGGACCACTGGGTGTGGTGCATAAACAATGAATCTTGGAACACTGAAGAAATAAAATGAAGTTAAAAAATTTAAAAAAAAGAATAATTAAAACGAGTGAGACGACAAATGCTTTATAAAATGGTAGTCCCCCTACCATGGAAGAGCGTAAGAGCTTCCAGGCACCCCTCTCTGCTTCTCCCCTGCCTATGTTTTCTAGTACTACAAATTGATTCTTTTCAAAGCACTGCTGGCCACGGGTCTCAATCTACTTGAGACCGAGAAGGAGAGCTGGAGGTCTGGCTTACTACAGCAGTAATATAATCAAAGCAGGAATTTGAGTGAAAGTTCATTCCTGTATTTTGGGTTCAACATATCTAAGTTCTTTTTTTTATTTTTTAAGGTTTTATTTATTTATTTGACACAGAGAGAGAAAGAGCACAAGCAGGGGGAGCGGCAGGCAGAGGCAGAGGGAGAAGCAGGCTCGCTGCCGAGCAAGGAGCCCGATGTGGGACTCGATCCCAGGGCCTTGGGATCATGACCTGAGCTGAAGGCAGACGTTTAACTGAATGAGCCACCCAGGTGCCCCTCAACTTATCTAAGTTCTTAATAATATTTGTTTGAAAAAGATCCGAACGATATACACCATGGCTAAGAGCAGAGAAAGCCCAATCCTTGACTAGGGCGTGCAGGATGGACTTCCTCTGGGATCCAGGCCCTCGCCTTGAACGCGGAGCGGTGAGGGCCCAGGAGGCAGCGGAGGGAAGGAGGTCACACGGCGTGGCGAGGCGGTGCGGAGAGCACACGGGGCCTCAGGGAAGCAGCTGCTTCCATGTCCCAGTTGCCGACTATTGTCATCAGGGATGAGGATCAGGTAGATAAGCTACCAATTGTCGGGAGAATTGGAAATGATTTTTTTTTTTTTTTAAGTAAAATGTCCTTTTTCTAAGAACAATACCCTGTAAGTCAAGAAGAGCATACTTGTACCCACGATGTACTCTCAGGGCTTCCGGGGTGAAGGCCATGGCAGGAGCAAGTGGGAGGCTTTGCAGCTGTGCAGCCTGGAAGCAGATTGGGGGAGGGGGGGCTCCTGGCAGTGAAGGGAAGGGTCCCCGGCTTCCCTCACAGCCCATGTGTTTCTCAGGCGCACGTCCGTGGGGGGATGAGTGCGGTTAGAACGCCGGCCCATTCTCAGTCTAACGCTTCACTTTCTGACAGGCCCCTGCTTCCTTCGAGAACAACAGTCAGCGGTCATGCATAAGGCAACCAACTACTCAGTCTCATCGTCTTCAAGCTTAAACAGAGAATGCACTGTTTCATTTAAAAATACGAACGAAGCAAAACAAAGGCAGACACAAGAGCCGTGCTCTGGCCAGGTGCGGACAGGCTGCTGGGTCTGTGCAGGTCCCTGTGCGGCCTCCATGGGGAGGAAACAAGAGGGAACCGAGGAACACGAGCTCAATTTCACGCGGCTCTTCTCCAGGTAACTTTGCCTCTTCTCGGATTTAAGAAAAGCACCTTAATCCTTGATCAACCTGATACATTTTGCAAATTGAATGTCTTTTGTTGTCAAACTAAATATTTGGCTAAAGAATGAAGAGAAAGGGTTTTTTTCTTGACTTAGAACTAGAAAGACAAGTAGATAGGTTACAGGCAGGTTACAAAAGGCAGAAGAGAATGTTCATTTCTTAGAAAAATAAAATATCCACATTGATACGTATCACATGTGATACGCCCCTCACCCCAATCAAAGGTCATGCACTTTCCTTGCAGAAGACCTGAGCTGCAGTTCAAAGTGTTTCTAGGATGACCTTACCGAGTTCTAGTTCAGTGCCCTGCATAAACACAGCTCACACGGAGTAAACGGCTGCGTGGACCTGACAGCATATCCTACTGCATTTATGTCCCAAACCCTTCTAACCGTTCTGCAGAGGCAGCAATGGCCCTGTGCAGAGCCGAGCACGAGTCACAACTGGGTCATTACGGCTGTCAGCCGTGCCACCTGTTCTGGCCACGCAGTAGTCTGTGGATAAAACGGGCCCGCTCCCCATTTTACGTGAGGAAACGGGGGGGGGCAGATAGCTCAGCTATTGTAGGACGTCACGAGCAATCTCACGGGACAGTCACGCTCTTTCCGCACCACCACGCGGGCCATCGACACTTAGGACAGAGTGGGGCCTGGGAAGAAGTCAGGAAGCAGCTCGCGGGGAGCTGAGAAGGCCGGTTTAGGGCCGGTGGTGGATGAGGGCAGGAGGGATGGGGCCTGCGGGGCAGGGAAGGGGTGTCAAGGTCAGGCAGGGGCCGCAGAGACCGAGGGGTTCAGACTGGATCTCGGCGTGCGGCCATGAACGTGGTGCGGGCGGGGGGGGGGGTGTGCGGTGCGGAGAAGCAGCCGAGGGACCCAGGGCCCCGGAGCAGTGGGTGAGCCCTGCCCGGAGCGGACGGCCCTGCTCTGTCGCCACTTGTTCTCTCTGTGCCCTTGGGCCAGTTACTGCTCTGCTGTGCCTCAGTTTCTCTTCCTCCATCTAGGACGTGGGTGGTTGCGGGGGGATCTGTTAGGCTTGTTTAAAGCAGACCCAGGAGGGATTTCAGTAAGTTCACAAACGTCACGGGGAGAAAGCAGAGGGTTTCGACCAGCAGGAGCAGGTCCCTGAAACAGGGAAGGAAGCCAAGTGCCGTCCTGAGCAGGAAGGTGGGACGTCCTCCACCCCCCACGGAACAAAGCCAGGTCAACGCCGGGCACAGCGCCCCCTGCTGGGGATCTCGGCGGGGGGGGGGATACCACCTCCCAAGATGAGGCTGTGGGACACCGGCCCTCCACGGGGACCTGGAAACACAGGCCTGGCCCATGTCCGGATGGCGATGATGCGGCTGGCGGGGGCGGACTCTGCAGGGGGATGGATCACGGATCGATTATGGGGGAGGCCCTTGACAGAGACGCGGTGTCGGGGTCTGCGAGAGAGACCCCAGGCAGCAGGCAGCCCAGCGACGGACCGGAGGCTAAGGAGGAAGGGCTTCTAGGTGGAGGTGGCCACCGGCTTGCCCAGGGGCCGCAGACAGGATTCCGAGAGTAAGTGTGCGGGGCACACGACCCGACTTGGGCTCTGGAATGTGGAAGTGCTTCCTGGTGTTCAAGAGTGGGATTTACGGTGTCGGGGCTCAAGAGGGTGAGGGAGGAAGGGACGGGCAGAGTAAGGACTCTCGGCCACAGAGTGCGCCTGAGGGCAGGGAGAGACCCTGGCGAGCCAGCGTCCGGGGAGGCAGAGCACGACATGTCCGGCTTTAGGGGGTGATGGGGGGCGCGTCCACCCTACAGCCCCAGCGCTGAATGGGTTCTCACGCAGCAGCATCTCTGAGAATCTCCACTCCGAGCCTCCGCCAAAGGGGACCTAAGGTCTGTGGGTGACCTAAGGTCTGGAGTGGGTGCAGTCAGGTCACGTACCCTGAAAGGCTCACCAGGGCAGATTGGCCTGCGAGGCCTCAGGGACAGGGTTGGGATGAGGTGACGTGAATGGGGGACCCCCCTTTAGGCACAGAATTTTCAGGAGGTGGCAAAAAGCTCAACAATCAGGACAAATGACATCCTCGTGCGATAGTTTGAAAATAAAAATGAATGCAGAAAAATCCAGAATGAACTAAAATATCAAAACTTGAAATAAAGGTAAATATGTGGAACGAATTGTTTCCTGCCAAAATTCCTATCTTGAAGCCTTAAAACCCTCTCCCCAAGATCTCTTTCTCTCTGCCTCTGCCCTGCGAGGACACAGTCAGAAGGGGGCCGTTACCAGCAGGAAGAGGGGGTTCGCCAGCCCGTATCCTGCAGGATCGCGACATTGGGCTTGCAGACTCCAGAGCCACGAGGCAGGCCACGTCTGCTCTTTGAGCCCCTCCGCCGGTGGTGGTCTCTTACGGCAGCCCTCACAGACTAAGACAGTAAGTGCTCAACACCTCACAGCCTCAGGCAAGAGGAGAAGGTCCCTTCCTGTAGGTAAGATTTTATGTTACATTTTAAGGCTTAACTTTTCCCATAACATCAAAGGTGCTCAAAAAGTATAAGTTTGCTTCCATTATAGCCAGGAAAATAAAATGATCATCAGTTCTGTTTTTGGTATAATTAAGGTAATTCAAGATAATGTCTGGGCGCCTGGATGGCTCAGTCAGTTCAGCGTCTGCTTTCGGCTCAGATCATGATCCCAGGGTTGTGGGATCGAGCCCCGTTCAGGGCTCCCTGCTCAGCTTCTCCTCCCCCGCCTGCTGGTCTGCCTGCTTGTGCTCTCTCCCTCTCAAATAAATAAAATATTTTAAAAAGTTATACATTTTCATACCTCTATCTTATAATTTTCCAATACTGTAATGTTCTGTCAATAAAAATCTAATTATTAAAAATACACAATACCATGTATGCGGGGCTACACATTTCTTCATTTGCCTCTGACACCAAGATGGCTTAGGAAGGCACTACTCAGAACCCAAGGTCAGAGTCTTCTAAGGTTTCATTTATTGCTCATATATTTTACTTTTTAATATTTTATATTATTTTACGTATTATAATATACGATATTTATTAATATATTACTTTATATTTTATGTTATTTATATTTTATATTATTTTTTATATTTTACTTTTTAAATTTTACTTTTCCTTATTACTAAAGTAACGCTTACCTATTAAAAAAATAATAATCTGGAAGCAAACACCCAAGGAGAAGAGCAAATGGAGTAAGTTGGGAGACTGTTAGCATCACCAGTCAGTCAGAGGGTTCACGCTCCAGCCTCTGCCCATGAATACTGAGGGAAAGGAGCAGAGGGAGCTCTGTGGAGCATGCTGCTGTCTCTCTGTCCCTCTCTGGCCCCATCCAGTCTGTGGGAGGGGGTTGTGGGGGAGGGAGAGAGCCGATGGGCTCAGCCCTGGTTTCTTGGGAGGACTCGGCCTGCCTCCAGCAAGCTGTGCTCTGCTAAGTTCTGTTCCTCTGAGTTGCACCCACCACCTCTGTCTCCACAGCAAACCTGTCTCCACAGCAAACCTGTCCTGGAGGGACGCCTGGGTGGCTCAGTTGGTTAGGCAGCTGCCTTCGGCTCAGGTCATGATCCCAGCGTCCTGGGATCGAGTCCCGCATCGGGCTCCTTGCTCAGCAGGGAGTCTGCTTCTCCCTCTGCCTCTGCCTGCCTCTCTGTCTGCCTGTGCTCGCTCTCTCCCCCCATCTCTCTCTGATAAATAAATAAAAATCTTAAAAAACAAACAAACAAACCTGTCCTGGAGCCATCAGGGAGCCCACTGTCCTAAAAGGGAGGGGGTTCTTGTTTACTGAACAAGCGACACAGCATATCTACACACACACACACACACACACACACACACACACAGAAACAAAACACAACACAACAGAAAACCCCCTCAAAACTATAGTTAATTGAATGAAGATATTCAATTTTGCCCCAACCACCTTCTCAACCAAATTTCTCAGTGGTCAGCGTGGTTTTTGGACCACATCAGTTTTAATCAAAAGACCAGGAGCCAACTCTAATGAGTCATCCTAAAATAAACAGCTCTAATCTTCTACCCTTTGTTGTATATTTATCTGGAATCAAGCAGCTGCCAGACGGGTTGTTTTTTCCTACCCCTGCCGACCAGAGAAAGGAATTCTGTGAACAGACCCTGAGAAGCCTCTGGAATCTCTTTTTCTCATTGGGTCTTGATCACTGAGGTTTAGGTTGTTTGCACAGTACAGTTTCTGAGTCAGCACATGGCCGTTTGGGCCCCAGGGAGGGTCTATGGGTGGAGCTGAGGCTCCATGTGCTGTTGGGGGGCCGATATGTCTGTACCTGGGCGTGCTCCTGGCTAGGCACGGCGCTCAGACCCGTCGCTGCCATGTATGTGCTGCCAATGGTCTTGATCTTTTCAACTCCACTGAATTTCGGCTTGGACAGTAGCTGGAAAGCAGAGACAAGCATTCAGTGACTTAACTGGGTGCACTTTCTAAAGATAGTCTCAAACTCTAGTTCACAGTTTTAGAAATACAACTTATTTCAACCACTGCTTACTCACACTTTGACCTTGGGCTTGGTTGAGAAAGAACACTTTATATGCTCCATAAAGACAGTGTCCTTGGATGGAAATGCAGTATAATGTTTTACTTCCAATTGACATGAATTAGCTTTTAAAATCTGAAGAAACTAGGATAAATTACAGTGCATGGCCTCAAATAAATTTCCCACGCTGGGTTTGAAAGGCTTAGCACAAACATGATTCAGTGGGGGAGGTCTTCTGTGCATGGGGAGGGTGATTTATGACCAATTATAATGCTGAGAACTGGCTTTTTCTTCTGAGCTCAAGATGTAAGGGGAAGAATGATCTAGAATGTCTCCTCTCATTAGCTCTGACCTGAATATTTCTTGTTCAAGTTTCTGATATCAGTTACCAGCTTCCTACTGGCCTCCTCCCCATCCAAGTACATTAGGACTTGTGGTGGGTTGGAGAATAGGTAAAAATAGGAGCAGAAGCTGTAGGAAAGAGAAGGGTAGAGAGGGGAAGGGAAGGCAACCCTGAAAGATGCTGTCTGCCTCTGCTCAGGAGGACAATGGGACCAACTGAGGGCTGGGAACATCTTGACCCTTTTTTGGGCATACCAGTGGGAATCTCTACTTGCCATGACTTCACCGTAAGTCTTGAGTCAACCTCATAGACACAATGGTGGGTACAGAAAAATGTACAGGTCACACAGGACATTTAGAAGGTTGGCCTGAAACCATCATATCACATCAATAATTTCATCACTGTATTTCAAAGTTCCATGGATCCTGATGAACCTAAGTTCATGTACATCAACTTTGCTATATTTTGCTTGATATCTGTAAGAATGATGTAGCAACAACCTTAAAGCCACAAGTGTGTTTGTTCTTACCAGAAAACAAAACACATTATTCTCTATGTAGGCAGAATACTGGAAATTGAAAAATGACAACTATTTCAAATTCTGAAGCATATACTTTGTCCCTTCTAAGATATGTTATCCCTCATACAGACTGCTTTTTCAGTAACAAAGCATATCATCCCTGCACAATTCAAGTTGATATCTGACCTTGGAGTATGCTGAGATAGATATGCCAATAATCTACTATGATAAATACATTCATTATCTCTTTTTATATCAAGAGATAAGCAAGCATTTTCCTTGGAGCTCAAGCCTTTTGAGAAAATTCATGAGTACACTGGAAAGACATTTTATTGATATTAATTTTGGTACTTGTACCTGGGGATCATACTATCTCACAAAAAAACTGTATCTCTCTCTCCAAAATTAGTCAAGGACCGTAAGAGAGCAAAAGTCTTTCATTCTTAGCCAGCCACCAAAAATTACACCCAAAGACGTATTTCAAGATATGCCACAAGACTGGACTAACTTCCCCCGCAGTGGTCACAAGAATGCTACAGTGTGGGGCGGGGGCTACCCCACCGGGCAAGGGTAATTCTCAAATACATACATCATCAAAGTCAGCGATGATCTCATTCAGGAGCCGAAGGCATTCCAAGCCCTCCTTGTTCACATCTGATTCCGTGTAGAATTCTTTGAAATCCGGAATAGAGGCAAACATGACGCAGACACAGTCATAGGACTGGTGGTATAAGTCCTGCCCAGGAGAAAGGGAGGCGCTGAGCACTAGGAAACCTTTTCAACAAACACACTCTGCAGGCAAGGGTTTCTCTATGTTAGAACTGGTGAAGAAATCACCCAGTATCCCACTCCGCCTCCCCCACACCAGCCCCGAGCACATTCCAGACCGTGGCTGTTGGTGCCTGGTGAAGGGTTCTAAGGAGCAGGAGGCGGGTTCCGAGTCCTCTGTTCCCACTGCTCTATCAGCTCATCGGAGGAGTCCTTCCGGTAGAATCCCTTCTGCCACCCCCACCTCGGACCATGGCAAGACACCACAGACTTCCGACTTAGTCAAAGAGGTATCCTTTAAGCAACCGAAGGCAAACAAAACCATCTCCCAAACCAGTCTATTGGCCTACAGTGACTTGTGATGCCTAAAATGACACCCTTTGCATTGAGGTCTTTATGCATTTTATTCTTTAGTGTCCCCTGAAAGGAGCAGATGGAACCCATCAAGGTAATTCTCAATGACACTAGAAAGATCCAGTGAAACTCCCCAGGTTCCTTACTCACACAGAATCAAACACCAACACTATTACTCAACATAGCCCTTTGTTTTTAAGTAGAAAGAGGTTCATATTTCTTTATCCATACACATGAATAAAATTACAATGTCTTGTCAATATAATTTTAAGGTGTTTCCATAATGTTTTCAACATACAGCCTTCAAGTTCAGTGACATGTTCAGAAAGGGAGGGTTGTTTTGTAGGCACAGAGGCTGATCCTCGGTGAGGAGCTGTCCTCCCACTGGCGCTCGCTCATCAGGGCCCCCAGGTGACACGACACTGGCAGGAAGGCCAGGTGCCATGGCGGGCGCAGTGCAGCATGGGAAATACCCCTCCACCAGGGACCATGAGGAATGTTCTGTTAAACAAGATGACTGACCTCAAAGTGGAGAAAGAATGCAGGTGGCCAGGACTTCCTGTGTGCCTGTCAGGGGGAGGGAACGGACTCCGCATGGCTGTTATGACGAGCTCTGCTCTCTGGGGCACCCAGGGAGACCGCAACTTCAACAGCCCTTGTAAAGGGCTCTCAGAAGAGCCTCTCAGAAGAACCGTTCTTCTCCCACTGAGGTCTCTTAACAAACACATCAGGACAATGGCGACCCACGAAGGTCACCACAACGACTTCCTGAAAAAGCTGAAAAAAAACCCGTTGGCTTCCTGTTCTCAGGGCCAACCGCCCTGCAATGCCTTCTGCTCCTGCCTCATAATCTTCACAAAATACATGGACAATGGAATCAAGGTTTTTCTCTTCTACTCGGCTCTCCACATGGTTGTGTTGGCTCATTGTGCGGACGGTACTTTGTCGGCGGAGCTCTTTGTGAGCATCCGTGCGCTGGGAAGGCAACGTGGGGCCCGTGCGACAGGCGAGCTTAGATTCCAGTGAGTCTGATGAAGCCGGGGAGTCAGCGTACAGGGGAGCGAGAACCCGCTAGAAGCCTGTTCTAGTTAAAAATGCCAGTTTTATCAAAGAAATACGCATTTCACTGACCTCCCTACTCCTCAGGAAAAGGAGTACATCTGCAAGACAAAGGGTGTTTTCTGTCCCTGCGTGTCCCCACTGTCTGCTGACGCTGGCCAGAGCGAGTCTGGGGAACGAGGATGACAGGAGGAAGGCCGGGAACGGTCAGCACTGACCCAGCTCCTGCTGCTAGAACACTCCACAGGCTTCATTACCTTGCCCCTGGCCACCGTCCTACGAGGCTGTGCTATTATTCTCAATGTACAGAAGGGGAGACTGAGGTCGAGGGCGGTTACATTACTTTCCCAAGGTCACAGTTACCAAGTCTGATGCACACTTGACCCTTACAGACGCTACACTTTACACGTGAACCCGCATGTCCCGATGACCACGGAGCGTGCGGCTGATTCAGGGGCAGTGCAGGCCTCCCACCACGTGTGCATCATGTGACCTTTTCTCCTTCCCCCGCGGTCTTGAAGGGCAGGCAGAAATGGGAGACAAGGAAACACAGCACTGAACGCGGCAGCATGGGAGAGGGTGCATATCAGACTCCGCAATGGTTTGGAGTCTGATAAAACACGGTTTATCTGTTGGAGGGAGTCTCGCATGCTATCTCATTCCGCTGTCCTCAAATAGGAATGCATGGGAGAGTCACCAACGGGTTTCTGCCCCTGACCAATGGTGTGTTTGTTTTGGGAAAGGTCCGTAGGTTTTTCTGCTGTGCAGCCTTGATTATGAACTACAGACTGAATGAGGAAATGGAAGGTCAGGGGAGTGGGGTGACCCAGCAAGGCTCCCGCTGGCCTTGGGGCCAGGACTACTCTCTAGAGCCCTGTTCTGGCACTCTGCAGGTGGTGAGTACTGCTGGGGGCTTGGGCTGCAAACCTCTCAGCCACTCTCTCTACAGAGCAGGCACTGGGAACCTCTGGGGAAACACCAAGGGTGGGCATGGCTCTCTGGCCCCATGGTCCCCAATTCGAGGCTCAAGGACTCTTCTTGAGAGCCAGGGGTGCATCACCAATGGGAGGCTGCATAAATTCTCTGGAGCCAGTGACATGTGCGGAGCTTAGAACCATACCCTAAACTCATGAGAGGTCCCCTCAGGTATCTGGGTTGGGCTTGGGGCCAGAGAGGACCACGAGCTGATTGGTTGATGGCCTGTGCTTGTCTCATATTTCCAGAGGATCTGGGCATGGAGGCAGGGCAAGTGGGCAGCCTTTGAGGAGATTCTGGAATTCAGGATCTAGAATGGGTGACTCCGGTTGGGCACATGGCTGCCAAGAGGCATCACTGAGCTTTGGAGTTAGAAATGAACCTGGGCGTCATTTCAACCCTCGCTCACATAGAACCACTCGGCCCAACAAGCTCAAGTAATTAAGACATAAGAATGAACAACTGCGTCTCTGTGCCCACTGCCCCTTGCAGTTTGCTGAGTGACACCTGTTCTTCTCCTACTCAAGCCAACCCTGGACGAAGACTTGGGACAATGCTGTGACTCTTCCTTCACTCGTGGGTGATTCAAGTCCCCCTGTCAATAATCAAAGTGCCCAGCCCAAGGAGAGGTCAAAACTCGGAACCTGCACGTGAGGCTCTCCTTTAGCAGCACAAGCCTCTGCAGCGGGGGGAGCCTGGGAGGCAAGGGCCCCGACTGGCCTCTACACTCTCACATGTGTCGACTTCGACCCTCCCCAGCGTGCTTAGTCAGGCTTTGCAGGTCTCCAGGGCACAGGCCGGGGAGGGAAGGAAGCGTCTGGCGGAGCGGGAAAGCAGTCCCTTGGCTCCATCCCGCTCCGGGGCCCTCGCGCCTGCCCACGTTGCCGCGGGTCACTTAGGGACTCCCCGTCGCTTCCTCCATCACTCAGCATCCCGCCCGAGCTTCCCTTGCCGTGGACGATACACTCCCTCCTGCTTGGGATCACTCTCTGCCCCAGGCTCTCCTGCTCTCACAGCTCCTCTGCGGGGGCCTGTTCCCCCTCCAGGTGGCTCTGTAGAACAGCATCCCAGAGAACCCTATGCCAACTGTCTTTCTCTTGCTCTGGCCCCGAGCAACGTTCAGCCTCCTTTGCCCTCCCAAGCCCCGACAGTTGCGTCCCCACCCGCAGCCCCAGCTCTCTCGGCCCAGACACTTTGATCAGCCCCTGCCCTCTGCATTTCCCACTTGTCTGGGACCTGCCTGTCCCCTGTGTCCCCCAGAGGTAGGTGTTTTCCCAGGATGCCACTCAGTGGTCCCAGCATAGGGTACACATGGCAGGTCCTGGCGCACGCACAAGGCTGGAGGTGAATGAAGATCCCCGGAGGCCTGACCTCTCCCTACATCCTGTCCAGCGGGATGTCTAGCCTCCTGCCCGTTCGGATGCTTCCTGCGAGGGAAGGGCTGAGCATCATGCAACCAGTGTTCAGGACGAGCAAAGGGTAAATGAGCAAAGGGTTCGGTGCCCTCTCTGGAACATGGGAGCTCCTGCTGCGGGTCACAGACAGAAACTCACGCTAGCACCTGGCCTGTGTGTGTGCGTGTGTGCGCGCACACATGTGTGCGTGCGCGCGCGTGTGTGTGTGTGTGTGTGTGCACGCGTGCCCACTCTCTCACATCCTCCCCCCGGGCCGGCTGAACGCTGGGCTTCGCACCACGTGTTCGGACCCACAGATGAGCAACACAAGCCCTGCCCTAAGGGGCTCAGGGTCTAGCTGGAGAGCGCGCCCGCAGAGAACATGAGAACAAAGCCTGACTGGGGCTGCGTCCAGGCGTGGACATGTCTGCTTGGAAGCCTAGAAAATGTTCAGAACTGACACCAGCACTCAGTTTCTGAACTCCCACATCAGTGCTCTCTCCCCCTGATTCATTCCGTGGCCAGGAGGACCTCCCATCCCCTACCTACCCCTGCTCCCAGTTGACCTATGTGCTAACCATGTAGCAGCTGGGTCTCCAACTGTCACCTAATGCCCTAATTTATTCTGAGGTGTCAAGTAATTAGCACAAAGACCCCTCTAGCCTAACTTTACAAGGAACATGGTTAGGGGGTCTGGCTGGACGACGGAGTGGCGGCGTGGGCCCATGGCTGGGAAGGACAGTGCTGTCTGCGCACCTGGTGAGTCCCCGCAGGGACATCTGGGTCCTGTTCTGATCGGGCCTCCGCTCTCCCGCAATGAGGCTGCCTGGTTCAGAATCACAAGGCTCCTTACCACCTGCAGACTTGGCAAAGGGTCCACTCAGTGACAAAACGTAGTCTTTTCAATGAGCGGTGAAAGCTAGCTTTGATGTCCGCTCAAGAGGCCTTTCGCAACGTTCCTGTGACACAAGGGCAGTTCAAGGGCTCGGGGCCCGGCACACAGGGCTCTCTCCCTGAGCCTGGATGGTCTATTGCCCGGACCTGGCCAAGACCCTGGGCAGCTGAGGGACAGGGAGGCGTGCAGAAGCACTAAGCAAAACAAATACCCCGCGGGAAGGAAGAGGTGCCTGTAGACACAAGCCGTCCTCTGCCCACACACAGGGAGCACAGGCGGAGGGAACAGGTTTTCGTCAAAATCAAAACTTTTGGGGATCGTTATTGCGATTAAACCATTCTCCACTTCTGAAGGGAAATTCATTTCCTCTGAACATCCACGTGGTGGGCTGGAGAATCAGAAAGAGCTGGAAGGCTCTTTGCTAACATCGGTCCTGGCCAAGGTCATATGTCATGTTCCCAATTAATGTTCCAGAAAACCAAGCCTTGGTAATTAATGCTTATGGTGAACTGAAAGGCATGCACCTGTCTCCCTTCCTACCACCCCTGCCTCCACAGCTGTGAAAGTAAAGCCCTGGGTCTCTGCATTCAGCAGGCGCGGGAGCTCAGCCCACCCCCCAGAGGAGGAGCTGCGGGAATCAGAATGGAGGACAAAGAGGTTACATCGGGGTTTGCTCTCCATCCTCCTTGGGCCATGTAATGGCTGGGGAAGAAGACTTCCTTAAAACGATTAATAAATTCCAGTGGGCAGTGATTCTTAAATTTTGCATAAATCTGGGGTATTTACTTACTAGATAACTAAAATTGAGTGTGGACTGCATGCCAGGCACCACTCCAAGAGCTCTGCAGGAATTACTGCTTTAAAAATCAGTCCTGGACTCGGAGAGGAAGGAGGCCTGGGTCCCACAGCTCGGAAGTGCCAGGGCAGGGACCAGACCCGTGCTCTCAGCCATGAAGCGGGGCCCAGCCCGAGGAGGAAAGCCGGCACGGGTGCAGGCGGGCCAGGCCTCTCTTCCCTTCGAGCAGCCTTGCTCCTGGGTGCAGGCCCCTCCCACGGTCCCTGTTGGTGGCTCTCTGCCATGCCTGGTCTAGAATCCACTGGAAAAGATCCCTCTCCAGGGACTGCACCATTCCACAACAGCCGGACCTCCCCCTCAGAAAGCCTTAGGGAGAGCGAGCGCTCACGCAGGGGGCATCTACTCGCCCTGACACCTGATGGCCTTGACGGGACCCGCGCCATCAGACGCACACAGGCCACCATCGCGTGGCTGCCGAAGGCCCAGCAACAGCAGCCTGGCCGCCTGGGGTTCCGAGGCCAGGATTCCCCATCAGTGGGGCGGGGAATGGTTTCTTCTGTCCGGGGACAGTCAGGCGAGGACAAAAGGTCTGATGGGGACAGGAGAAGGCGGGCGGCCAACCTGTCAGGAAGTCAGAAGGACGAGGCAGGAGTTTGCTCTGGTTTATGCCCTTAAATGAGTCTCCTTAGAGTAACCTCGTCAGGAGTCCTGGGGGAAAAAACCTGAAAAACATGATCCCCCCCCCACTGAGACTCCCAGTGGGGTGCTCAGGACTGTTAGAAGGGGGGAGGGGTAGCGATTCTCTCTCCTGTTCCCCTGCACATGGAGCTCTGTTTTGCATTCAGGATGTTCCCCAGGAGGCTCATCACCGGGAGAATCTCCTGCACCGAGCGAGCGTCTGGTCTTCGGCAGCCGCAGAGCACAAGCCGCCCTGGCCACTGCGCTGCCTTTGAGCACACTGGGCGGACTGTCCTGCCCTGTGAGGCCCGACAGGGGTCCCTGGAAGTTTTTAATCCTCTCGACTTAACAGCGGCAGCTTAGGTAGCTCCCCCCGCACCCCCCCATCATTTAACCTAACGGACAAAACCTGGAGGTGCGGTACGGGAAGTCACTACTGAGGACAGTCGTGTGTCCTTTGCCCCCCGACAGAGCCCCTTGCCACCCACGGCCATCGCCAGCAGGTCAGGGACCGTCTTGCTGGCCCGAAGCTCCCAGCGTAAGATTCTGCGTGTGTCGCTCTACTGTCCCGAGCAAACTGGGCCGCCACGGCAAACACAGCGATGACGCGCGGGGATCGCGGCACCCGGAGCGAAAACCAAAGACCCCTGCCGTGGGTCTGCGGCTCCGGGGCCTGGAGCGGCCCATGGCAGTGAGTCTGGAAGGTTCTGAAACGGAGCCAGTGCCTCCTTCCCAACAGAGCTGCAGGCGGCCTGGGTCCAGGCTCTGGCTCCTGTTGGTGAGGACCAGCTGTCCTCGGGAGCCACCGGTAAGCTGGGGATTCCCTGGGGCCCAAGACAGGTTCCAAGTACACACAGGAGTGAAGGGGCCATGCATGAGGCCCCCCAAGGAACCCACTTTCCTTATCTGACAGAGATGGAAACACGGCATAGGGCTGATGTCGTGACATGATTCCTACTTTGTCCCTGAAGAGTTCCCGAAATGCCCACGTGGAGAGGTAGCCTCCTGAGCCAGAATATTCTCACTCCCTCCCTCCCCACCTCCATCCCCCCAGCCAGTTTCTAGAACTTTCTTTTCAGTTTCAGAAGCTGCTGCCTCATAGTGGTGGCCTTTCCGGACTCACACATTCATGCCCGTCTGCTTGCACACAGGAGGACGCTGTCGCCTCCAGGTGATGGGGCGGCCTCTGTCTCGTCCATCCGTGTCCGGGCCCAGCACCAGCCTGGCCACAGGGCAGGGGCGACATTCAGCACACATTGGATTTATGAGCTGAACTGAGAGCTAGGCAGACAGACAAACATGCTCTCTGTTGCTACTGAAAGCAGGTGGCTCCTTCTAACAGAAGCAGGGATGTCGTTATCTGCCAGCAGCCGGCCGACAGGTGACGGACGAGCGACCGCCTGCGAGAGCAGCGGGGGAAATGGACGAGTGAGTGGTCCGCAGCCACAGAAACCTGCGGTGGGACCCTGACGGGCTCGCCACGGCTGGCAGGCTTCCAGGGGGACGACAGTGATGACCTTCAGCTCCTACTCACCGCCCCACGCTTTCTACCCAACGTCAACTCCACACACGCTCTGGGGAACTACTGCTTTGAGCCTTCTCACTTGACACTGCTTTGCACCCCAGCATCCTGGAGGTGTGGCTTCTCCATGGGCAAGTTCCCGCATCTGTGGGCTCCCAGACCCCTCGCCTGCTCCTGATCCCAACCGAGAACCTCCCCCAAACACGGACCGCACCTCACCTCTGAACCCCCCACAGCGCCAGACGCAGGCCTTCGCACACAGTGGTGCTCAAACGTGAGTTTGCCCCCATCCGCCCGCTGACTCTTGTAAGTCAGGAACGTGAAAGGGATGTCATGACATCTGATTTCATCAGGCATTTTGACATGACCATGACATCCTGGCCTTTCCAATTCTTTCCAATTTCCAAATTCTTTCCAATTTAAGGAACCCTTCCCTCAGACACTCCCATTCGAGGGAGCAGACCCAAGTCTTGGACCTGCCCTTGTGCGGAGAGCGCCTCAATTCTGTGTCCTGTCTTTGAAATTCTAAGGCTCTCAAGAGGCCCTCGGGGAAGCTACGAGCTGTGGGATGCCTGCTGGAATTGTGCGGGTTAGGGAGGCGGCCGGCGGCCCTCTCACACCACGGAGAGGCCACCTTTGTGACTTGCTGGGAACCCCAGAGCCTCCCGCCGCACCCTGAGAAAAACCAGGAATAAAGAGTCCACGTTCGGAGGTGAGTCTAACTCCCGGGTCCCTGCCGCCATCCCTATAAACCCGTCAGCCTCGCCTCACAACGGACCCGTGGAGGCCACTAGCGGACATGTGCAGCACGCGGGTGTCCGAAGGGCCGCCCGGCCAGCAGCGGCCGGCCCTGGCCCAGCGCACGGCCCCGGGGCGCCCACCTCGTTCTTCAGGCTCCGGGCCAGGAAATGCTCCGCCACGTGCGCGGGCAGCACGTTCTCCAGCAGCACGCGGTTCAGGTTCTCCATGGTCTCTATCTCCTCCCGCTCTTTTTTGAACTTGTTCTTCCACAAGAAGTCTAACCTACAGTAATATTCACTCTGTTACAAGAGGACACAGAGGTAAAGAAACGATAGGGCATCTTGTCCTGCCAGAGAGCGGAGGTTTTCAAGAGAAAACAAAAAGAATGAAACAAAACTGAAAAAAGAACCCCCCCGAACAGAACGGTCTCCCTCCCTACGAAGCCCGCGGCTGCCCCCGCGTCTGTCCCCGCCAACCCTTCACCTGCACTGGCACAAAAGCAAGTTTGGGAAAGAACCAGCCTTGGGGACAGGATGGGACGGGGTGGGGGGCGGTGAGCAGTGATGGCAGTGACTGGAGGCTTCTTGCAAAGTTACGTTAATGAAAAGATGGCTCGCATTATCTTTGGAGAAGAGGCATAATGGGGTATAAACAATGAATGAATGAAACATGGGAAATGCATTAGCGGAGAGAGCGCCCTGTGGCATAATTTGCAGTTAAAAAACAAGGGTGCTCATTTGTGGCAGTTTGCCTTGACTCCTTGCAAATCAGTTCTCCGCACCACAAAATTCTGAGACTAAGTATTCACTGAAAATTTCATCTTTCTTCATTTAGAATGGCATTGTGCTGAGGGAATGACATTGTGTTTACCCAGAAGTTCGTTTGGGGATCATTTAATTAAGATGATGCCTGCTAGTAAAAATGTACGTGTTCATGCTTTATCATGTAGTGAAATTTAATGTGTGTGTGTGTGTGTGTTTTAACTGTTATTATTAACGTAGAGATAGAGAAGTCTGCTTCCTAGGAAAGGGTTTCTTTGATTTTGGCATTGTGTTACATCGCTATGATAGAAATGATTTTATATGGTGAAACAGCCCTAAAAGAATCCTCCTGTGAGACCAGGACCTAATGGGGTGAATTCCAGCCAAAGAGTCACTTCCTGACAAAAAAAAAAAAAAAAAAAAAAAGCAAAGAAGAAATCAATGCTGGGGTCTGTTTTATTGGTTTGATTAACTGTATCAGAGCAGCACAAACCACACAACACACAGCCTCCCATGCACAGCCGGCAGCTAAAACAATTCACATTTGGAAACCTGAAAGAACAATGATCATTCACCATTTAGGTTTGATTCAGACCACGTTACGATGTGCTCAGAAATTATTCCTCCTCCTCTGGTGGGGAATTTATTTTTACTTTGTAGAGGCTTTTTTTTTTTTTTTAAGACTGCAAATGAGATATTTTTAATGTTTGTTTATATTAAACTTTTACATTAATGCCAAATCTTCCACATTCTGCACTTACAGAAATCCTGCCCTGCACTTCCTGGAAAAAGCCTGTTGCTTGGAGAATAGAGTATTTGTTTGGGTTTTGGGGGATGACCCCGTGGTGTGGCTGGTTCTAAACTGAGATGACTTGGCAATCCCTGATGGTGGCATCGAGGAGACCCAGATGCACACTTGGGATCCGACAAAGCGACCCGGGGAGGAGCCCAGGAGTGGGCAGGGCAGGCAGCAGGTCCAGCGCAGGGGACTATGTGGGGTTTCCAGGAGCCTTACTAAGGGGTGGTCAGGCCTCCCCAGTGACCGAGACCGCATCGCAGGCAGCACCTGGCAAGTCTCTTATGAAAGGGACAGTGATGCTTTGGGACCAGCTTCCCTGGACTGAAAGCAACATTCCGGCAGGTGCTCACCTCCCACCTCCCCAGGGCTTCTGCTAGAGGACCCGCTCCTTGAAGGACAAGCCCATGAGAAACTCACAGAGAACCCCCAATGGAAGACAGATGTTTCCATCCCAAACCAACTGAATGGATTCAATGGTGTCCCCCAGAAAGACAGTTCCAAGTCCTTGTCTCCAGACTCTGGGACTGAGACCTTCTCTGGAAACAGACTCTGAAGGTGTAATTTAAGGAGATCCCGCGGGTCGGCTTGAGATGCAATGACTGTGTCCTTACACGAGAAAGGAGAGGGGGGGCTCGGACACAGACACCCGGGGCAGGTCAGACGGAGGCTGCAGTGCGGTGGGGGGGCATGGGAAGCCACTGTCCCCAAGACACTGCATGTCCCTTCAACGAAAACAGCAGTGCTGCCTTGTGATGCTGTGTCTCCACATCCTTGCCCACCTCCCAGAGTCTGGGTCTACTTGACCGTTCCCAGGGCCCAGATACCACGCAGAGACGTGGACTTTGCTCTTCATGTGTGCTGGCAAGGTGAGCAGGAACAGGAAGAGCCTGGAAGGAGCACCAGGCTGTTTCTGGGAACCTCACTGCTGTCCTTCACACTGGACACAGCCTCAAGGGCAGTTCTTGCTTTGTCTAGTTCTGAAAACAAGCCAAGGAATTAGAAGGGTTTACATCTTTCTACACGGACAGAAGAGGGGGTCCCGGGCAGGGTAGGAGGCGGCAGGCAGCGTGTGAGTCCACGCCTTCCTGGGCTCTGAAGCCTTGCACACAGGGACCTCAGCCTAACTGAGGCCACCAGACTGCCACCTGCCCAGATCTGTTTCTTGTAGGACGTGTAGAATGCAGACCCTCAATGTCGTGTGTGCTCATTTAAACTCAGGAGAAATACAGAGAGTCTCTGTTTCTCAAAAGAGGCCCCTGAATTCAGGCAGACATTTTTTTTTTTACCACAGACTGTATTTCAATCCCAGCTCTTTTCCAGGAGGTGTGTTATGGTCTTATTTAGGTTTCTCAGATACCCAGAGCAATATTTAGCATATGCTCATTTGCTCAGAAAGCAAAAGCATCACCATCATTTCACAAAAGATGGTCATGGGGCAGAGAGGTCATGAGGACAAAGGACAACAAAAATAAGTTGCAAAATGTCCACACTGTTGTTCTTAAAAAACACACACACACACACACACACACCCGGGAAGTCCCGAGTCCCTGCCTATTTATGAAACTTAAAAGCCTTATTTTAAATATCAGACATTTGTGACCTACTTGTGATTTCAGAAGGGCATGCAGAGCGCTAGATCACAAAAATGTGGACGTTCCTGTGAGCCCAGAAGACTTGGGACCTTCATCTTGGCTCACCCTGGCACATCCCGACGCCGGCTGTCAGGGAATGATCGTTAACACCATCGCCCCTGGAAGGAGCAGGGACTTCTCAGACCCCTGGGTGTCTGTATGATCTGTTGTCAACATTAGTGACGTAACAAGAAAAGACTCCTTATAAGACTGGGGTCAGAGTTATTGTGTTAAATTATGCCCCACCATGATATGATCTGGAACCCTTTGGGTTATCTCACGCCAGAGAGTAATGGATCTTGGGCAGCCACTGGAGGCAGCCACACGGCCACGTACATAGTGGTACTGTGCGCTTGTCACCGCAGTGACCAATAAGAGTGGGGAGAATTCGGTTTGATTTCTAGGTCCTTAAAAGGTACTGTTGTGAAGCAACCTTGAGTGATCAAGGGAGGAGAAAATGAAGGACCAAACGTCCCTGGGATGAAATGGAGAAACAGGAGACCCCGCAGAGGGGCCGCCCTGTGTCTGGAGGAGTGACCACACAGGTGATATTCTGCATGGAAGCCCGTTTCTTTCCCATCTTTCACTTCTAACAGGGTTTCCTGAGAGTGGACATGCCTTTTCTCCAAGAGTGAGAGCAGTAAGCAGGTCAAAAGTGGAGAAAGCCAGGTCTCGGGAGAATTGATGAAGCAGGAAAAAAGCGCAGGCATGGTTTAGTGGGTCACCTGAAACGTGCAGAGGCTCAAGACTACAAGCACACGGCAGGGATGGAGGCGGCGTGGGCTGGGGAGGAGACAGGGTGTTCTAGAACTCTGCAGCAGGACCACAGCAGCTCCAGGGAGACTGGCGCTCCCAGGAAGGCATGAGGGGAGGCGACCGTGTTTCCAGGCCGCTGGACTGGCAGCCACGGATCTGGCCTCTGCTCTCACTGTGCTGTCATGTCACTGTGCCTTTCAGCTGTTTGGGGACATCTATCTAATTTAAGTGGCTTTGCACTTAGTTGGTTATTTCTATATAAATCGCTTTTCTGCGTCACACCATCCATCCAAGAATTCCAAGCAAACTCTGGTGAAGGCAGAGTGCATGGCGTGCCGCGGGTCTTTGTTCTCTGGGCTTTCGTGCTCGCGTGCAGCGAGAGGAAGAACACTGTCCTTGAAAACCCTGCACCTCGGCCGCTCCTTGGAGACCAGAAGCGGGGGGGGGGGGCTAGGAGGGACAGTGCCCGTCACAGCACAAAAGACGATTTTTGAACAGAGGACTATAATTGAGGAGGGGCTGCAAGTGATGGCAAAGATACTCATACCCCTTCCTAAGAAAAAAGCCACCCTTTCTGAAATGCAAACAAAACCCCAGTGCAGGGGGTATTTTTCCAAAGAGCGTCAGCTACTGAGAGAACATTCTTGTCAGCTTACAAAACCCACCACGTTCTTTTGAGATGTCACGGGAAATGGGCTCACATCTCTACCGTTGGCAAAGTTTGCCTCTTGTGGGAGAAATGAGAGACCTTTTCCCTTTCCCTACACACGTCCACCCACATTTCTCCTAAGTGATACAATTATTCTGATGTGTTTGCTTGAAAGTCGCTACAAAGCACATCAGCGAAGTATTACCATGATTATCACGGGCGGACTCTGTTTTTAGAACCGAAGTCGAGTCCACGTACGAACCAAGTATTACTAACACAGCACGTGAGAGGAAGTTACGTGAACAAGCGATGTCTTACCTGTCTACCCAGAACGAGCAGTGTGACGAAGAATATAAAGAGAGACACTGAGCCCATGGTCTTCAGGTCTTTCCAAATGCCTGGTCTATTAGAGAACAAACAGAGAGACAGACAGACAAAAGCAATACAAAACAACATACATACAGGACTTAGAATTTCCATATCAACAACTTGAGAACCTCCAGTGCCCGTCTTTCTACGCCAGCCGAACACACGCCTTTTAGATACACCCCAGGCCCAGATGGCACCCAAACCAAACAAAATCATCCCTATTTTGAGAGCTTACTAACAGAAGATTCTTTCAAGTTAACAGACTCCTTACTTTCACTCCAAGCTCTAACAAACATAAAAGAAAAGAACAGAGGCATGTGAATAGCATTTTCTTTATCCTCCTAGATCAGTATGGGTAATTTGACATAAAATTTCTTCAACCATTAAAGTGATCACTCTCAGAAAGAGACAGTGTGCTAGAAATTAACAATCATGTCAGGTAAAAAAAAAAAAAATGGAGTAGGGAACTTAATTCCTACCAGCTGCTGTCCCCTATGATTATGTAGTTTCTCATAACTTTTTTGGCAGGCAGTTCTCAGACTGTCTTCCGTGTGATTTTGTGACACAAAGGTGACACGCAGATAGGAACTCTCAGTCCGCTGTCCTGTTTCCCCTGGGGTCCAGGTAGACCTCGGTCATTCATCCTTGCCCGAGTCCTCACCACAACCCTGCAGGCCATGGTCACCCCCCTACGTGGCGTCGGCATGCACGGTGGGCACGAGATGCCCAGACATTCCCTCCGTGTCATTCCGGGTGTCTCTGTGGGAGTGTTTTCTGGTTGAGATTCACACTTGAATCAGTAACCTGAGTCAACAGATTGCCCTCTGTAATGCAGGTCAGCCTCGCCCCGTTAGCTGAAGGCTTTTGTGGAAGAGAAGGCTGACCTCGCCCCAGTGAGAGAGCATTCCCTCCTGCCTGACTGCCTCGGAACTCCAACCCTGGCTGCTCCTGGCTCTGCAGCACTTTCTGGCCTTCCGTCTCCAACTGGGCCATTCATGACTCAGATTTTGGATTTGCCAGCCTCCGTGATTGTGTGAGCCAGTTCCTTGCGATAAACCTCTTGATTGGTATTATATTTATACACAATATTTATATCCTATTGGTTCTGTCTCTCTGGAGTACCCTGACTAATACAGCATGGAAGGAGACATCTCCTGCCATCCTTGGGGAGACCCGCACAGCTGACAAATGACGGATCTCCCACATACAGTAGTGAATAAGACTTGAAAAAGAAATTATGTAATAAGACTTGAAAAAGAAATTATGATTATGTATGGACATATGTCACATAAGCAGCATAGATCATGTGTAATTAAATTGAAGAAATACCAGGTAATTACTTTCTGCTCCCCTCAGCCCCTTCAGTTTTGCTATTAGAGCTGTCACAGGCTCAGAAAGGGACAACTTCATTTCTTAGAATCAGTTCTGGGCAAGCAGGAAAGTGGCAGCTCCCAGCTTACTTCATGCTCAGGAACTGGTGACCTCCGTTTAGCTGGGGAGCTCACATGCTTGCTGCCCAGCTGGTTTAGTAGAGAGGAAAGAGCTCCGAATGGAGGCTCAGCCTTTCTGGAGAGTTCTCTGAAGCCCTAAGTCCTTCTAGCACCAAGACTTGTCACCAAGACTTGTGAGTTGCACCTGCTTTGAGGTTTTCCTGTTTCTCTACCGAGGGTTCAAGGGCTGATGACGTAAGAGTCCATGTGGCAGTGGCCAGGCTCAGGTGGGCTTTGGTGTAGGGTAACCCATGGAGGAACTGAGGCTCCTCTCCTCTTGTCGATCTCTGGGACCTGGGTCAACCTCTCCAAACCTCACCCCGGGCATCAGCCAAAGGGGGTCACAGTGCCCATCTTATAGGCTGTCCTGGTCACTACATCCCCTGGTCTGATACAGGGGAGGCACTTGAGAGTTTCAGTACTAGCTGCAGAGTGACAAGGGAGGGGACGGAGCTGGAGAGGTAGAGAAAAGGCGCAGAAAATGTAGGTTGGTGAATTAGCATTAACAGAGTGAAAGATCCAAGGGCAAAGGGAACTTGGAGGCAGAGTGACAAGTCTTGGTGCTAGAAGGACTTAGGGCTTCAGAGAACTCTCCAGAAAGGCTGAGCCTCCATTCGGAGCTCTTTCCTCTCTACTAAACCAGCTGGGCAGCAAGCATGTGAGCTCCCCAGCTAAACGGAGGTCACCAGTTCCTGAGCATGAAGTAAGCTGGGAGCTGCCACTTTCCTGCTTGCCCAGAACTGATTCTAAGAAATGAAGTTGTCCCTTTCTGAGCCTGTGACAGCTCTAATAGCAAAACTGAAGGGGCTGAGGGGAGCAGATGTTTATAAATAATGCTGGCTACCACGAACTTTAAACCCCTCTTCTCCCCTATATAGACTATACTGACGCCATCCTCCCCAAGGAAAGTGGCACAACACAGCCAACGTTCTCATATGTGCGGGCAGAGTTTGACATTTTCGTGTTGCTTCATGAACCTTCTGGACATTTGTAATTCCAGGGGCCTGAGGAAGCAGCTGTAACAACTCCTTCCACCCTCACCCGTTACCCCCGAACTAAGAGTAAAACGTTAGCTCCCAGGTCAGGGTCTTGTAGCAGCTTCAGCAGCACAGCTAATCCGAACGCAGGTCCTCCTTGCATGCCCAGGTAAGGGACCAGAAGTCCCAAACACGCAGAGCCGGCCCACGTCCCCATCACTGATGGAGAGAGGGATGTAGGATCCTCTTTATGCAATTCGGGGCCTGGCTGGGTTTTCAGTTAATCACACAGAAGATACAGGCAAGCCAGCCTTTTCTGGGACTCCTCACATTAATGCATTTGAACACTGGTTTAGGGGCAGAAATGCTCTAGACCACTCGTCTCCCACATCTGCAGGCGTGAGGACGAGCGGTGGGAGAGGTGGGGACCTGGAGGAAGAAAGACAAGGGAAGATAAGACAAGTAGTTGCTGGACCAGACCTAAATGCGCCTTGGAAATAATAAGGCACGTCCAGCCCATACAACGGACTTGTGCGCCAGCACACAAATACCTTTTCCCCTCCTGACCTGCTGTCTCAACGAAGAAGGGTCGTGCTGCCCGTTCATGGATGGCATTTAGGTTTTTCAAAACCTTCTCTTATTCATCCAGCCAAAAAGGATGGCTGGTTCCTGTAGGAGCCCTTCTCTCCTGTGCGGGCCGTGCATGGGCGAGTGCCAGACGGCTCCTGCAGTCTGAAAGAGAAATCTGTCCATCCACAGATGCATTCCTGGGTTACCTGCTCCTTGTGCACTTGTGGAAGATGCAGGGAGGAAGGGGAGTGTGCTGTGTAGACAGAGCATCCAGATTCCGTGGGAAAAATATCCCAGGATTTAGACGAGGCAATTGTGTTGATGATCACAGTTGGTTTCTAGAACTTTTGAAACAAGGTACTACAAGCTGGGTGGCTCAAAACAACGGAAGTTTATCATTTCACAGTTCTGGAAGCCAGATGTCTGACATCAAGGCGCTGGCAGGACAGTGCTCCCTCTGAAACTTGGGGGGACATCCTTCCTTGCTTCGTTATGGCTTCTGGTGGTTGGCCCCCAATCCATGGTGTCTTTGGCTTGCCACAACTTCATCTCAGTCTCTGCCTCCATCATCAAAGGGCATTCTCTCAACACGGCCATCTTTTTATGAGAATATTGGCCCTGTTGGGTTAGGGCCCCCCCCCCTACAGTAGTAGGACTTACTCTCAAACAAATCCATCTGCAACTACCCTATTCCAAGTAAGGCCACACTGTGAGGTAGGGGGTTAGGACTTCACCGTGTCTTCTTTTGGGAGAGACAATTCAATCTATAAGAATCGTGTTGGTTATTCAGATAAAAATGGCAGCTAGTAGGGTGTGAGGCCTCCTTCTCTCTCTTAGGTTTTAAGGTTGACATCCATCCTGGACTTTCTGCTTGTCTGGTTGTGCCATCTCTGAGTGATGAAGTAGGGGACACAGCACTAACTGGGAAAGTCTCTAATTCAGTGACAGTTCTAGCCAAAATGTGACTGAATATGCTTTCTTTCATACCTCAAAATTGGGCTCTGGAGACTCAGATGCCCAAACAAGCCTGCAGCCACACACGAGTTTACAGTGGGTCCTCATCCCGAGGCTGCTAAGGGAGCAATCATTCTGGCCCTCAAGTTTTGAGAGTATAAAAGATCAAAGAAACCTAAAAAATTAGATGAGTAATATGGAGGAATTGCCCAGTGGATCAGTCTCTAACCTAAAGGCAAATGATTCAGTCGTGGTAACAGATGACATTTTTTATTCTCAGGAGAGAAAGCAGTCCAGGCATGGAAACACAAACACGATCTTACTATTTAAAATCTATGTTTTCCTAGATGAAATAGGCCTCTCTTATTTTTAAGAAGTTCCTAAAGAAACTCACTATTATATGGTAACTCTTTTGTTTGTTTGTTTGTTTCAAGTTTTTGTTTAAATTCCAGTTAGTTAACATACAGCGTCATACTGGTTTCAGGAGTAGAATTCGGTGATTCCTCACTTCCATACCACGCCCAGTGCTCATCACGGCAAGTGCCCTTAATCCCCATCACACATGAAGCCCACTCCTGCCCACCTCCCTCCAGAAACCCTCAGTTCAGAGTCTCTCATGGTTTGCCTACCACTCTGATTTTATCTTATTTTATTTTTCCTTCCCTTTCTCTATACTCACCTGTTTTGTTTCTTAAGTTCCACATAGGAGTGAAATCATATGGTATTTGTCTTTCTCTGAACTGACTTATTTCACTTAGCATTATACACTCTAGCTCCACTCATGTTGTTGTAAGTGGCAATTTCCTTTTTATGGCTGAGTAATATTTCATTGTGCATATATATATATATACACACACACATACACATATATATGTGTGTGTATAAATATAAATACAAATATATATATGTGTGTGTATCCACACACACACACACACACACACACACATACACAACTTCTTTATCCATTCAACAGTTGATGGACCTTTGGGATCTTTCCATAATTTGGCTATTGTTGGTAGTGCTACCATAAATATCAGGGGGCACGTACCCCTTTGAATCTCTATTTTTGTAGTACAATTGCTGGGTCCTAGGGTAGCTCTATTTTTAACTTTTTGAGGAACCTTCGTGCTGTTCTCCAGAGTGGCTGCACTGGCTTGTGTTCCCATCAAAAAGGCAAGAGGTTTCCCCTTACTCTGCATCCTCGTCAATATCTGTTGTTTCCTCAATTGTTAATTTTACCCATTCTGATGGGTGTGAAGTGGTATTTCATCACTGTTTTTAATTTCTATTTCCCTGATGATGAATGATGTTGAGCGTCTTTTCATGGGTCTGTTGACCATCTGCATGTTTCTTTGGAGAAATGTCTACTCATGCCTTTTGCCCATTTCTTAATGGGATTATTTGGTTTTTGGGTGTTGAGTTAGATAAATTCTTTATAGATTTTGGATACTAACCTTTTTCAGGTATATCATTTGTAAATATCTTCTCCCAATCTGTAGACGGCCTTTTAGTTTTGCTGGTTGTTTTGTTTTGCTGTGCAGAAGCTTTTCATCTTGATGGGGTCCTGATGGTTCATATTTGCTTTTGTTTCCCTTCTCTCCGGAGATGTGTCCGGTAAGAAGTTGCTGCAGCCAAGGTTAGAGAGGTTGCTACCTGTGTTCTCCTCTAGGATACTGATGGTTTCCTGTCTCACATTTAGGTCTTTCATCCATTGGGAATTCTATTTGAGACACCTTCCATACATGTTCCAGACTGGCTGCACCAGCTTGCATTCCCACCAACAGTGTGAGAGGCTTCCCCTTTCTCCACATCCTCGCCAACACCTGCTGTTTTCTTGTTTGTTTTTATCCATCCAGTCCATCTTGCCTTTTGGGTAGAGAATTCTACTTCCATTGAGAGTAACACTGATTGGCGAGGACTTACGAATGCCCTGTTATTAATAGTTCCCTGGCTGTTCTTCAGCTCCTCTGTTCCCTTCTTTTTTAGGTTTTGTGTTCCTTGAAGTTTTTCATTGCTTTCTTCAACTTGACAGAGCAGTTACACCTTCGAGTTAATTGAGTCTGGGAAGGAAGTGCCCGCAAGCTGCCTGGGTTGGCCGTACCCCCTGCTCTATGCCTCTTGCTCCCTCTTGTGGTGGACTTCGTTTCTTTTCTTTCTTTTTAATTATGTTCCATTATGCACTGTACAGTACATCGGTAGTTTTTGATGTTGAATGTTTCATGTAGTGTTCAATGACTCATTCGTTACGCATAACACCCCACGCTCATCACAACACGTGCCCTCCTTAATACCCGTCACCCTGTTACCCCTCCCCTTTGAAACTCTTAATTTGTTTCCCAGGGTCCGTAGTCTCTCATGGCTCGTCTCCCTCTCTGATTTCTCCCCTTCAGATTTCCCTCCCTTCCCCTGTGGTCCTCCGTGTTATTCCTTATGTTCCACATACGAGTGGAACCATATGATAATTGTCTTTCTCTGCTTGATTTACTTCACTCAGCATAATCCCTCCAGTCCTGTCCATGTCAATGCAAATGGCCTTTCTGATGGCTGAGTAACATTCCATGCATCTGTACCTTTGCGGTAAATATCTAGTAATGCAATTGCAGGGTCACAGGGTAGTTCTATTTTTAAGTTCTTGAGGAACCTCCATACTGTTTTCCAGAGCGGTTGCACCAGCTTGCATTCCCACCAACAGTGTAGGAGGGTTCCCTTTTCTCCGCATCCCCACCAGCATCTGTCCTTTCCTGACTTGTTAATTTTAGCCATTCTGACTGGTGTGAGGTGGTTTCTCATTGAGGTTTTGATTTGTATTTCCCTGATGCCAAGCGATGTCGAACAATTTCTCATGTATCTGATAGCCATTTGTATGTCTTCATTAGAGAAGTGTCTGTTCATGTCTTCCGCCCATTTTTTGACATGATTATCTGTTTCGTGTGTGTAGAGTTTGAGGAGTTCTTTGTAGATCCTGGAATCAGCCCTTTGTACTGCCATTTGTGAATATCTTCTCCCATTCCGTGGGTTGCCGCTTTGTTTTGTTGACTGTTTCCTTTGCTGTGCAGAAGCTTTTGATCTTGATGAAGTCCCAAAAGTTCATTTTTGCTTTTGTTTCTTTTGCCTTTGGGGACATGTCTTGAAAGAAGTTGCTGTGGCTGATGTCGAAGAGGTTCCTGCCTCTGTTCTCCTCTAGGATTCTGATAGATTCCTGCCTCACATGGACGTCTTTCATCCATTTGGAGTTTGCCTTTGTGTACGGTGTAAGGGAATGGTCAAGTTTCATTTTTTTGTAGGTAGGTATCCAATTTTCCCAGCACCACTTATTGAAGAGGCTTGTCTTTTTTCATTGGGTATTTTTCCTGCTTTGTCAAAGATTAGTTGACCATAGAGTTGAGGGTCCATATCTGGGATCTCTATTCTGTTCCACTGGTCTATGTGTCTGTTTTAGTAACAATACCATGCTGTCTTGGTGATCACAGCTTTGTAATATAGCCTGAGGTCAGACACTGTGATGCCTCCAGCTCTGTTTTTCTTTTTTATCATTCCCTTGGCAATTCAGGGTCTTTCTGGTTCTAGCTCTTGTTCTAGCTCTTTGAAAAATGCCACTGGTATTTTAATAGGAATGGCACTGAAAGTGTAAATTGCTCTAGGCAGTATAGACATTTTAACAATGTTTATCCTTCTGATCCATGAGCATGGAATGGTCTTCCATCTTTTTGTGTCTTCTTCAATTTCTTTCATGAGTGTTCTGTAGTTTCCAGAGTATAGATCCTTTACCTCTTTGGTTAGGTTTATTCTTAGGTATCATATGGTTTTTGTTGCTACTGTAAACGAAATCTTGTGGCAGAGTTCTTACATTTTCACACCTCCTCTCCATCGGGCAGGGCACCAGGCAGAGTACTGACAGCCTCCTTTTGTTTTCCCAAACAAAACTTGCTAAAGTCTGTGGTCTGTCTCTCCCTGGCCCAAGATTTGAGCCGGCTTTCTGTGTGTGCTCACCAGCCATCTGCCAAAGCGTGGGAGCGTGGGCAGGGAGCCGGCCACGGGGTCGGGGTGCGGGAGGTGCGGGGATCCGTGGGCGAGGTGTTCCTAGAGTCTCCTGGGCGGGCTTCTCAAAGGAGGCCATGATGCAGTTAGGATCCGGGTCCCTGAGTCCCTACCTGCTCCTGGCTAGCCGCTCCTTGCCCCCGTCACGCAGCTCAGGACTCAGCACTGTGGATGAAGCCAAAGGGGAGTCCCTCTGGCAGCGTCCTTCATGGCTGCTTGTTTGCATGGGAGATCTCCCTTGGGCCTCAGCTGTGCCCTCCTGGGGAAATGGGGGTGTGGGAGAGTCAAGCCGTTCCTCTTACCCACTGTAGTGTGATCAAACAATGTGCTGGAACCCCTGCTCTGGAAACCTGGACTTGCACCACAGCTTTCCAAGGCTCTGTCTGTGGGTCACTGCCCAAGTGTTTTCTAGGGGCTCCTGGACCACAGCCGAGAGGGGATAGCACTGGTTCACAGCTGCTGTAGGGCCCACAGCCGAGAGCCCGCAGGCCCATTATCTGACCCTTGAGTGCAGGAGATGCCTCTCGGGCCCTGCGGCATAAGCTGCTGGATCCCCCAGCTCCTGCAGCAGCACTTTTGTCCCCGGACAGATGCCAAACAACTGTGACTAAGGTTGGCGCTGGCAGTGGGGAGGGGTTGCAGCAAAGACACGAGAAACATCACATTCTCTCATGATGGTGAAGTCACTTCCTTCCTGTGCTTCCGAATCCCCAGAGATCTCGAAGCTCTTCCCAGCATCAGTCAGCTCTGGGCTCCCTAACACACGCCAGGCCCACAGGCTCATCCTGTCCTAGGTGTGCAAGATGAGCGTATGCACGACATGCTGACACATCTGTGGGCCGCCTGTGGAAACCCGATTTTCTTATGGAGACTTTCTGTGATCTTCCTCCTCCTCCTCTTCTTCTTTTTGTTTTTAAAGATTTACTTACATGAGAGAGAGAGAGTGTGCATGAGTGGGGGAAGGGCAGAGGGAGAATCAGCAGACTCCACACCCAGCACGGAGCCTGATGCAGGGGTTCCATCTCTCGACCCTGAAATTGTCACTTGAGCTGAAATCAAGAGTCAGATGCTTAACTGATGGAGCCACCAAGCACCCCTGTGATCTTCTTGACAACAAAGACTACACTTTCTTCATGCCATGCTGTACTCTGGCTCCAGCCCTCAGGCAAGGCATATAAAGGGTGCTCAACAGAAGTGTGTCATAAAAGCAAATGAATGAGTAGACAAATAATCATGTTGGTTTGAAACATGAGGGGCTTCCTTCCTAGACACCCTTTCCTTTCCTGGCTGGACAGAGATCCATCAGAATCAGAATCCTACGCAGTCTTCCAGAGAGGGTGGTCCGATGTCACCCAAGGACAGACGGCCCAGAGCCTCGTGCTTTCACAGAGCATCCTTCATAATGGCGAAGCAAGACATGCTGGGCTGGAACAGACGAGCACAAGGAGGGGCAAGCTCACCCTGAGCAATGAGCTCTGCAGGCAGCTGCGGGTCCGGAGAGAAGACAAGGCTGGGGCTGGGCGGTAGTGCTGGCCTCTGCTAAGGCTGTAGTTACATACCTGTGAGTATGGTCATGGTTTCGTTCTGCAGAGGTGATTTCAGGTGGGAAACAACTGGTCTCGGATGCAGTAAGGAGCAGGGCTGGGCATGGCTTTGGCCTTGGAGATGGAGGAGGTAAGGATAAGACGTATGTGTTCTGCACAGTCCACGGGCACAGGCGCTGTGAAATCTCCTGTCTCCCCTCATCCTAAAACCAAACTAAACCAAACCACACAGCCTAAAACCCGAATAGAATTCTCACAGCAGAATTCTGAGTTGAAATTACCAAGTAGCTCACTAATGGTTGCTTTTTTATAGAAAAAAAAGAAAGCTTGGTGGAACTTGAGTAGCCCTGGGATGACTGGCTTTTTTGTTAATTTGGCAGCGTGGACGACCCTCCTCCTTCTCCGACCTCCCAGGCGGCGGCTGGAGGGGGTCAGCCCCCCAGAAGCGTGTGTGCCTTACTTGCTGGAGCCGGTCCGGGGAGCAGGAATCGGGAAGGACAAGGAAGCTGAGGTATTGGGTCTGAAAGTAATTGCAAAACTTTTCAACATTAACTCGGATACACGATGGGTTAGAATGTCAATTTGAAACACCTCCTTACTTCCTGGATGGCAGGTGTGGTTACAGACCCTGTGGGTATCAGAGTGGTACCTGCTCTGTCCTTTAACTTAAAAAGAGGAGACTCTAGAGGCATTTTGGGTGCTTTGGGATACCTCCAGGACCCCCCGCTCCCAGCGGCAGACACACGAGGCTCCCCTGTCCGCTCGTCCCGATTCACTCTGCAGTTCTTCCGCCGGACTCTCAGTGAGCATCTCACTGGCGGATCCCAAGCCAGGGCGCTGTGGAAATGTGTCGCGAAATCTCGAATTCTGTGTCTTGAATGAGACGCAGGAGAAACAGAGGGGGCACGATGGAGCTGCGTCCTTCCCGGCTCGCAGTGATGCATATTTGAGCGTCTCCATCACCGTTGTTGACCCGGAGCTTTAAGGCAGTTAGAATCACACAGACATTTCCACCAGCGACCCTCCAGAGCTCCCGACGAGGCTGGGCCCTGGGTGTTGCGGCTCACGGACACGCCTCAGTTATATGCTGTCTGTGGAGGACTTGTCTTCTTCCACAAAGTGCTTAGACACTGCTGGTGAGCCCACTGGGCCCCTTGTCAGCCCCTCTGCTCGAGCCCTCCCACCCCCACACCTCCTCCAAAGCAAAGGCACGTTTCCCACACCCAGGTGAGTTAGCATCATTCTGGGTCCATGTGAAACGTAACACGCATCCCTTGAGACTTTTTAGTTCTGTAAGGTAAAAACTCACAGGAAGGATCCGACAGCGTCTTGCGGACTCTGTGGCAAGCCTCTGACATGGGAAGGGACAGTGTCTTTGAAACACAACCAGCTTCCAGCAATAGCAACACTCACGATCATCACCGTCACTGGGAAGGGCACTGGGGCTCCAGGGCCATATTGGCTGAGGGCTTTGGGAGATAGTGGCATAGGTTGGAACCAGAATGGCTATTAAATGGTTCAGTAAAGCATCCTGTACTCACAGAAAGATGGAGGATGTTATAAATGCCAAAGAAGGAAGGAATAGCTTGTTCTGGACCTTCTAAACACCAGAAACCTCGGAGCATCCTTCACCATGAAGACTGAACCGGAATCTCATAAACACAGGTGGTGATAGGTATGGGGGCATCACTGGCCTCCATTTAATGAATGCTTTATGGCACAGCTTCTCAAAGCAGTCTTTTGATCTCCCTTAGTATGCTTTCCATATTCGTCAATCTGTTAGAGTATCCTTGATGCTTTTTTCTGAATTCATTGATCTGGAGTTTTTCTAGTGCATACTTCTCCTGTTTTCTTTGTTAATCCTGTTGGCAAAAACTGCCCTGGGGCGCCTGGTTGGCTCAGTGGGTTAGAGCCTCTGCCTTTGGCTCAGGTCATGATCCCAGGATCCTGGGATCGAGCCCCGCATCGGGCTCTCTGCTTGGCAGGGAGCCTGCTTCTCCATCTCTCTCTGCCTGCCTCTCTGCCTACTTGTGATCTCTGTCAAATAAATAAATAAAAATTTTTAAACAAACAAACAAACTGCCGTGTTGGGTTGTTCTGTCCTGCTGGCCAGTCCATGATCAATGTCATGTGCGGTTGGTTCTGAAAGGTCCCTGAAACATAGGTCACGGTGAACTCCCATATAGGAAAACACCACCATCCAACTGTGTATTCAGAAGATGGCCTGGCACTGCCTCATGAGCAGAGACGCCCTCTCGGACCTCGCCCTTGAACTACAAGACTACAAACAAAGTGGATGCTTTCCAGCTGTCCCTGGAAAGACACATCGTCAATGAGCTTCTGCCTTCAGGGAAGAAGATGACGTGAGACTTCGTTACAGCCAGTACTGGGGCCCTTCTGACTATTTGGGAGTGCACCTGCTCTCAGTCATGTATCCAACAGATGTTTATCGAACAGCTCCTTACTTCCTGGATGGCAGGCGTGGTTACAGACCCTGTGGGTATCAGAGTGGTACCTGGTTTAGACCCGCTCTGTCCTCAATTCGAGACTATCTAGTATCGCATCGTAGAAAAGGAGACGGCAGACAACGCAGCCCAGGCCATCCACTGGGGGGACATTCTCTGTCTCTGC
Source organism: Mustela nivalis (assembly GCF_964662115.1). NCBI lineage: Eukaryota > Metazoa > Chordata > Mammalia > Carnivora > Mustelidae > Mustela > Mustela nivalis. The sequence goes on from NC_139022.1 coordinate 174,640,453, forward strand.
AGGGCGAGAAGGCTGCTAGGTCCTCAGCAGAAACTTGAGGTAGATTGGCTGGTGGTGCCTGGGGCCGACATGGGTGCCAGTCCAGAGGCCATGGTGGGCACCAAGGATACTCACTGCTGCAGCCAAGCGCACACTCCAGAAAGAAGACCAGGATAAGAACCAGGAAGCTAGGAGTAGAAACGGAGGGCAAGGATGCAAAGACCAGAAATAAGTCCGAAAAGAGACAGGACCAAGCTCATCCTCAGTGACACAGATGAGCTCAGTCAGGAAGCGATATGCTGCTTGGCGCTCCTGGGAGCCCCTCCCTGAAGGGGGCCTCTGGCTGTGGGATTTAGGAATGTCCCATCTCAAGGCACTTCCCCAAATCAAGGGGCTTTCGTTTTTCTAAGGATCCTAGCAGAAAGAGTTGTGTCAGCATCGACACGGGGCAAAGGATGGGGAAAGCCTTCGCAGGTGTTTGGTGGGAAAAATATCCTGACATTGACATTGAGTTCCAGAGTTCCATCAGACACACACTGAGGCTGGAGAAATCAGGAGGGAGGTGCAAACTCCTGCCCCGAAGAGTCTCTCATTTGGGTATTCAACGGACTTTGAGAAGATGTGTTAATTTCAAGGTGTTCTGTTTCTCTGCCGGTAACGGTCATCGTTCGGTGGAGGAATGCTTCTTCACCCTGGGGGTCCTGTGGCAGCTCACATAGGAAGCGGGTGTGGAAATGCCAGGACCTTGCTGAGAGGAGGCGGCTGGGGAGACAGGTGCACTCCTCCTCCTGGCAGGATGCTGGCTTCTGTGGGAGTGAAGGCAGGTCCCCGAGGCCTCTCGGGTCAGCCCTCTCGAGCTGTAAGTTTCTTAGAAAGACAAAACTAGGAGAAGACTCACAAAAGATCTTGGAGGAAATGAAAGGACTCTGAAAGTTAACACCCCTTTTCTTCTTCAACCAAGGAATGACTCTGCTGCTGCTCAGTTCTAAACAGAGAGCGTGTGTCTGTCTCAGGTCCCCAGAAGTCATTCTCTCTCCACCAGAAACTCGCTGATCGAATTTCCTCTTTTTCTTTGGATGTGTAGCATAGTCAGGGGCTTCAAATTCAATAAAGGGAAATTCAGCAGCATCGTCGCTGTGCATAAAAATCAGTAACACGACATTTACGGAGGGACTGGATACAGTTCTTTGGGTACAGCAGAGAAACAGTAAAGCGTCTTTGCTGGGTGAACTGGAGAATTCGCTGGGAAATTAACTCCTGATTTCATTCTCATCCTTCTATGGAATCATAAACTTTCCTTAATACCATTATGCAACTCCACTCCTCTCAGCTTGATTACAGATTATTAGGGCTTCCCGGTGTGGAGGATGATGGAAATTAAATTATGTGAGGAGAATGTGCTGCTGTGGTGTTTCTGAAAGTGCTGTTACTGGCACGGAACATGCACACAGTGAGGTTTTCACTGTACTTGACCCTGAACCTCCAGTGGAAAAGTAAGTGGCCGTGCGTGGGGAACACAAGCCATCTGTTTGGAGCCACACATCTAGGGAAATATTTAAGGCATTTATTTTATGTTAAAAGAAATACAGATACTTTATGGAGGCTTATGCAACATGCTCATAGAAAACCCCCGAAGGGTGGTGGGTCCAGAAATAAACCTAGTGCATGATATAAAACATTTTGCTATCAAGATGTGAGATGGAGAACATCATAAGGATTGCATTTTTTTCCAAGCAGAGGATAAATATTCACTGTAAGCTTGTGGAAGTAATTTGATGACAAGAAACCTTTTATAAAGCCGAGGAAAGGCTTGAGGACCCTTCCTCCAGTGTTCCTGTCCCCAGGGCTGGCTGTGATCACAGTTGGATCTTCTCACCCGAGTCAGTCTCTTCATAGGAGAGAGAGTTTCCAGTTGATAAGACTCCCTCCACACAAGGGTTGTTTAGGAAATCTCCCAAAAGAAGTTCAATGCTGTAACTTGTGACTATATCCACTTACTTTTCTGGTATTTTCGTGTATGTTGATTCATTTGTTTTGAGCTGGGGGGTAGGTGGGCACTTGGCCCCAGGGGGCACACCTGGCAGTGTCTGGAGACATTCTTTGTTGTCATGACTTGGGGAGTGGTTGTGTTGGTGTCAAGAGGTAGGGACAGGGATCTGCTACACATCGTATAATGCCTAGGATGGCCCTCCATCGGCCAACACAACAGGAACTCATTCAGTCCGAAGTATGAACAATGCCGAGGAAGAGAAACCCAACGTTATACTTATCAACACAAATCACCTCTCTAAACCACTTCCTATCCCCTACATGTACATGATGAAACCAACTCTACGTAATCTAGAACGAAGACATACACCAGCTCCCCGCACCACAGTTTTATCGAAACCCGCACGCAATGATGACCGATCACAAGGGTGTTGCTCGTAGGTGTTGACTCAACACACACTCACGTTCTCAACGTCCAAGGAAAGAACCAAGAAGAAGGAAGAGGACGCAGGTTACCTCTCGAATAAGACCTGGCTGTAGTCGTCCAGGACGTGGGCGTGAGTGTGCAGAAGGATGATGTTGTAGGCCACCAACGCCACCATCATGATCAACATCTTCAGCTCGTAGTTGACCCTCAGGAAGACCGAGCAGGAAATCAGTCCCAGGATGCAGCTGTAGATGAAGTACTGGAACAGGGAGAGAGATCGGGGGGTTACTCCGGGTCTCTGCTGAGAAAGGCTTCAGTGAGCAGTAACTGGGGGTTACCACCAAGTTCACTCGGGCAGCTGATGAAAACGGCTGTGAAAGCAGATGCCCTTTTCTGTTTTCTGACCCAGCGGAAAATGCCCCAAAACTTCTGCCTTAGGAAGAACTACTCATTCCGTGTCTCGCTGACCCAGTGTAGCGTGTGCAGTAATTGTGCAGACTGCCGCCCGGAAACAATTTTTAACCATCTATATGTGAAGGCGTGTCCTTACAAGCAGACGTCCTTTACTTCTCGAAAATGAAAATACGACTCTGTACCCATTTATAGATTTAAAAAGTCATAGACCACAGAATCTCTTCTCGCCTCGCAATTCTTCATGTCCTGAGAGGTCGGAGTCATTACAGGTAGTTCAGTTAAAGCCACAAGCAAGCCCAGGCGTTTTATTACATGAGAAACGGTGGGTCTACACCGGGAAGGATTTCACAAACTAACAAGGCTTTGGGCAGGGTGAGCCACGGATTCCCTGGAAGCAGACAGGCACCCCAGGAAGTGGGAAGAACCGGGCGGGAGGAGGAAAGCGCACTCCATCCTGTGTGGCCCTGGGAAGCCGCGACTCACTCTTGACCACAGCGGACATCGTCGAGAAGGGACGGCCCTGAGCCATCCTCGCTTGGCTCGCTCATTCGTGGGGATTCTGTGGGCCAGGGACCTAACCTGGCTGTGACACGGTGTCTTCAGCTGTGACACTAGGGGAAGAATATCCTCCTTTTAAGTCACGGAACAGAGTGAGCAGCGCGTGGGGCCCAGAGCCCTGCCCGCCAGGAGGGACTTGCTCAATGAAAGGTCGCCCGTCGCAGGAAGCCTTTCTCTGCTGCACCAGTTTCTGTGGATGAGGGGTAGCTGCTGTCAGCATTCCAGAAGGGAAGCCACACGCAATAAAGTCTAATAATTTCAATAAAGCATAGACCCAACGGATGCTTGATAAACCCGGTCTTTAAAAGAAAGCCCGGCTTGTAAGGCACTCAATTTTCGTGCCGTTATATGGAGTAAACCATGCGCCAGCTGCTTATTTTTGTCACCTGCGCTCTTTTATTTCCCTGGCTAAGGCCACCCGCAGTGAGCCGTCTGGGAGGCTACTGCTATCAGCGCGTCCATCCTGGTCTGGGGAAGAAAGCAAGGCGAGGGGTGAGCCGCCTGGGTGAGACCAGGCCCTTCCTTCTCTGTGAGAGGCGCGCTCTGTGTCAGCACACACCCCGCACTCGCGGGGACGGGGACCTTCATGTCAGTGAGACCAGCAATCCTCCTGGTCACCCGGCAACGGGTCACCCTTTCAGGGGTGAAGCTTCCGCAGTAAGACCGGGTTACCGGTGACTGCACTGCAAGGGGCCCTGAGGGTTCTCAGCCTCCTTTCTTCGACCAGAATTACCTCCCGGAGGCCAGTTCTCCCCAGGGCTGACAGCACTCACCCTGCAACAGGGACGAGCAGGAGGACAGGAGGGGAAGACAGGGCTGGCCGAGAGGGAAGGCGGAATGAAGACACCGTGAGAGCAGGCAGCAACGGGGCCTCAGTCTCCCCCACAGCAGGAGGCGGGGGGGGGGTCTGTGCTCTGAAGCCAGTCCTTATTGCCACGGATTTCAGCCACTGTTACCTTTGCTAAATGGTTAAGGAGCCACCTCAGACGGCAGGCGTGGGGGTTTACGACAGGACACGCACCAGGCCTGGGGGCGACCAGAGCACCTGGGGAGGTCCCCTGGGGCAGGGAACAGGCGCAGCAGCCTGACAAGGAGGCTCGTCCCCACTGGATCCCCTGATACAGGCCTCTACTCCTCATGTCTTTTTTTAGTTCATTTTTCTGCTAACTCACTGTTATATTTCTCAAAAGTATCATTCCGTGACAGATTGGAGATAAAAAAAAAAAAAAGAAAGAAAGAAAGAAACAAAGAAACAAAATGAAAACAAGCCCTTCCCCAGGAGGAGTCTGAGGGCCCTGGTTTGTAACCTGGAGGTCTCCCAGGGAGTAATCTGGAGCATTCTAGAACTGCTCCCTAAAAGCCATGAAATTGCCTTGGGGGCTGGTGGGGGGTGGCGGGGAGGCTCCGTTTCCGACAGGATGCTGCTACGAAAATAACGCTGAAAACCATAGAAATGCACATTACCGACAAGGGCAGCCTAATGGAAGGAGCAGGATTGGGAGGCGCCGTGTGTGTCCGCGCGTGAGGGCCGGCAGCCGGGGGACGAGGGCTGTAGAGGTTTCCCTTCCCACCCGCCATGATATAGGTACCAACACCTACGCAAACATGCCTATGGTTTCACCTTTTAAAATTCAGTCTTAGACTTTACAAACGTTTTCACATTTCAGGAACACTTCCTAGAATATATACATTAATGGGAAGTAGCGTTTAGTCCATCCTTATTAAATAGCTTTCTGGAACAGTTGGAGGCCATGCACAAGGTGGCCTGGGACCAGATTCAAGTAGGCGTGCAGCCTGCAGACAGAGGGACAGGTGGACGAGGGGGACAGCTGAGAAGGAAGGCAGGCCAGGGTTCTGAAGATCAGCGTCTGCGCTGACAAGGCACCTGCCACGGGGCGCTCAGGTGGGCAAGAGTCCCGAGGGCAGGCTCCCAGACAGACTCCCGTAGGGTGGAAGGACTACTGCGCTATTTCTATATAATTCTGATATAATCGATGTATTAGTTAATGACTGTGTTATTTATTAACACTTAAAATTAACATTTAATATCCTTTTGGCTATTCGAGGTCTTTTCTGGTTCCATATAAATTTTAGGATTATTTGTTCCATTTCTTTGAAAAAGATGGACGGTACTTTGATAGGAATTGCATTAAATGGGTAGATTGCTTTACTCTTAATCTCACAAAACAAACTGAGGGTTGCTGGGGGGAGGGGGGTTGGGAGAAGGGGGGTGGGTTATGGACATTGGGGAGGGTATGTGCTTTGGTGAGTGCTGTGAAGTGTGTAAACCTGGCGATTCACAGACCTGTACCCCTGGGGATAAAAATATATGTTTATAAAAAAAAATAAAAATAAAATAAAATTAACATTTAATTAAAAGTAATATTTCATTACGAAAATCAGTTGTTACTATTAGTTCATCTTAACGAAATTAACATTAGTTAATATGGTCATTAACATGCTTGATAAAGCTGATCGATGAAGTCAACTTGCATTTTAATGCCAAAGAAACCACCACTATTTTCCTGGGTAATTTCCTTAAGTCTCTTTTGGCCTCTGCTCTCCCCTGGAAAACGAGGATTGCACGAACAGCCGCCTCCCAGGGCAGATTTTCAGGTGAAGTAATACAGATGTCCGACATGGTACGAACGGCCTACAGGGCAAAAATCCTCTGTGACTGACTTTGTTGGGCATTCGAAAACGACCTTTCCTCCTTCTATAGGAACGATACATCTGACGCTAAAAGTCAGGGAATATACAGGGATGTCTGGTGGCTCAGCCAGCGAAGCCTCTGCCTTCAGCTCAGGTCATGATCTCGGGGTCCTGGGATCGAGCCCCGCACGGAGCCCCCTATGGGCCCCCCCTGCCCTTCCCCTGCTCCTGCACGTGTATTCTCGGTCTCTCTCAAATATAATCTTTAAAAAACAATTTAGGGAATATATGAAGGACATATATGAAAATAAGGATTTCCTATAATCTCCAACAACCAACTTGAGCCACTATTGATTATTTTGGGTATATCTTTCTAGCCTTTTTGTGTGTGTGTGTTTGTGTGTGCGCACTATTTATTACTGGTATTAGTATTTTAGAAAATTGGCAACTTATTTTGTTATGATTTTAAGTGATGCTTCTCAATAGTTGACTGTGACTATATATTTTTATGTCATTAAATATTTTGTAACATCTTTTGTAATGGCTGTGTATAACTAAATAGTAGAATTTATTTAAACAATTAAATTTATTCTAACTTTTAGGTTGTTGGCTTCCTTTACTTTCTTGTTTGGTTTGATGTTACATAAACACTTGGATGAACACCTTTGTAGCTCAGTGTTTGCTCCTGTGAGATTAATTTTTGAAATTAGTATTGCAGGATAAAAAGTATGTCTATTTTTATGCTTTTTGGTGGCTCTTAAAGATTAACATTACGAAGAGTCCTATCACTTTATTATTTTTTAAAGACTTTATTTATTTATTTGAGAGGGAGAGAGAGCAAGCAAGAGCACAAGAACAGGGGGAGGGAGAAGCAGGCTCCCCGCAGAGCAGGAGCCTGACGTGGGGCTCGATCTCAGGACCCGGGATCATGACCTGAGCCGAAGGCAGAGGCTTCACTGGCTGAGTCCCCAATGTGCCCTGAGTCCTATCACTGTATACTTCATATCCCACCACGTTGTCAGCCTCAGATGACCCGCATGATGGGGTTTGCAGAGAAATAATGTCCAAGTCGTGCACATCCACAAGGGCTTTCCTATGTTCCCGCCCATCTCTGGAGGCAGAAGCCAGTTTCCAGCATGTTAATAATGCAGTTTCTGTGCAGACACTACTGGGGCACGGGGGGCTTCCTCGGCAAACCTCATCATAACGTTCTTTCTGAGGACTCACTACCGGGACAACGGGGGCTTGTGTACAAAGACAGACCTGGATGTTCAATAGTCTATTGTGCTTTTTCTCAGAATCTTTTAAGATTGGGTAAATGTTACTTTTCCCCACCTTGGGCTTCTAACGATTTGCTTCTTTTGAAAATAAGATGTCACAGGAACTTACCTCAATGAGACTCAGAGAGATGAACTTACGGCTTTTACTGATGCCAGCACAGTGGGCTGTTCCATCCGAAAACACTGGATGGATGGAGCGATATTTTAAAAAAATGCTTGGGGGCGCCTGAGTGGCTCAGTGGGTTAAAGCCTCTGCCTTTGGCTCAGGTCATGATCCCAGGGTTCTGGGATCGAGCCCCGCATCGGGCTCTCTGCTCAGCGGGGAACCTGCTTCCCTCTCTCTCTGCCTGTCTCTCTGCCTACTTGTGATCTCTGTCAAATACATAAATAAAAATCTTAAAAAAAAATGCTTGGGGCAGTTATGCGCCCCTTTCTTATGAAAATGCACAGTCATTGTAAACCCTTGAAAATGCCCTGTGAATGCTGCCTGGGATGCTCTCTCCCTCCGTGGGCCTGTGTACCCCCATGTGCAAATCAGCGCCCCGCATTCAGGGAGGAAGGGCTGGACCGCAGTTCCTTTCTCCACAGAAGGCGGCTCCCAGTTGCCCACAGTGAGATCACAGCCAATAAACCTTTACCATGCATCCTGTCTCTCACTTTTCACATCGCTGAAACAGAAGGATGCTGTCTGACACTCACGGAGGCTTATGATAGTGCCTTAATGAGGACCAGGACCCCATGCACAAGGGACAGAGCTTAGGACAGCCTTAGGGACTGCGATCAGCTTGCCTCCGAAGCCTTCTCAGAAACACACCAGACACCCCTGCTCTGTGCACCAAGCTGGGAGCTTCCTGGGGAACTGAAGACAGATGGGGAAAAGAATCAAAGCCAAATAACAAGGGAACAGCTCAGCGAAAGAACGAGGCAGAAAATCTTTGTCACCATAGCTAGTGGAGTTTAAAAAACTGGTGAGGAATTTTTACCGTGTACACACTTACTGAAATTACCAACTTCAATCCCCAAATGGTTCTTCCAGCACTTGGGGAACTGACAACGTGGGACAGAAACTAGATGTGAAGGATCTCAGCTATTTTAGATGATCATGAAGAACAGGAGGGGGTCAGCGCTTTTTGTTTTGTTTTTACATAAATGATTCATGAAACAAAGTTACTAAATAGCACATAACTGATTCAACCCTTTTCACTTAAAAGACTGACATGATAGTAAGTTCTGAAATTGTGATCTTGGCCCTTCTGGACATCGGTTGAGAGGAGTCAGCCGGCAAGGATTCCTGGAGGATATGATCAGTGCGCGGTGTCCGCAGCCAAAGGAGGGGTGGAAATACGCGATGGGGTCCCCCCGTCATCAGTCAGGAAGCCGGCACCCGCCCCCTGGGACAACGAGCAAAACCTCTACGCAGTGAATCCAGAACGTCAGTGACTTATGCTCAAACGTGAAAGGCTGAGACACCCGGTGTCGCGCGCAGCCGTGGGAGAAGAGCAGCGAGACACCGGGGAGAGCCTGCCTGTGACACCGGCCGTCTGCAGGCGTCTCATTCGTGTCGCCGGCCAGGGCTGCTCTGACCGAAGGCCGGAGGTTTGTAGCCGGACAGGACTTTCTCAGGTTATGGACCCCAAAGAGGACAAAGTGAAGTCCAGAGCCGATCGGAACCTGGAGGCCGTCACGTAGAATGGGCGAACCGCTTATAGGACAGCAGCAAAAGCAAGAATAACGAGCGAAATCTTCTTACCGGGAGGAAAAACAGATTTTGTGCCCGCAGAATCGCTGCCTGATTACTTAAGGCGGAAAGACTTGTGTTGGATGTATTGGCAGTTGGAGGAACTGCTTCCTCTGGGTCACTCAGGAAAAACTGCAAAGAAAATGTTTTTCAATGAATTAGTGCACAGGAGATTAAAGAGTTAGCAGATCGGCCTAAATTATTAATGGCCATGTTCTTTCTGCCCCGTAAGCAGGATTATGTGGGCAGTCGGGTGCCTGTATTTCCTATGCTAATAGCTTCATCTTCTCCTGTTTGAAGCTTTGGGAATTTCTATTAAAGAAGCAAATAACTATTTATTGTTGTGCTCCACGCTTCTAGTGAATTCCAGGCCTACACGACTGATATTAACGAAAACACAAACACCTCTGTTAAATATCAGATTAAACATGTACAAAGCACAGGGCGGAGGGCTTGGTTGGGATCACTTCTGAGGTTGACAACACCCTCCATGGGGACATTCAGCTTAATACCCAGAAATCAGAGCCTTCGGATATTTTGATTTTTGCAGTGTCGTCTCGCTTCAAACATCAACTGGGTGCAGGGACTTTTTGATTGTAAGGAATTGTGTGGGCCAGAGGCTGTAACAGGCGTCAGTACTTGTGTGTGTCTGTGAGTGCTCGGCGGCGCGGGGTCACGAGGGTCAGAAGCGGGGAGGGTGACCACGTGAGTAAGGACTGCGGGAGGGGGGTCCTGACTTGAAGGCAAAGTGATCCTGAGACAAGGCAGACGGTGAGCTCTGGTTAAGGTAAAGGCTCTCTCGTACAGGCGGTGGGATTTCAGGGCTGGAATCAACACGAGACACCAGCAACACATGCGGAGACCCGTGTGGAAGGGCCACGCGCATGGCCACGGGTGGAGGGTGACGGCGGGCAGCCCCGGCCCTCACGTCTCTGCCCACACAGCCCCCCTTTCTGAGGTCGAGAAGGTGACGGCCGTTGATACTAGACAAATGTTTGGGAGGGCTGCCTGCCTGCGGCCAGAAAACTTGAGGGTGAATGGAGGGGCTCCCCTGTTGGGGAGGGACTGTGCATCCCAGACAAGAACGCGGAAAACGTGCCCTGGGACATCAGTCAGACCCAGGAACACACACATCGGCAATCCCCGTGCACTGGGGTCTAGACCAGGCCCGTGGCTGGTCGGAGCATGGAGGGTACCAGGGCCTGGGCGAGCAGGCAGCGGGCAGTTAGTGGTTCACGGGCCGGAGTTTCTGTTTGGGATGATAAAAAGCTTCTGGGGCTCGTCGTGGTGGGTGCTCAGCAGTGGGAATGGTCTCGGAGCCACTCAGCTGCCCACTGCAAGGCGACAGATCTTACTTTACGTGTACTCTACCCAAGACAAAACTAAGAAACAGTACATGCAGAAAGATGAGAAAGAAAAGGAAAAAAGGAAAGCCTTTTTGCTTTATCCCAAAGAGAACACTTAAAAACCACAGGAGCTTTGCAAGGGGACCGGAGTGAGGCTATGACTTTCAAAGGAAACATTTTTTGGATGAAAAATTAGTTTCTTCCCAGGGACCTGAGCAGAACAGGCAGCTTTCCCCCAGCATGTGCACGTGCGTGCGCGCGCGCACACACACACACACACACACACACACACACACACAAGAGCTGCTCTTCTTTTAAAATGAGAGTCCAAGGTCTGGATCAGCCTCACTGGGCTAAAGAGGGCTACAAAATAGTGAAGCCACAACTTGGCAGCAGGGCTCAGTCAATCTGGAAATTGTGTTCTCAAAGGAAGGGCTGGTAAGTCTAAAAAGCTATGCTGAATTAAACAGAAACCTCGCCAGGATGGGGCTTGAAGCAGGCTTAGGAAAAAAGGCACAGAAATCACGCTGGCAGCATTTAACGGTGCCCAGGTAAAGACCGGAGGGCACCCGTGTCCCAGAAAAACTAAGGGTCTTCTTGCCACAGAGTGGGCGGATGACCCTGGGCGTCCACTTTCTTGCACAGCACCCTCTGGTGCTCAGACTCTGAATGTTTCATCAGTGTGGCCCATGACAGGAGACCCTGTGTCCGTCTCCTGCCATCACAACTTAGGGGACAGCGGTCCGAGTAGCTGGAGGGCATGCCTCTGAAAATCTTCAGATGTGGCCAAAGACCCCACCTTGGTGAAAAAACCCTTCCCCTTCTGTGGTTAATAAGAAATGATAAGAAAGCTTTACAACCAGGGGTAGTGATTTCCTTTCCCTGCCTACTGTCGGCTTTCATACCGCTTTATGGTGTTGCTTTGAAATCATAAATGCAAAAGGGTTGCTGATGGAGAAGACCTACTGATTTCACAGCACCGGCGATCAACAGAAATGATGGGCGGAAAAAGGTCATCTGCTTCCTCCTTGCCCACGGCTCGGCTGCTGGGGGGGGGGGTGGCGGTGAGGGGGGAGCAAAGCCTTATTTCATTCCTGTCTCGAGGGTCATCTATCATACTCCTGACCTGTGTGGCACAGACTTCTCTACCTCTGTTGGCAACAAATTCCTTTTGCCACGAGAAAGGAAAACAGTGCTGGGAGATGTATTTCTGGTCCCGAGGATGCATTTTTTTCTCCAAAGGAAACACGGTGTATATATATATATATAAATATAAATAAATATCTGCTGCTAAGTGCTCAGCTCCTCAACCATTTACAGACAGTGTCTGGCCCTCAGTCCCACTGAATATTCTCTCTGAAATGCAATCAGGTGTGCTTCCCATGTCGGTTCTATCTTAAAAAAAAAAATGGTGATAAATCCTGGTTTTATCAGGCCAAGGGCACCCCCGCCCCTTCTCCAGGACCCCTAAAGAAGGACTGCGAGGCAGAGGGAAGCGGAGGAGGCCGTCCCAGCTCTGGCTTCCCGCCGGCAGCAGCCTCACCGGAGTCTGCACGTGCACCCAGAAGGGACGCGCTCCGCGGAGGAACGGCAGGACAGACGCCAAGAAAACACCCGAGGTCCCCCTCAGCCTAGGCCCGTCGCTACGTCCTAACGCAAACACCTGCTCTTAATCGATCCCGGATGCTGCATGTCTCCCCCCCCCACCGGGAGCTCCTTCTCCCCGTCCCCCAGAAGACCGCGCAGCCGGCCCTGCCCTCCCCACTTGCCGCCTCTCCACACGTCTGTTGCTGGCTGGGAGACTCACGGTGGCTTTACCCTGCTGCCTGCCGGTCTCCGGGACTTCACCGTGAACTCCCAGAGGCAGGGAACAGACTTTGGGTTCCAGCATCTAGCAATGCACCTGGCACATACTAATGCTCGATAGATCTTTTTTATGCCAAATGAAAGCTAAATGGCAGAAACTATGTGTCTATTATTTAATATATATATAGTCTACCTCCTCAACTTATTTCCTGCTTCTGGAAGGCAAGGACTGGACATGATGCTGTGTAGTTCAAACAACCAGTAAAACACCCCAAATATGAAGTATCTTCAGGCCTTACGGTCGATGGCGATAATGTCAGAATAATAATGATGACTGCTGGGTGCCTGGGTTGGTTACGTGTCTCTTCTGAAGGACACGGCCCGAGTGGTAACGCTGATCTAGTAAGAGACACCACTGGTTCAATACTCACAAGCCGCCTGGGGCTGTCCTAGACGTGGGAGCGGGGGAGCCAAAGAGACCATGACCAGACTTCGCCAGGGCTCGGGGGCTCGCGGCAGGATTCCTGAGGCACACAGACTCTACCGGCTCCTCCAGGAATTCCTTCCATGTTTTTCCACGACAGCTTTGCTCTGGTTAGTGTAACTTGCCTCTAATAACCGTACACCCCCTCAAGATCTACGTTAGCAATGACCATCCCAGCACATGGCCCATAGTCTATAGCGGAAGGGTCTGGAGCCTAAGGTTTTACGAGACTCTAGTAAATAACCTTGTCTGAGGAGCAGCTAGCCCCTCTAGGTCCCGGAAGCCTTGCTTCCACATTCCTTAGGATTTATGCTCTCCCTAAGCCCCACTGACTAAAGAGTCTAGAATCAGTCACTCCTCCCAACCCCGGTGCAGCGCTTCCTGCCCATGGGTCCTGTCTCTGCGCTATGGTAAAGGCACCCTTTTGCCCCAAAGATGTCTCAAGAATTCTTTCTCGATCATTCGTTCCTGGTCTCAGTAGTGGAAATGGGGGCTGTGGAAGTTTAATGAACACCTCGAAAATCCCCAGCTGGAAAGGTGGGCAGCTAACGTTGGAGACCGGGCCTTTCAGACTCTAGAGCAGGATGCCCGTCCCACGGCACTCCCTGCATCTCGATGGTTCTGTGTCTTCGGTGATTCCCCTGCCGGCGTTCAGCATCGTCTCTGAGGCCAGCGGGGAGGTGAGAAGCTGCCGGTGCCACGGGTGGACGCTGAGTTGAAGGGGGGTAACTCGTGTCACGGGGAGCTACGGCCGAGGTTGGAAAGTCCCACCGTCTCGGGCACCAGAAGCCAAGAGGGTCGCGCCTGGCGGGCGCCCTGACTCACCATGTTGAACACGGCCATGGTCAGAATGATGGCCGTGGTGAGGACGGTGAGCGAGACGCGCGGCCAGGGCCGGTCCGCGATGATGCCCGACGACTTCAACAGCCACAGGAGAGAGGCCGAGGCTTTCTTGCTGCATTGCTGGGAGGAGACAGAACAGGAAACACATTGCATGAAGTTTCTTCATGAGGCTTAAAACCTCCAGAGGCCTCAGGATTCTTCACAGAGCAAAGGAGCAGGCTCTGCTCCGCCCCACCCCTGAGGCCCAGACCAGGTCGCAAACCTTATTAAAATTATGTTGGCATTACTGTTACAAATGAAGAACAAATCAGTTAAATTTCTATGTTAAACATAGAACGACCTGAAATTACTATTATTTTTATTATTTTTAAAATCTCTGGTAAAGGAAAAATGTGTCAGTTAATTAAACCATCTGGGGGATGTGTTGGGTCTCAGATCACAGCGATGATAGAGCCGTTATCATCACTGAGTAGATCCATGCGGGAAACAGAGCGGCCTGGAAGCTCACCGTCAGAACACACGGGACCCCAAAGCAGACTGAAGTCCGTACCTCCAGGACAACCCCTGCTGCCCCGGGGCGTGCGTCCTGCTGATGGCTTTACCTCACCCCACCCAGTGGGTGCTGCTTTCCACTTGGAGAGGCTCTTCTCCAAATTTTTAATTGTGTTAAAAAACACATAGCAGAACACTCTCCCTCTTCATTTTTTTTAAAAGGATTTTTTATTTATTCATTTGAGAGACAGAGAGGGAGAGAGCACAAGCAGGGGAAGAACAGAGGCAGAAGGAGAAGCAGACCCCCGCTGCGCAAGGAGCCCGAAGCAGGACTCGATCCCAGGACGCCGGGATCATGACCTGAGCCGAAGGCAGACGCTTAACCGACTGAGCCCCCCAGGCGCCCCGCCATCTTCATTTGTAAGCGCACGGTCCGGTAGTGTTAACCGTATTCACATTGTTGTGTAGCATAGGTCTGCGATTTTTCACCTCGCTCAACTGAAAGTCTAGACCATTAAAGAACTTCCCTCCCCCGTTTCCCTTCCCTCAGGCCACCACTGTCTTACTTCTGCCTCTAAGAGTCTGGCTACCCTGGGTCTCTCATAAACACGGAATTATGCGCTATGGGTGTTTTGTGACTGGCTTCTTTCCCTCAGCCGCATCTCGAGGCTCATTCATGCTGTCACATGTGACGAGATTTCCTTCTTTTCATAAGGTTGAATCATATTATGTTCTATGTAAACACATTTTATTTACCCATTCGTCTGTGGATGGACACTGTGTGGCCTCTGGTTTGTGGCTCTTGCGAATAACGGGTTAGTGACCATGGACACTGGAGAAGGTCTTTGGGGATGAGAAAGGACTAAGGTATTTACAGGATAGCGATGTTCCCTCAGCATTTTCTGGGGCCCAGACTCTGCTCTGTGGGGTTTCAGGGCGTGAGGTCACTTCATCCTGAAGGCTGCCTTTCCAGAGAGGGGCCGCCATGATCTGGACCTGATTCATCCAGGTGTAGGGGAATAGAGGTGGGGAGAGTCCTGAGGGGTGGCTGACATGCGACCTGTGCCAGGCACTACTGTGCACAGTCACAGAGGTCCCCTGACACAGCAAGCGGGTACGTAAGACTTCTCTAGGGATCTACATTTTCACCTTCATGCGAAAGGCGCTGTGGCTGGATGGCTACGTGTCCTGAAAACACCAAAAAGAGGTTACGATTTCAAGAATTTTAAGAGAAGGCCAACATCCTCTCACTTTCTGACTTGTACTAAGTTAATATGATGGTAAAACAGGTGTAACATCCATAACCCCCAGCAGCAAATCCTCCCCAGCAAACAAGCAGCCCCTTTATTTCGCTCTCTCTTTTACATCTTTCTGTTTGATTCTCAAAAACATGTCGGCTTTAGTCTCAAAAATGGAAGCATCACAGGGTGTCACATGCTGATATGATGCGATTAAATGAGATTCTTTTTTTAGCAATCTTACTAATTAATTTTTTTTATTTAGAGTTAGCTTGAGGGGAGAGGGGCAGAGGCAAAGGGAGAGAGAGAGAAGTTCAAGCAGACTCCCTGCTGAGTGTGGAGTCCGATGAGGGACTTGATCCCAGCACGCTGAGATCATGACCTGAGGTGAAATCAAGAATCATGATGCTTAACTGACTGAGTCACCCCGGTGCCCTTACGTGAACTCCTACAACAAAGTTACTGGTTAGGACAGTAAGAACCAGCCCAGGGTCCCAGGATCAAACATCCACAGTTGAGCAAGTTAACTATCCTCCATGGTCTCAGCTTCCTCATCTCTAAAATGGGGCAATAATACTCCTCTCCTTGGTCTTGTAAGAGATTAAATGAGCCACGTCAGGCACTGGGTTGGGACTTAAAAGCCTTAGCTCTTGTTACATTTATGAAGAAAACATAATACTTCTCAGAGACCTTTTAGGGACGAAAAATCTCCTCGCTTCCTATCAATATGAACAAAAACCCCTCATCTTCCCTCTTTTTCACTACAGTGTTTCCTCCAGGCAGCCTACCTTCTCTCTTCATTCCTCTCACCAACTAGAGGCCAAGGAGAGAAGTGTTCCAAACGTGAGACTGGGCACCGCTGGCCACAGGACAAGGAAATAGCCGGTGACCGGGACACGGGCCATGAACCACAATACAGAGAGAGGAGGAGGAGGTGAAGATGTTTGTGGAAGCTGAGGAGAAAAGAGATGTCGGAAGGGAGAGGAGACCATGGATTCTACTGCAGCTCTGGGCAAAAGCTCTGCTCGGATCCTGATGTGGTAATTTAGCTCACTTGATTCTACTTTGGGTTAAGCATTCGAGTAAAATCTCTGTTGGAAAAATAAGTTTACCAAAATTTGCATCATCCCAGTGAAACATCATAATGCTACCATCTCCCAGAATATTTGGGCATTTATTCAGAAGGTGCTTTTCAGATGAAAATGAGAGCCCAGGTTCGTTCCTCCATGTGATCTTTGGGTTAGCAACTGGCATCACTCCAGTCAAATCTGCGTCCTGTCCTGCCTTTCTTGACCACTAGGGGGTCTCGCCTTATGCACATGGCCTCCCAATCACAGTGAGCTGACTGTTGGTCTTCCAGAAACACACTTGGCTGTTAATGCCCCCGCATCCACTGATAGATGTGGAACTGGGACTAACTGCAGTAGCAGATGGAAAAGGAGAAAGAATATAAATTTATATGGAAACGCTACCCTGGGTTTGGTGCTGGGGACAGTGACCAGGGCAGCTGGCTAACAATGGTGTGGATGGAAGTCAATGTTCTTCATTCAGTACAGGCAGAAGATTCTCCTCAGAAAAATGAAATGTTCATATACTATGTTTGGATTAAAGGAAAAACAACAGGAAAAAACCATTTCCTCCCCCTTCATCCTTTCTACCCCTTACCCCATACCCCCACCCCACTTTGAACCTCTTGCACTGGAAACAATGGGTAATCCGCATTCTAAAATTCTTCCTAATTCAACATGATCTTTATAGCATGGATTGCATTGGCAATTTCATTAGGATCCTTTTACTTTTCTTATTTCTTATTTTTATTTTTAGACAGAGAGAGAGCACACGTGTGCACGTGCGTGTGGGGGGGGCAGGAGAATGGGGGAGAGAGAGAGAATCTCAAGCAGGTTCCACACACAGTGTGAAGCCACATGTGGGGCTTCATCTCACAACCCTAAGATCATGACTTGAGCGGAAATCAAGAGTTGGACACTTAACAACTGACTGAGCCACCAGGAGCCCCGGTGTCCTTTTAAAAAATAAAATCAATTGCCCGAAAAGAAATAGATGTTGCTATTAAGATTAATACAATGAAAAACATTTCAAAAAGCTATAAATATAACAGGAAGTAATACATTTTTATTATTAGAAAAACAAAACTCATCTTAAAATCTTGCCTGAAAAAATGGTGACTTTTTCATATAAGCATGCATTTTTTGTGTATTTGCCTGAAGGAAAACCTACTTTGGCATTTTAATTCCTCAAGGACTGTCTTTTTGAATGGCAGCAAGCAGCTGTAGCATAATTATTTGTAACATTGTATATGTGCCAGAGACTGCCAAGTGTACTTCACTTCTTTAATTGTACTCGCTTTTCCTACAGAAAGGCTTCTTGATGTCAGTCAGTCCTATTTTACCAATCAACGTGTTTCTTTCATAAGCCGAGTGAACCACATTCCTCAGCCGTCCATCCACTGTGTGGCACTCACAGCCTGTCCACACTGTGCTATCTTCGATGATGCACTTGTCTCTGGGAACACGGAGAGCTGGCTGAGGATGGTGACCATATCACACCCCTCTTCATATTCCCCAAGTGGCACAGCGTGCAGCTAAGAGCAGGGACTCAACAGAGGTATGCTCAGTATGTTATCTTATCTTTCACTCAACAATCTTATCTTCATGTGTATCAGCCACTTATTCTTCAAAGAGAAATTTCTAGCAGTCAGAAACAAAGAAGGAGTTCACTGCTAGAGGGACTGAGACTGTGGGGTTGGCCTAGGAGTGTTCTAGAACTGGACACAAGCTGTAACACCTAAAGGGTGGGCTTCTGATGCTCACAGGAAAGAAGATGTTGTCTTGGGCTTGCAAAGGGCGAACAGCTGAGACCAAGAACCCTGAATAAAAGCAGAAGCTCGAGGGGTGGATATATTTTTTCAAATTAGTGTTTTCATTTACTTTGGGGAAGTACTCAATAGTGGAATTACTGGATCATATGAGCACTGAGTAATGTACAGAGCTGTTGAATCATTATATAGCACACCTAAAACTAATATAACACTGCATGTTAATTCTACTTCAACAAAAACAAAACAAACAAACAAACAAATCCCAGAGGCCTCAGAAGACTGCTCCCTCTATGTAAACTAGTCTTAAACTTCTAATAAACTTAGATAAATTCTAACTCTAAATGTGGTGAGGAGTTTGAAATCATATTATATACTTCATAATAGGAACCTCAAGTTGAGGGGTTATTCACTGGGCCAAAGACCAGAAAAAGCCCTTCGAGTTCCTGCTAGTGGTTGGAGGATAAGTCCCACCAAACATGACCTCAAAATAAAAAATAAATTAGGAACCACATAGGACTATGGGCCATAAGAGGAAGAATCAACAGACACAACAGAAAGAAGAATTAGCACCACAGGACCTTCACGTATCATCCATCTTCAACAGCCTGCAAAATTATATTGAAGTAGTCAAGGATGGATTAGAGCACATAATGAATGAGCCCTTAAGAGAAAATAACAGATGCATTTTTAAAAAGATCCACAGACTCTCAAGAGATGAAAACGTAGATATTGAAAAACTCAGTAGCTGTGCTGGGAAGGGTAGGATAGCTCTGAGGAAATAGCCCATAGAACAGAAAGGGATGAAAAACATAAAAGGAATCTTGAGGCACAGAAGGCATAATGAAGATTCCAGACACTTGTAATGAAAGTTTGAGAAAAAGAGAAGAGAAGGACCAAGAAAGAAACAAAATAGAAGGAACTGCAGACCAGCTGCTTAGTGGACCTGGAGAAAAGCATGAGCTCCGTGACCGCTGTGACATCCTGACTCCCAGACAGGAAAATGAAAGCAAACTTCTACCTCAGCACAAGGAATCTATGGCCCATAACTGACAAGGAGAAAATCTCCAAAACCACCAGAGAGAAGGCATATTGCCAGCCAAGAAACATCAATTAGCCTCTAGATCTCTCCTTGGAAAATATGGACTCCTGTTTTCACAATATTAGAAAAATTATCACACACAATTACTCAATGAAAAAAACCCCAGACCACTGTTTAAATACAAAAGCTGAATACATTATGCACAGGGTCTCACTGAAAGGGTTATCCTTTGGGACTACGGAGACTGAGTCCTGGGAGAAGGAAGAAAGCTGAGACACTGACACGCAGTAAGAATGATGGCAACAAAGCAGAACAAGAACAGTTTAAATTTAGAAAAACTGTATCCAATACTCTTCATCTTTCTGGGCTCTTGTACAGCTTACTGACTCAGCTCTTACCTTCCCTTCTTCAGCATAACTCCAGAGTTTCTGATTTCAAGAATCTGATCATCTTATTCCATCTTCCATATTCGATAATGAAATGGAAGACAGAATGATCAGATTTAGAGGACGGTATTCTTCCTCAACAAGGTGGAGATATTATTGAGCTCCACTGGTCGTGGGTACATTACACATTTGAAGTTAATGAGTAAAAAGAAAATAGCCCCTAGAGGGAATAAAGGACAACAGATAACTTGCATGGATCTAAGACAATACTGGAGAGGAAGAAAAAAAAAAAAAAGTAACAGCAAAGAAGATACATGATGAATTAAAGAAAAAGTGAAGTAAGTCTAGTAGTAATTATAATACACGTAAATGTGTTATACTTGTCAGGTAAAAGAGAGAGACTGCTAGATCAGAGGAAATAACATGCAACTAGATGTTGTTTACCAGAGACACACCTAAAACCCACATACTGACAAGGACAGGCTGAATAAAAAGAAGGAAGGAGAGGACAGTGGGAAAATACAACAGAAAGCTGGCAGAATTGTATTGGCACTGGAGAAAATAGACTTCAAGGGAAAAACACTGCTGGGGCATAGAAAGCTTTTCTATCAGCCAGTGTGTGACCTACTTTCCTTCCACAGGACAGACTTGATGTTTGTGCTTTAATCTCTGCCGGGAACAGGGTCGGTGGGCGGGCACAGAATCTCTGCGACACAAAGCCCAAGACGACCACATTGAGAGAAAAATCTCTTCTGACGTGTGTCAGCATTTTCATGTACTGTGTCTGGCATCCTTGTTCTAAAAGATGCTCTGGGGGGTGGCTTTCTTGGTGTTATTTTTGGTTAGAGTCACTCTCTTGTATTTGTTGCTGAGATGTACGTCTATTCCGGTCATTTAGTTTTAAATCTGGCTGTCATCACGTACTTATTGCTAGTAGTATGATGACAAGTATTACTACTTTCATTGCTGACTTTACTGACAATGTAAAAGGGAATCTCTTATTTTACGTTTTAGTTTCTACTTTGCTAAACTGTAAAATAATAGATTTTAAGTAAAATAATAGATTTTCTTATTTGTAGGATTTTCCTAAATGTGAAAACATTTTGCAAAGTATTATTATGAGAGGGACTTTCTTACTAGAATAATTTACTGTCTAAATTCACTCGTAAATTAAAATTTTCCCCCATTGTACCAAAAGTCTTTTAAGAAGAAGCTGTACTTTCCCCAGGATCCAGTTTTAAAATAAACTGGGCCAACAGCTGAATAATGTGTGTCAGGAAACTACACCAGAGGGAAATACAAATGAGACTCTTTGTGAGGTGTCTTGACTTTCCAACGTGATTTTGACCAGTGGATGGCTTGGCCATCACTGCAAGGCATCCTCCGTGCCACGCATTCCCATGACCATGAACGTGGACATCCTAGTGCTGGGTGCTCACCTGCTGGTGACTCTCTCCACACACAGTCTGACGCCTTCCAAAACATTCCCCCTCCATGACTGCAAGTGGAAACTGCTGAAGCGGCCAGTGCCTCCAGAGCTGGACACCTCTCGTCCACAAAATGCGGGGCTGGATAAGGCCATCTCTGGGTTTCCTGTCTGCTCTCAAGGTTTGCCACTCAGAAATGCTAACCTCAGGAAGGTGCTGATGCCACAGTGCCTGCAGACACCTGACAAGGGAGGATGGGGAAGGGCCAGGATGCCGGCAGGCCAGGACCCAGGCAGCCTTGGCAGCAGGGATTGGCGACTGGGGCTGAACTCAGAGCCACGCGCTCGGAAGAAGTCAACCGGGGGGGAGGATGAGGGCCAGACGTGTTCTGCACAGCAGTGCCGGCAGGCTGCTGCTGGTGCACCCCAACATTCCCTCTAGTGTCCCGAGGTGCAATATTTATCTTGTATCTCAAGTGCCTGTAGCACTACAATGAACAAAACGGGGCTGCAGCGATCTCGTGAGCACGCTTGCTCTTGAAAAGATCACAGGTGACAATACAAAAGGAAGTGCCACGGGCAGGCACACGCGACGTGGGTGGTGACAATGGGGGGCTCTGCCCAGTTGGCTGGGCAAGGGCAGGAGACTAGTTCCAACCGAGGGGACAAGTCGAAGCAGACTGGAGTCAAGGAATAGTAGCATGTGTGAGATGGTGTGTCATCGTGGTGCGACGGGGGTCACCTGCTCACCAGCGCTGTGCCTGTCTGTCTGCCCTCAGGGCCTGGGCCCACGCCAGGGCATCTGAAGAGGATTCCTGTGCCACCAGGGTCACATAACTGCCTCAGGGGTGGTGCTGGGGAGCAGGGGTGGTATGTGAGAGCAGGGGTGGCATTGGGGAGGCAGGCCTGGTGTTGGGGAGGCTGGGGTGGTATTGGGGATATACGGGTAGTGTTGGGGAGTAGGGGTGGTGTTGGGGAGGCAGGGGTCGTGGTGGGGAGGCAGGGGAAGGGGCGTGCAGAGCGGATGAGTGGACTCGGTGGAGGGGACCTCATGAGATGACACGAGGCAGCAGTGTTTCCTCAGTGCATGCTTATGAAACACTTCTGTGGGCAGCACTCTGCTGGCTTCACTGGGGGACAGAAAGCCAGCGCAGGGAACAATTCTTGTCTCCGAAAACACACTTTGTGTATGGGGAAACAACAGTTACACTGAACCAAAAAAAAAAAAAAAAAAAAGAGGGGGAGTCAATCACCTGTTACATAATCACGTGCTGAATTATATGGCACAGATCCTAAGCCCCATGGTGCTGGAGGGAGGGCCCATTGCAGGGGCTGGTGGGTTTCTGAGAAAGCTTCTAGAAGGAAGGCGGTTGCAGGGCCCACCCACAGGCCGAAGTGAGCAACATGGGCAGGGGGAGCTTCCAGGGAGCTGCTAGGGCAGGGAGGGCGGGGGAGTGGAGCAGGGGAGGGGCGCAGGGGGAGGCAGAAAAAGGCATAAAGGCGAGCGTGCTCCAGGCTTCTCAGCGCAGGAAATGTGGTAACAAATACATTTCCTGACTTTTTTCTCACACTGAACAACTACCTGTCTGATTTTTCTAGCAAAAAAAAAAAAAAAAAAAAAACCAACAAAAAACCCTGCACTTCATGATCACTCTTATTTTTTGCCCATTTTAATGTGGGTCTCTCTCTCTCTCTCTCTCTTTTAAATCAAACCCAGCTGTACAATAATGACAAGTCAATGGCAGGCAGGTCCCCAGGGGGACAAAGGTAAAGCTCTTGGAGGAAAATTCTCCATCAGGCTTACCTTCTCTTGACCTCCTTTATCGAAGGATTTTACTTGAATATTAGCATGAATGTTGCCTCTGGCATT
The DNA here is from genome assembly GCF_964662115.1 of Mustela nivalis. Classification (NCBI taxonomy): domain Eukaryota; kingdom Metazoa; phylum Chordata; class Mammalia; order Carnivora; family Mustelidae; genus Mustela; species Mustela nivalis. The sequence goes on from NC_139022.1 coordinate 174,663,259, forward strand.
TAAGCTAACATATGTTAATGGGAGGATATGAAGGGTATTAATATTTCTGGGATATTAAATACACTTTCAGAAACTCAGTATTTAATCCAAAAATAAATGAAATCATAGGAACACGTCCTACATTTGGCAGGTTTTCAGGAGGCTAGCGGGTGAGCAGTTGGGATGTCATGGCAGTTCTCCGTGATCACTAAGATTGCCGGTGACCCACGTGATCACTAAGATTGTCGGTGACCCACGGCACTTTTGATTGAATTTGGAAGATAGACTAGAAAGAATCCCGAAAGCCTTTTGACATTGGTTGTGCCTTCATTTCCTTGATGTTGGCAGTTATAAAAAAGTCCTTACAGAATCCTTTAAACAGTACAAAGAACCTCTTACGAGAATGAGAAGAATCCCTTGAATTTTACCAGGATTTCCTTTTGACCAGGGATTACAGCCAGTCGGTGGTGGGAGTGTGGAGAGACTCCTTCCCTAATCCTGCTAATTCAAGGTCAGGAACACAGGTCCTCAAGCCTAGGCTTCCAGACCACTTCCGCCAAACCTAGCCTTCTTTGGAGGAGGAGGCAGGCACCCGTTCACTCCCAGCACTGAAATTTTCCCAGAAGGTAACACAGAGTTACAGACTCCCTAGCATCTGGTGTGTGGGTATCAGGGTCTTAGGAAGCCCCTGGTTGGAGGAGGAACCAGGCACTGTGGGTGTGGGATCCTGATGGCCCCGAAGCACCAGAGGGTGGGCCGGGGAGAGACAAGGAGTGGTGAGGTTGGCTGGATTACAGCCAGGCTGAGCCGAGAGACATTACATAAGAACAGAAGCATTCTCTCAAAGCAACAAAGTTGCCCTGGAGATCCTTTTCCCAGCCTTGCACCCTCCTCCCCACTTCTGTTTCTTTTTGATAGCAACTTAGTGGAAAGAAAAAAGTCAGCTTGAAACCTTAAAAACACACTATGTTCCCGGACCCTGAAGACTGGATTCCTTGGAGCAGCAAGTGAGAAATGGGGCCATTTAGGCACAATGACAGAAGCTGCTGTAGCAGAATGAGGCTTGGATTTCCAGTGGGACCATGAAGGCTAGTTCTTGTCTGAAACCTGAGAGATGGACTGCAGAAGCCTTCTGGGGGCCAGGAAGCAGAGGAGGGAGGAAATTACAGGGGAAAGCAAAAAGGAACAGGTTAGCGTGGGGGTAGTTTCCATTATTCCATTCCCAGGAACACCATGGGCTTCATTAGGACTTAAGGTAATGACTTGGTTCCTCACTCACCTTCTGAGAAAAGCCTATGAGCTTTTCCACGTAAGGAAAATGTGAACCTGGAGAACCAGACTTCTTTGTAGTTAAGCATTTTAGAAACTTGACAAAGATTCCCATGGGGCAATAGCTACAATCTATAGTTTTCAGGGATTTAAAGAAGCTTAAGATGCCACCTGTGCATTCCTGGAAATCGGAAACCATGGTGCCACTTTGGGAGGAGTTTCCAATCTGATTTGAAACATCTAAACTATAATCTAGCAAACAACCCCCCCATTGGTTTGCAAAGGTACGAGGCAGAGACCGTATACAGTGTCCATTGTTGAGAGGCAGAGACATATTCTGAAATCTTAACACATTTTGGCTAAAAGATTTCTACACATCAGACTAGCATGTATCTGATGCTTGGGACCTCGCTCAGAGTGGTCTCTCTTGTTTCTACACAAGAGAAAGCACTGTCTTTTGGACTTCTGTCTCATTGTTGGCTTTCTTACGATGTTCTCATGGAGCCACTTGCTTTGGCCTCAGAATACTTAGATTTTTGATTCTTACATCCTGAACTAGCACTTGAACCATAACAGCTTGCAATGATTGCTTTAAATGAAAACACTAACAAACCTATTTTTACGTTTTTATATTTACATTTTCATATGTTCCAAATTTTTGTATCTTAAAAATGGATATAAAACACATATTTGGTTTAAATTTTAATTCCCCATACAGAAAAATCGTCCTATTATACTAGTGCTTACTGCTATAAAACTCTGAAAAGTCAGAGAGGACACAAAGTGATGACAGAAAAAAATAAACATGAATATAGTTTTACAGTGTGACAGCCAACACTTGAAATAATCCTCAAGTTAGTGTCTTGGCGGTGCCCAAGCTGCGTGAGTTGACATTCTGGGCCGCTGACGTGAAGCACGCAGGCCATTTACGGGGATCTGTGAGCTCCTGAAACGGTAAATCACCAAGCTCCCCTGTTTCAAGCAAGAAGTCAGTTTTCATCCCACGAGCACAGTTTTCAGAAGTTCCGTATTTGAAGTACCTACCAAAAGCTGCCCAGCAAAGCAGATGAAGAGGGTAAAGGCGAGCACGAGAAATGCAGCTCCAAAGGAGATCCCCAGGACGGACGTTCTACCAGGGAAGCAAAAAGGAACAGGTTAGTGTGGGGGTAGTTTCGGTTATTCTGGAAAGCCACCGGGAACACCCTGGGCTTCATTAGGACTTCGAGTAATGAGGACTTCATTCCCCGCTCAGCTTTTGAGAAATGAAACTGGAGCTAAAACCAAAAACACATCCAGAGAAAAGTGTGTTGCAACTGGGTCTGTCACCTTGCTGATTCATCAAAATTGCCCTAGAAGCACTAGGTCCTTGTGAAAGCAAAAAACCATCTTTTTTGGACTCTCTCACCGCAACGGCGCTTTGATGCCTGGGCCCCGCCTCTTCCCTGGGGGAGCAGCCGTGTCGGATGCCCCGAAGGGCCTCCTGGCCCATCCTTAGCCTGCTTACCCAGAAACACTGAGTCCCCACCCTCCCCAAGACAACCCAGCAGATTCCACCTCCTTAAGCAATCACGCAGCTAAATGTTTCCTGAGGTTCCCCACAGACTTCAGCGACCACGGCCTTCACAATCTCGCCCAAGCTGATGAACATGCAAGCTTCTTCCTATGAGCACGTGACATGCCAAGTTACAATTCTGCCACCGACAGGTTGTGGGTAGATAAAAAGCATTAAAAGAAGTGCATGCCTCTCTGAGACATCCTTTATTTTTTATTTTTAGTTTTTTAGAGATTTATTTATTCATTTCTGAGAGACAGAGTGAGAGAGAGAATCTCAGGCAGACTCCCCACTGAGCGCTGAGACCAATGCAGGGCTCAGTCTCACGTTCCTGAGATCATAACCTGAACCAAAATCAAGAGCCAGAGGCCTAACCGACTGAGCCACCAAGGCACCAAGAAACACCTTTAAAATCATTAAAAAGTTCAAAGCCTCTTAAATCCTCATTTACTCCAAAGATAGTATACAGGGGTATTAAAAGAGCTGGACCACAATGAATAATCAAAGATGAAATTCATCTTATGGTTCTTGGTGCTATAGTGAATGGAACCGATTCTCTAATTTCCCTTTCTGTATTTTCATTGTTAGTGTATAAGAAAACAACTGATTTCTGTACATTAATTTTTCATCCTACCACATTACTGAATTGCTGTATGAGTTCTAGTAGTTCAGGGATAAAGTCTTTTGGGTTTTCCATATAAAGTATCATGTCACCTGCAAAGAGGGAATTTGACTTCTTCATTGCCAATTTGAATACCTTTTATTTCTCTTTGTTTCTGATTGCTGTTGCAAGGACTTCTAGTACTATGCTAAACAACAGTGGCAAGAGTGGACATCCTGGTCGTGTTCCTGATCTCAACGGGAAGGCTGTCAGCTTTTCCCCACTGAAGATGATATTCACTGTGCATTTTTCATAGATTATATGAAGTTGAGGAATGTTCCCTCTATCCCTATACTTTGAAGTGTTTTAATCAGGAACAGATGCTGGATTTCTGCATCAACTGAGAGGACCATGTGGTTCTTCTCTCTTCTCTTATTGAGTTGTTCTATCACACTGATTGATTTTCAAATGGTGAACCACATTTGCAACCCAGGGATAAATCCCACCTGGTCATGGTGGATAATCTTTTTAATGCACTGTTGGGTCCTATTAGCTAGGATCTTGCTGAGAATCTTAGCATCCATATTCATCAGGGATATTGATCTGAAATTCTCCTTTTTGGTGGGATCTTTGCCTGGTTTGGGGATTAGAGTAATGCTGGCTTCATAAAAAGAGTCTTGAAGTTTTCCTTCTGCTTCAATTTTTTGAAACAGCTTCAGAAGAACAGGTATTATTTCTTCTTTGAAAGTTTGGTATAATTCCCAAGGAATCTGTCAGGTCCTGGGCTCTTGTTTTTTGGGAGGTTTTTGATCACTGCTTCAATCTCGTTACTAGATATTGGTCTATTCAGGTTGTCAATTTCTTCCTGATTCAGTTTTGGAAGTTTATAGTTTTCTGGGAATGCATCAATTTCATCTAGGTTGTTTAACTTATTGGCATATAACTGTTGATAATAATTTCTGATGATTGTTTCTATTTCCTTGGTGTTAGTAATGATCTCTCCCTTTTCCTTCATAATTTTATTAATTTGGGTCTTCTCTCTTTTCTTTCAGATTAGTTTGGCCAATGGTTTATCAATCTTATTGATTCTTTCAAAAAACCAGCTTCTAGTTCCGTTGATGCGTTCTACTGTATCTCTAGTTTCTATCTCATTGATCTCTGCTCTGATCTTGATTATTTCCCTCCTTGTGTGTGGAGTTGGCTTAATTTGTTGTTGATTCTCCATAAGATACCTGGGAATAAACCTAACCAAAGAGGTAAAGGATCTGTACTTGAGGAACTACAGAACACTCATGAAAGAGATTGAAGAAGAGACAAAAAGATGGAAGAGCATTCCATGCTCATGGATCAGAAGAATAAACATTGTTAAAATGTTTACACTGCCTAGAGCAATCTATACTTTCAATACCATTCTGATCAAAATTCCACTGGCATTTTTCAAAGAGGTGAAGCAAACAATCCTAAAATTTGCATGGAATCAGAAGAGACCCCGAATTGCTAAGGAAATGTTGAAAAAGAAAAACAAAACTGGCGGCATCATGTTGCCTGATTTCAAGCTTTACTACAAAGCTGTGATCACCAAGACAGCATGGTACTGGCATAAAAACAGTCACATAGACCAGTGGAACAGAGTAGAGAGCCCAGATATGGACCCTCAGCTCTATGGTCAAATAATCTTCGACAAAGCAGGAAAAAATATACAGTGGAAAAAAGTCTCTTCAATAAGTGGTGCTGGGAAAATTGGACAGCTATCTGTAGAAGAATGAAACTCAATGATTCTCTTACACCGTACACAAAGATAAACGCAACTGGATAAAAGACCTCAACATGAGACAGGAATCCATCAGAATCCTAGAGGAGAACACAGGCAGTAACCTCTTCGACATCGGCAACTTCTTTCAAGATATGTCTCCAAAGGCAAAGGAAACAAAAGCAAAAATGAATTATTGGGACTTCATCAAGATCAAAAGCTTCTGCACAGCAAAGGAAACAGTCAACAAAACAAAGAGGCAACCAACAGAATGGAGAAGATATTCGTAAATGACAGTACAAAGGGCTGATACTCAGGATCAAAAAAAAACCACCTCAAACTCAACACACACAAAACAGATAATCATGTCAAAAAATGGGCAGAAGACATGAACAGATACTTCTCCAATGAAGACATACAAATGGCTAACAGACACATGAAAAAATGTTCATCATCACTAGCTATCAGGGAGATTCAAATCAAAAACACATTGAGATACTACCTTACACCAGTTAGAATGGCCAAAATTAACAAGACAGTAAATAACATATTTTGGAGAGGATGTGGGGAAAGGGGAACCCTCTTACACTGTTGGTGGGAAGGCAAGTTGGTGCAGCCACTTTGGAGAACAGTGTGGAGATTCCTCAAGAAATTAAAAATAGAGCTACCCTATGACTCTGCAATTGCGCTACCAGGTATTTACCCCAAAGATACAGATGTAGTGAAAAGAAGGTCCATTTTTACCCCAATGTTCACAGCAGCAATGGCCACAGTCACCAAACTGTGGAAAGAACCAAGATGCCCTTCAACGGACGAATGGATAAGGAAGATGTGGTCCATATATGCTATGGAGTATTATGCCTCCATCAGAAAGGAAGAATACCCAACTTTTGAATCAACATGAACAGGACTGGAAGAGATTATACTGAGTGAAATAAGTCAGGCAGAGAGAATCAATTATCATATGATTTCGCTTATTTGTGGAGCATAAGGAATAACACGGAGGACATGGGGAGATGGAGAGGAGAAGGGAGTTGGGGGAAATTGGAGGGGGAGGCAAACCATGAGAGACTATGGACTCTGAAAAGCAATCTGAGGGTTTTGGAGGGACAGGGGGTGGGAGGCTGAGTGAGGCTGGTGGTGGGTATTATGAAGGGCAGGTGTTGCATGGAGCACTGGGTGCCGTACATAAACAATGATTCTGGAACACTGAAAAAAATTTTTTTAAAAGGAATAAAAGCTGCCATCCTGAGTGTTGAAGTTAAAAGAATTTTAAAAAAAGATGAAATTCAAATGAGACATTCAAGGAGAGGTCAGGTGGTGTCTCAGACTGCAGTAGAACCTTCTATCCATGAGGTTGGTCACAGATACTGAGGAGACAGAAGAATTGGCATATAGAACAAAGCAGCGACACTGAGTATTGATGCATGGACGGTTCAGATGGAACTCAGCAACATGCATGCACAGCTGTGAGTTCACAGCAAGGGAAAAACAGATACCAGTGCCTGTGGCCATCATGATGGGAAGGTTCCACTGTGCTCACACCCTCAAATACCTCCTCTATTATGCAATGATTTACACATCACTCAAGGTCAACAAAAGCTTGGCTTCAAACCCAAAACTGAGCCTGACTCAGTGGTGCACTGGGCACTGAGTTATCTGCTAGAGTGAATTCCAGTGCTTTCAATTTACAGGACAGCTCTGATGGGCTTTCTCTGATTCTGTGCTGCCTGGTCTTTTCTGGTATCAAGGTAATATCGGCTTCATCAGGTTGAGTTTAGAAACCTTATATTTTTTTTCCTTAGGTCCGAAACTGTTTAAATAACACATAAGTGGTCTCTTCTAGAAGGTTTGGTAAATAAGAACTGTAAAACCATCTGATGAGAGTGATGGTGGTCATGGTGATGGTGATGATCTTGATGATAATGTTGAGGGTGGTGGTGGTGATGGCAGCAATGATGGTGATAGTGACAACGGTGGTGGTGATGGTGATGACACTGATGGTGTGATGGTGATGGTGGTGATCTTGATGATGATGATGATGGTGATGATGATGATGATGATGGTGATGGTGATAATGACCATGATGGTTATGATGGTGATGGTGGTAGAGATGGGTGATATGAAGATAGATTACTCTGTGCCAAGTACTATTCTAAAGGCTTTATATGTAGAATTCACTTAATACTCACAATAATCATGGATAACATTTATTATCATTACCTCATTTTACCAAGGAGAAACTGAGGACCAGAGAAGTTGAAAACTTGCCTGAAGTCATAACTCTATTAAGTGGTGTGGTCAGGATTTATGCCCATTTGGTTGTATTTTTGACCCAGATTTGTTTTTTAGGAGCAGACGTGTCACATTTCTGTCTTGATTATTGGCTCTATTTCTTAAGTCAATTTTGATAATTTTCCTGGAAAATTTAGATTTAGATTTTCAAATGTAAAATATTCTACATAATATTCTTTTAATTTTAAAAGTCTCCATTTTTGAAGCATTGTTTTCTTGACCTTAATGTCTTTTTTTCTTTTTCTCTCTAGATCAGACTTTTGAAGTTTTTTCTTGATTGTTATTTATTGCCAATCTTTTGTATTTTCTAATAAATGTACTTAAGGAAATAAATATTTCTATAACTACTGCTTTAGCCAAATCCTACAGCTTTTGATTTGTAGTTACTCATTGTTGTTCTTCTCTAAAAAGCCCATAATTTCAACTTCCATTTCCTTTTAATGCAAGAGTTATTCAGAAGTCTAATTTATAGATTCCACAAGGAGATTATTTTTGATCCGTTCCTGTTACTTCTAATTTTATTAGATTTGACCAGAGATTGTGGTCTCCATTATTTACACTTTAACAATTTATTTTTCTCCTAGGGTGTGATGAACATGATTTACTTCTATTGTATCTTACAGATTTCTAAAAATATTAGGTATTTCTTTTTGCTGGAAACAAAGCATGTTCTCTAAATATGTCTGTTGTCAGAGCCGGATGAGTTAGTCAGATTCCCAGTGGGCTGACTTAATGGTTCAATTTGGTCTGTCAATTTTAGAATGTATTAATATTTTGGGCTAGGATTGTGGGATTGTCAATATATCTGAACATTCTAATGGCTTCTCTTTATTTCAAAGAGATGCTAGAGTGTGTGAAGGTTTATGATTGTTAAGTCCTCTTGGTGACTCTACCATTGTACAAGTCTTTCTTTTTCTTGTACTGAATGCCTTCCACTTGATTCCATGTCATCAGAAATTTTTATTCCTGCAGATTTCCTTTTCCTGTAAGTTGTTTCCCAGAATAGCTGTTTTCCATCCTTATTTTTTACCTTTCTTGTATTTTAATTTTAGCAAGATCTCCTGTACTAGTACAGAGTTGGCCTTAGGTTTTAGCCTCAATCCTTGAGTCTCTTTCCATGATAGGACATTTTAATCCACTCACAATTATGAAATTTGGCAATATTTTCTTAAAGTGTTCAGTGGAATTCACAAATAAATCACCATGGTGGGAAGTTTTCTTTGAAAGAAGGTTTCAAAGACAAAATTTAGTAAATTTAGTGGATATATACCCATTAAAATTTTCTATCCCATTATGTGTCAGTTTTGGTAGAGTTAAGAATTTTCCCATTTTAGGCAAATTATAGATCTTTATGGTCTTGAGTAATTTTTAATATTCCTTATTTATTCCATTAATGTCTATAGGATCTGTAGTGAATCCCTTTTTATTCCTTCTGTCATTAGTTTGGGTGCTCTGTGATTCTGTGATTATCTCTCTTTCTTGATCAGTCTTGCTAGTTGTTTAGGAATTTTTAAACTTTTTCAAAGAACCAACTTTTGCTTTATTTATTTTCTGTATTAGTTATTTTGTATTTTATGGATTTCTTCTTTCTTTAGTATTTATTCCCTTCTATTTGATTTGCTCATCTTTTTCTGGTTTCCTAAATCAAAAGTTCAACAGCAAATTTTAACCCTTTCTTCTTTCTTAATATAAGCATTTTAAAGCTACAGACTTCTCTCTAAACTACTGTTTCAAGCTATACCCCACGTTTTTGGGTAGGTTATATTTCGATATTAAAAATATTTTCTAATTTTTCTTCTGATTTTTAAATTTGACTCATAGGTTATTCAAAAGCATATAGATTAATGCTGAAATATTTGGGGATACTTTAGATATTCTGTTCTTCGTTTCTATTTTGATTTTGGTGTGGTTAGACATCACACTGTAAGATTTTTTTTTATCTTCTCAAATTTACTGCAATCTTTATAAATATGTCAAGATGCTTTTATGGCCTAGTATATATTTTGGCTGTGTTCCATGTGTAGTTAAAACCACATGTATTTTACAGCTGGGTTAGTGTTCTACAAATACCAGGTTCAAGGAGTACATAATCTTGTTTATGTTTTCTATACCCTTATTTATACAATAAGCAAGCAAAAGTGATACTAAAAATCTAGTTGTTATTGTAGATTTATTAAACACTTTGATTTTTAACATTTTTTCCTTCTATCTATTTCATAGCTCTGTTTTAGGCATTATGTACATTTCATTCCTGATGATTTGCCTCTTTCATTATTATTTAATGTCTTTGTTGATACTTGTTTCCCTTATGTCTACTTTGTTATTACTCTATGTACAGTAACCTTCTCACATTGTTTAGATGGTACATGTCTTCTATCCTTTTAATTCTATCCCAACTTGTTTTTGTACTTAAAATGCATCCCTTGGGGGTGTCTGGGTGGCTCAGTTGGTTAAGTGCCTGCCTTTGGCTGAGCTCATGAACTCAGGGTCCTAAGACTGAGCCCTGCATCGGGCTCTCTGCTCAGTGGGAGTCTTCTTCTCTCCTCTCCTCTGCCCCTTGCCCCTCCTTGTGTTTTCTCTCTCAAATAAATACATAAAAACTTAAAAAAATTAAAATGCATCCTTTGTGCTACTGATAATGCATTTATAAACATTGGGGTGCATGCGTCCCTTTGAATAAGTATTTTTGTGCCCTTTGGGTAAATACCTAGTAGTTCGATTGCTCAGTCATAGGGTCATTTTGCATTTAGCTTTTTGATGAACCTTCATATTGTGTTCCAGAATGGCTGCACCATTTGCATTTTCACCAACAGTGAAAGAGTTATGGAAAGAGCCCAAGTGTCCATGGACTGATGGATGAATAAGGAAGATATGGTATGTATGTATATATGTGTGTGTGTGTGTGTGTGTGTGTGTATTGGAATATTACTCTGCTGTCAAAAGAATGAAATCTTGCCATTTTCAATGACATGGATGAACTAGAGTATATTATGCTAAGTGAAATAAGTCAGAGAAAGACAAATACCATATGATTTCACTCATATGTGGAATTTAAAAAACAAAACAGATGAACATAGGAAGAAAGAAAAAATAAAGATAAAAATGGAGAGGGAGGCGAACTATAAGAAATTCTTAACTATAAGAAACAAATAGTATTGCTGGAGGGGAAGTGGGTGGAGGAAGGGGTACCTGGGTGATGAACATTAAGGAGCTCACTGGATGGAATGAGCACAGGGTTTCTATGCAACTGATGAATCACTAAATTGTACCCCTGAAATTAATAATACACTGTAGTTAACTAAATTGAATTTAAATGCTAAATAAAGTAAGTTATGACTATCAGACATGGCTCAGGAAGAAATAGAATCTCTGAATAGACCTATAAAAGAGATTAAATTAGTATTTAAAACAAAACCCAAACCAAAAATTACTTGCAATGAAAAGCTCACACCCAAATGACTTTACTGGTGAATTCTACAAAACATGTAAAGAAGAATTTTTACTACTTTTTAACATCTTCCAGAAAATAAAAAAGATGGACCAGCTTCTAACTGATTCTATAAGGCCAGCATCACCCTCATATCAACATCAAAGATTTCCTAAGAAAACAAAACTGAGACCAATGTGTCTTATAAATATAGACACAAGGACCCTGACAAACTATTAGGAAACCAAATCTAGTCACATACAAAAAGGATTATATAATATGACAAAGTGGGATTTATATGAGAAATGCAAGGTTGGTTTAATATCTGAAAACCAACTAATGTATAATACACTATACTAATAAAGGAAAAGAAACCCATACAATCATCTCAATAGCTGTTGAAGAAGCATTAGATAAAATCTGACATCCTTTTATTATAAAAACACTTGAGAAACTAGATTAAAAGGGGGGATTTCCTTTATCCTAATAAAGGCATACCTGAAAAACCTACAGGTCACATTACGTTTGATGATGAAATACTAAACTGTCCTCCTAAAATCATGAACAAGAATGTATGTGTGCTGTGACTCCTGTTGATATCACACTGCAGTTTCTAGTCAGGGAAATTAGGCAAGAAATTGTAATAAAAGACATCACATTGGAAAGGAGGAAGTAAACTTATCTGTATTTGCAGATGATATGAGTTGGTATCGAGAACATTATGTCACAACCTGAGATTCAGACCCAGAGCACCTCAAACCTATGGCTGTCCAGCTCTCATGTTCATAGTTCACTGGCATTCTTGTTCAGATGGACCACTCATCCCAGGGAACAAGAAACACCATGAGGTAAAGTAATGGCTGGCCAAAAGCTCTTAATTATAACCATTTATCCTGACTGCTCTAACAAAACCATGTTCAGGCTCATTAAGCATACCCAGATGTTTGTGTAGAAGAGTAAATTTTAATTAACATTCTAGCTGCAAAGCTGTTTCTGCTTAACACACAAGCATAATTGATTTATATACTCCCTGAAAAGCAAACTTGACTCTTCCCTGTCATGAGGTGAGAACAGTTAAACTTTATAGTGATAGTTTTTGACTTTGGCACTTAAATCAAGTATATTGTTACAGTATATGGAAAAGGCTGATTTGAGACAAGGTCCTTTCTCCTTTCAGTTTTTTTTTTCCTGCAGTCAATTTATTGCTTACAGGTGGTCAGATGTGGGTGAGAAAGCACATTTGCAGGCGGGAAAAATCCAGCAGAAACAGACCTGCACTATCTTGCAAATATCTGAAAGCTGAATTAACTATAAACTGGTTCTGTGAGTGAATAATGGCGTCTTTACCTGGAATTCTGTCCATGTGATGACTTCCATGGCCCTCCTCCCTCCTTGCCCTCACCTCCTTCCCCCAAGGACGATGCAGATTCTCCCATCAACACTCTGTTCACATCTGTTACGTGGTGTTCCGCGAGGATGATACGAACTCAGGGAAGGCTTTTCTCTTAACTGTAAGTTACCACGCAGCCATAAAACCCCCTTTATCTCCCTTGGTTTAAGTGACAGGTGATAGAACTTTGAAACTAAAGGGAATTTGATTAAAACAAAAAAAGTCAGAAGCTGAGAAGGAGAAGAGGCATTTAAATATTCATCATCATTACAGACCACAGCAGCCTTTCTCTAATAACGGGACTTAGGAACTTTGGGACGTTCTGGCCACTTGAAGGTCCTGTGAGGTGGTGAAAGGGAGAAGGAACTGTATTAGGCAGAGCAAAAAGCCTCCACTCCACAGCAGCCATGAGGGCTGAAGATTTGAAGTTTCAGACGCATTATTCCCCCAGAAGACCCACAGTCTCCACTTCCTATACTCATTTCTTAGGTGAGCCCATCCCATCTGATGGATTGAAATATTACCCGCATGCTGCGTTTCCCAAACTGTGGCTCCTCCATTAACCTGGGACTCACGCACCCCCTCCCTCTGTGAAGGTCTAGCACTTGGCTGTGTGGGATGCACACACATGTCTTTGATCCAGAACTGAGTCCTTGATTCACGGCCCTCCCCACCTGCTCTCCCCCTAAGAGTCTCCCTTCCTGTTAAATGGCAACACCATTTTCCCAGCTGCTCAGCCGAATACCAAACCCAACACCAACATTAAAAACCCCACAGAACTCAGCTTTCTCTTATCGCTCACATCCCATCCAGTAGCAAGACTGTCTCCATCGTTCTTCATTAGCTACCCCCGCAGTTCCCACCTGCTCTGCTACTCTGGTGCCAGCGCCAGCCACCACCTTACCTGGTCTTCCTATTTCTAAACCCCTGCCCCATGCAGAGCAGCAAGAACAATGCTTCCAAACATACCCAGATCACATCCTCAGCTGAGAACCTTCTGGAGCTTCCTGTCACACTTAGCATCGGACCCCAAGTTCTCCCAATCGCCTGGGAGGGTCAACACCACCTGCTGTCACGCTGCGCCTCAGACCCCATCCTCCACAGCTCTCACCTGGCTCACTCTGCTCCCACCACCCTGGCTCTTTGAACATACCGTGGGTCCCATCATCTGGAATGTTCTTCTGCCAGGGAGCCACACAGTTCCCATCTCAAGTCGTTTGGGCCTCTGCTTCAATGTCATGTGATTCGTGATACTTTCCCTGGTCGCTCTCATCTGAAGTGCCACCCTCCACAGCTCCAGAGTGTCCCATTCTGTCTCATTTTTTCTTAAAGATCATCACTGCTAAACTATCATATGTGTATTTGTTTACCGCATCACTGTTGCGCCGCCTACTAGAATGTAGTTATGTGAGAGAAAGGGCATTTAGGGGGGTGCCGGTGCTTCCCCTGCATCTCTAGCGATGCTTAGGATCCGGCAGCTCAGTAAATATTGTGGAATGATTCCCCTTGTGACCGGGTACATGTATGCGCTTCTATTACGAATTTCGATTTCTATAACAAATGCTCAGTTATATCCCCAGGTATAAAAGTGAAGATCTGTGACCTGTTTCAATGAGTGAAAACACGCTCAGCACCATTTTTCTTGTTAGGGTTCCTCATATCTTACTAGACCACTGATACACAGCTAAATGCAACACAAATCCGTTTTCATTCCTGGAGAGAATACTGATTTTCATGAATTCCATTTTTCATGACGACAGCATTTTCAGATGGGCACCCTGTCCTACAGAGCAAAGACTACTCCTTCCAGCCTCCCTTGGAGCCAGGTTCACGCATGTGACTACGATCTGTCTTGGGTTGTAAACCCAAGTGTCACGAGGTAGCTTCTAAGTTTCCCCAAGAGATAGCTGATATGAATGCTTTCTGCCCTCTGCTTCTGGGTCTGTTCCTCCCTCGTGTTGCTCGGAACGTGGATGCTGCCGTTGTAGGGAAGAAGGATGAGGAGCGAAGTCTCTTGGAAGCAGGGATGAGTGCTGGCGGGACCCAGGTCCCCCCGAGAATCCAAAGGATCGGAGTGCCAGACTGTAATCTTTGGCCTTTGATTAATGGGGAAAAACTAAACTGCCATCTTACATTCAAACTACTATTTGTGAGGCATTTCCTTACTTTCTGATGACCTGAATCCACAGCAGGGTTCTGCTGATCTCAGCAAAACTGTACGGTTCATTTCATCTTGGATCGTGAGAATTATCTCCTCCCTACGCCTCCCTTTCCTTTCCCACCCTCCGTCCTTCTCCCTCTTTCTTTCTTTCCTTCCTGCCTCCTTTTTTATTTCCCCTAAATTTCATACCCATTTGCCGGGAGTAACTTACTTTCTCAGTACCAATATTTGGATCTACCAGCTTCGTTGCCCACCAAAGAGAAGTGCCTCCATAACTGTTATTTTTCCATCATTTCTGTTCAGAAAATCAAGTCCACTTTCAATGGACATGAATGATTCTCCCATTAAACTTTCTTCTACTTTTTTCTCCTTTTTGGAGATAAAACCAAAATGAAAGTGACTCTTTTGAAATGACTATTAAAGAATTAATGGGCATTGATTATTAAAATAAACAATGGAATAAGTATCAAAGAATTTCAGCAGAAATAATAGATCTCACATACTTAAGATTATAATTATTAATTCTGCTTAAGTAAAATATCATTATCTTAATTTAACTTGGGTTAATAAAACACATGATATTTAACTAAATTTTATTAGAAAAAAAATCATTCTTATTGTAACAATTGCCCATGCCTGGTTTAATCTACTTAGCTTGGCAGACAATATGAATAAAGGTACTAAGAACTGCAAAAACAAATTGGGCTCGGGGCACCTGGGCGGCTCAGTGGGTTAAGCCTCTGCCTTCAGCTCGGGTCATGATCTCGGGGTCCTGGGATTAAGCCTTGCATCTGGCTCTCTGCTCAGCAGGGAGCCTGCTACCCGCCCCCCCTCTCTGCCTGCCTCTCTGCCTACTTGTGATCTCTGTCAAAAAGATAAATAAAATCTTTAAAAAGAAACAATTCAGGTTTGATCATTTTTGGTCTTTGAAGGTGGCTCACATTTCTGATAAAGTTATATAGTACAAGGCAGACAGAAGCAAGAGAACAAGCCTAAAAAGAGGAGTCAACCAATAATTTAATTACAACTATTCAAATTCTGAGATTAGAGCCAGATTTATGATTCTGTGTCAAACAGGGATGATACTTGGCCCTCTTTTAGGCAAAACAT
The DNA here is from genome assembly GCF_964662115.1 of Mustela nivalis. Classification (NCBI taxonomy): domain Eukaryota; kingdom Metazoa; phylum Chordata; class Mammalia; order Carnivora; family Mustelidae; genus Mustela; species Mustela nivalis. The sequence continues at coordinate 174,678,793 of NC_139022.1, forward strand.
TCCCCTTGATTATCATTTCGAGGTCAGGCATTCTTCTATTATTAGTTATTCATGCACTCATTCATTCACTTATTAGTCATTTTTCTCCTTTTTCCTAAGAACATGAGGCAGTTTCTCCAAAAGAAAACAAACAGGGCGCCTGGGTGGCTCAGCTGGTTAAGCGACTGCGTGCAGCTCAGGTCATGATCCTGGAGTCCTGGGATCAAGTTCCACATCAGGCTGCCTGCTCAATGGGGAGTCTGCTTCCCCCCAGACCTCCCCTAATATGCTCTCTCCCTCTGTCTGTCTCTCTCTCAAATAAATAAATAGTTAAAAAAAAAAGAAAACCAACGAGTTCAGCACATTAAACAGAAGTGAGGAAGTGAGAAACATTATCCCGACAAAAAGGTTTCACAAAGTATAACAAAATTATTATTTTTAGATAGTCGAGCTCATGAGAAGAGAAAATACTCTGTATACCGAGGGTACTCACAAGCAGAATGTGAGGGGTATTGATGCAAAACAGCCCAGGAGGAAGCAGGGGCTGACACAGGCCTTGCAGTGTGAGATTTAATGTCCACTCAAGGCGGGGGTGCTGTCAGGCATTTCCTTAATGGGAAATTGGAACTGAGCTCTCGAATAAAGTCAGGAGCCATAAACCACTGTCCTACCAGGAAACAGGAAACATAAAAACTCTGTCTAGCAGTCTGATAATTTTCAGGGATGTCGACTAACTAGAGTGATGAGTGGAAGCAGAATCAACCTGAAATGATATCCCCAATCTTGCTCTGTATTAAGATGTTAGTCAAATTCACAAGACCTGTTTAGTGAAGGGAACTTGACCCTTGATCCGAATTTAATAAAATACTTTGACTTGAACTGATGAACCCCAGAGACAGAGAGACACTGAAAAACATATCACAGTAACGCCTTCATAACTCAGAGTATGTGGAGTTTCCATGGACCCAAGCCTTTGATGCCGGTGAGCTCACAGTTAAATGACCCAAAGAGACGTGCCACCATGAGTCATCACAGAGACCGCACAGCAGAATTCATTCATTTATACACCATCATAACAGAATGAAACGAGTGCTGTATTCATATAATATACTTATTCAATTTCATACGATGTGTTTATTATGCTAATAAAGGAAAATTAAAAATGGAATCCTTAGGTAAAATATGGAATTATAAAAAATTCATATTTTCAAGAGACCCTAACAGCCATCTTAGATATAAATAATCACTGAAATTATACACTCAGTGTGCATGAGGGATTCACCAGAGTGAATGCAGTGCAGGGAAATAAAGACATGTAAACTCTGAGGAAATAGTATAAGACTTGGAACCCAGAATGAACAGCACAATATTCAACTGGTAAGATTTCAAGGAGGAAAAAGTAAAGATAGAAGGAATATATAAGGTGGTAATGCCAGAAAACTGCCAAAATGTGAATTTTCAGATGGAAAATCACACCCCGGCTAATAGGTGAAGAAGAACAAATGTGCGTGCGCGGAGGGACGGCCTGAGACCCGGGGGCGCCGGAGACACTGGCTGGGTGAAAGGGGACACGCTGGCATTGATAGAAGACCTTTCACCAGCAGCGACAGATGATGACATGGGCAGGATATCATCATCATAATACGAAGGAAAAACAGTAGTAACCTAGGGTTTTATACTCAGTTAAACTACTATTCAAGAGCCAATGTGAAATAAGGCAGATAAAAATATTTCAATATAAAGGAAAAAACAGGAGCTCCTGCTACTCATAGACCCTCAGGGAAGGAACTAATAAATGACAGATATCAGAAAGAAGGGAAATAAACTTGAATGAATAGTTTTTTTTTTTTTTAAAGAGGGTGAGGGTTTTGGAGGGGAGGGGCTAGGGGACGGGTGAGCCTGGTGGTGGGTATTCAGGAGGGCAGGGATTGCACGGAGCGCTGGGTGTGGTGCATAAACAATGAATCGTGGAACACTGAGAAACTGAAATAAGAGATGGTGAAATAAGTAAGGGGGTTTAAGAGTATTCTGGATGAGCACCGAGAAATGCCTAGAACTGCTGAACACCTGAAACTCACATGACACTGTATTAATTATGCTTCAATAAAAAAGGCACTAATAAACAAATTGGTAAAGAACAAGAGTAAATCTAATAAATACTATGATTACCATCTGCAACAGAAGTTCTAAGAAAAATTACATAGAAGATATCATGATCAACTTCAGAATATCTTAATACTATATATATTGAGTTATTACATACATCGTTATGTGAGCACATACACTTTATATATGTGTGCTATATACAGGACTGTAAGTGTGTCTATAAAGAGAGAGAGAGAGAGAGAGTGAGCATGCATGCATGCAGACGAGGAGGAGAGAGAAAGAGCAATCCCAACTAGCAAAGGAAAAGAAAAGAATACAGAATACTGGATCAATCCTTCTGAAGTTAGAAAGTGGAAGGTGTGCCAGGAAAAGCAAAGTAATTGAAAAGAGGGAAAAGTGAGTCTCTACATCAGAAACAAAATCAAACACATTAATCTATCAAATTAATCTATCAGAAAACACATCAGATTGAATTAAAAAATAAGCATAGATGATGTTTAGAGGAGGTATGCCCAAACAATAATGGCCTCAGAACCCAGGAACAGATCTATAGGAAGGTAGCACCAGATTAAATTTGTACCATCTGGATTGCGCATACACACGTTTATCATCTCATGCTCTGTATGTTGCAGTATCTCTGAAATACTTTGCAAGAAGAATTGTTTACAAAGGAAAAGAAAGATGAGGACATTAGCATGGAAAGGAGGAAGGAAGAGGACATTATAATATGACATAATACAATGTTAATGTAATAGGAAGCAGGCATAGGAGGTTCTGGTCTCAACTCTTTCCTTCAGAAGTGTCCGCAGACCTATTCTGATCTCTGCCAAAGCTGGCACAAAGAGGGAAAGCAACCAGCACAGGTTTCACTACGCTGATGCTCAAAATCAACTTGTTGCTCAAGAGAAACATACTAGGAATTGGTGACGATGCCTGAGAGAAGGAACTTGGATGAGTCGTCTTCAAGATACAACACACAAAAGAGAGATAAAATAAAAGACAGGGGCGCCTGGGTGACTCATGGGTTAAAGCCTCTGCCTTCGGCTCGGGTCATGATCTCAGGGTCCTGGGATCGAGCCCCACATCAGGCTCTCTGCTCAGCAGAGAGCCTACTTCCTCCTCTCTCTGCCTATTTGTGATCTGTGTCATATAAATAAATAAAATCTTAAAAAAAAGAAAAGAAAAGAAAAGACAGAGATATCTCCTTGATGTTTTCTGAAGAGTGTGATCCCATGAATTATTTGTCTTGGTCCCTGGAAATTTTTGGCTTCTTTAGCACCACCTTTGAAAACGTCCTAGTAGTGCAATTATTGGATCCTATGGTAATTCTATTTTTAATTTCTTAAGGAACCTCCCTACTGTTTTCCACAGTGGCGGCAACATATTGTAGTCCCACCAAGAGTGCATGAAGGTTGAAAAGAAAAGAAAAGAAAACAAAAACACCAATTTGAAAGGAAATACACACTGCATGTTTACTATAGCATTGTTACAAAAGCCAAGATACGGAAGTGGCCCAAATGTCTACAGTAAATGACTGGATAAGGTATACGTAACAATGGAGTATTACTCAGCCATAAAAAAACAACGAAATCTTGTCATTTGTGACGACATGGATGGACCTAGGGGCTAATTTAAAAAATTCAGAGAAAAACAAATGTCATATGACTTTACTCCTACGTAGAATTTAAGAAACAAGACAAAGAAAGAAAATGGAGACAAACAAGAAACCAGGCTCTTAAAACAGAGAATGGTGGTTGCCAAGGGGGCGCAGGCGGGCGGATGGGGAACGAGATAACGGGACTGAGAGCACACTTATGGTCATGAGCCCTGAGTAGCGTGCAGAACGGCCGAATCAGTATGTCGCACACCTGAAACTGACAGAACACGGTGTAGCGATTATACGCGGATTAAAATAAATAAAATACATAGCATAAAAAGGAATTATTTTGCTTAGTAATAAAATGGATGGTTTGAGAAAGAAAATCCTAGTCTTTCCTCTCTTCCAGTTCCTTCTAATGGGTGATAATCCCAGTCTTAATTATGATGTGGGAAACATGAAGATGTTCATTCAATAGGAAGATGCAGAAAAATCAGTGAATTTATCACCGGAGAGTAATGATAAGGGCGCACTTCCCTTGGGAATGGATTCCCTCATGAGACTTCTCTAGCGGCCTCCGGCTCTCCCTCGGTAAGCTTTGTGTGGGTTCAGCTGCTCATCTCTTCTACCAAGGGGCACAGGCCTGGAACTCTGAAGGCGTCTAATCCGTTACCTTTCCTCGGGTGTAAAACAGATACTTTGCTATGGAGAAATTCCATTGACGATTTTGTAAGTCTAGAAGGAGAACTCCTCCGGCCCAGGTGTTTCAGTGCAAATTTACCAGGGGGAAGAGGAAGTTCACTGGGAACCTCCTCTAAAAGGGGACAGAGAGCTTGGGAGTGAACACGTGTGAGTTATACCGCGACGTGTGACTTCTACAAATGCCTTTGTGCTGCTTCTCTCTCAGAAGAACGTCCTTCGGAGCGTGGAGGGGAAAGGCAGACCCTTTCTCTCTAGTTGGCTCAGTATCTGCATGAGACAAAATGCAGCCCAGCCTCGGCAATTCCAGCTGTGGCCAGGTGCTGCTGAAGTTAAATGCGAACACACAGCCGGATCCTGCTAGCTTGAAAATGGCTGCTTTGGCCTTTACAGAGCGTTGATAAACGCAAAGAAGATTTGTCTTGCGAGTTTCTTTCTACATCCCCAATTACAGAAAAAAGACAAAAGTTTCGTTTTCTTCTTTTCTCTTAGACTACAGAATGAGAAAGAAGCCATTACTTTAAGCAAAGTCGGTTGACTTCGATGGCGTTCCTGAAGAAGGTACGAGAGAAAGGCAAGCTAGCAACCCCAGAGTGACTGGATTGTCACCCAGAGATGGCAGGAGGAGTCCACCCCAAAGTGTGCAAGTGTGCACACTAAGCGTCCCTCTTCTGGATTTGGGTGAGCTGTGCAGTGACCGCTTCTAGCCAGAAAGGTGGCAGGTGTGGGCTTCAGGGAGAAGTTGGAGTCGGAGGGATGGCTGCGTATGGAAAACCCAGAGCAGGTTTTGTCCTTTCTTTTCCTAAATTTTATTTTATTATGTTATGTTAGTGGCTACATAGTACTTCATTAGTTTGTGATGTAGGACAATGGCTTAGCCCGGTAACAGGTATTAAGCAGGGCACGTTTTGCAGTGAGCACTGGCTGTTATACACAGAAGGAACCGTGGAACACTACATCCGAAACTAATGAAGGGGGTCACCTGGGCGGCTCAATAGGTTAAACAACTGCCTTCAACTTGGGTCATGATCCCAGGGTCCTGGGTGTGAGCCCCATGTGGGGCTCCCAGCTCAGCGGGAAGACTGCTTCTCCCTCTACCTGCCATTCCCCTGCTTGTGCTTGTGCTGTCTCTCTCTGTCAAATAAATAAATAAATTCTTAAAAAAAACACAACTAATGAAGGTTTTGTCTTTTCAATACACAATAACATTACCTGCTTATTAGGAAAAAAGAAGTCCAGAGATTTTGCTCTTTTTGGGTAGCTTTTAGGCTGCATTTCTTCTACTGGGCACCAGAGTAATACAAAAATCAAGTAAGAAGATAACATTTTTTCTTTTTTAAAGACTATTTATTTGACAGACAGAGATCACAAGTAGGCAGAGAGGCAGGCAGAGTGAGAGGAAGGGAAGCAGGCTCCCTGCTGAGCAGAGAGCCCGATGTGGGGCTCGATCCCAGGACCCTGAGATCATGACCCGAGTCAAAGGCAGAGGCTTTAACTCACTGAGCCACCCAGGTGCCCCTAAATTTATTTTTTAAAAATCCCTATAAGGTGAATCAATACATCCACATTGAGAATGCAATATTATTGTAACCAAGCATGAACGCGGGAGCCACTTAACTTCACAGATACAAAGTGAACTGGCCCTCCCCTGTGATCCGACCCTTCTGTTTGTTAATCTGCATTCTCTCCCACCCTTCAGTATATCTGGGCTCCCGCAGCGCGATGCATGGGGCACGTCCCACTGGGAACCGCAGGTACTTACTTCGGTAATACTAGGATCTGCACAATGAAGATGCAGAAGAAAATGAGACACGCGCAGGTCACGTAGTACTTAAACGCTGGCAGGGCGGTGGCTCGGTACTGAGGGGACAAGAAGGAAACCGTGAGTGCTGCTCTCCGAGGGGGGTGCCGAAACAGCCAGCCGGCAGCCTGCCGCCACCTGCTGCACGCGTCACAGTTGTAAGAGGCCAATGTGGCACAAAAGGAGCTACACGATGCCCATTTCCAGCAATGAGCGCTTCCTCCCTCCAAAGAGCTACGGAAGAATTTCTTCCCAAAACCACGATTTTTAAGAGGCCAACTGTTCCGAAACCCATTTCAAGTCCACTGGATCACTCCGGCAAGGAGAGAGAGCACCGGACCAGAGGGACGAGGGAGTGAAGGGACCGTCCCAGCATGGTCCCTGCCTGTGCCCCTGGCCCCTTGTGGGTCTGAGGTCCACAGCCACGCGGGGATAGCAGATGGTTAATTAGTTTACTTCTGAAGAGTATTTTGGAAATGCAATTTCCTAATTTTATTGATTTAGTCTTTTCTGTTATTATTCATCTCAATGCTACTTGGAGGTAGCAAGGAAATTTGGAAGACGGAGAAGGCCAGCGGCTTTGTTCCAGGTCTCTGATGGTTCTGTGGGCTTGTCTGGACCTGCTGGTGGTCACCGCAAGAGCACGCTGGGGACAGGTGGACAGAAAGCGAGCTTAAATCCCAAAGCTGTCTAAAATTTGCCTCAAAGTTGGCCCTACAAATATGTAATACCAGGAGACTGTCAGCAAAAGGTGCATTTTAAAATGATCACGTTCTGTTTACTTGAATATTTTTTTGGTGAGTTGTGAGGCTCGATGGCCAGGATAACGTGTGCGCTGGTGAAGAAGCTACGTTTACGAAACTGTAGAAACGCGATTCTGCTCTGTATGTTCCACTGCACTCTTAGCTTTTACCTTCTTCTGAGCTTTCTGTCAGGTATGAATTGGAATTTCCTTGCGGTATTAATAAAGGAAATGGATTTCTATCAAGCAGGAATCATTTCACATTTAAACAGTAAGTAACCCTCAGTATCTGTTAAAGTTATTTGAAGATAAACTGATCAATAGTAACGATGAGTTATATCAGACGTCCACTCAGTAAACTGCTGTAGTCAGCATCTTGACGTAGAGGTAGACCGCTGATCTCACTGACGGCTAACACACAAGACGGTCTGGGTACAGCTATGAGATTCAGCCTGCGTGGAGTCTGGGCATTCTACTCAGTATCCGTGAAATAATGAATTTTCTTAAGAGCATTTTAAAACCAGTGCTGCAACTTCTGCCATTAATATAGTAGCTTTTGTTCAAACTAAGCCTGTAATTATAGAGTTGGATGATAAAAAATTATGTCTGCCTCATTCCTTTTTCTAGATCCACACACACACAAAGGCAAATACAATAAAACTGACCTAGAAGAGTGGTTGCTTTTTGGGCAATAAGAACTTAATTCATTTTAGCAAATCCACGTTCAGCATGTCGAGCCTGATGTCTGCTTCTTTGTGTGCCCTTGCCAGACCTCTTACTTCACAAGTGTGCAAGTGTTTGTGTGCAATAAACACTTAGAAGTTTGGGGTTTCCAATCCTCCCAAACACATGCTGAATGTAACTCCTACCTTTGTTAAAAAATTAAAGTGATTTAATTTTGCAGTAACAAACTGCAACTTTATCCCTTTTTTCTTGATTTCTTGAAGGATTTTATTTTCTTTCAAAAACTTTTTGTAAGAAAACAGGCCATGGAGAGAAACAGTTATGAGCCCCCGTCCCCTCCCCCTAGCCCCAGATCTCAGAGCTGCTGCAAATACCATTCCCACCAGGAGTGTCGAGCATGGTGACAGGCCAGCCAGATACTCAGGTTTTTAAAGACTTGTACTTCAGAAAAAAAGATTGAGGGGAAAAAAGTAGCTTACTTCTTTCTCTAGTATTTTATTGTAGAATAGGAGCGAGATCCTCTGAATGTCTTCAGACTTCAGCCACTGCCTGGAAATAAAAAAAGACAGACATCATAAGACCAAACTTCCAACCAATAATCTGAAACTTCAAAAAAAAAAATCACATGCATTCTTCTTTCTTTAGTGTAAATCACCCAAAATTGAAGATTTAAAAAAAATGCTTAATACCAAATTACTAAGTATGCAGTCTAGGACTAAAATAGGATGTATACATATAATATTGGTATTCACATGTGGCCCTCCTTGGGAAATTAGCTATTACAAACGAGTTGGGATATCAAATTCACTCTTCAAATTAAATAACAAGGGAAATAAATCATCAAAAGGATTCAGGTTCAGCAGTAAATTTAGTTCCAGATATTTTACCAAAATCAACATGGTAGGTTCATCCCCTGAAAAATATGGTTCATAGAGAAGCATCATTTTTCTTAGCTTATAGCAAGCAATACATCAGAGCATCAAAACCATTTAGAGTGTCCTCCAAGTTCTGGGAGAGAAGATCCTGCTTCTTGCACACTTACTGAAAATATTTCTATTGTCATGCCTTGCATTTCTATAAGATAAAATAATTTGCTTGAATGCATTTTCAAAAATGAATAAAAATATCAACACAATAAACAATCAGTTCAGACCACTAATGTAGTATGTTGATGCAAACATAAACACTTGGGTGTAATACAAACATTCCCTCAGTTGTTTGAAAGTAAAAAAAAGTAAATAAAAATGACATGGAAGTATGTATCCTTACACACTGACTGGCTTTGAGAAATTGGTTTTAAAAAGGCGGCTGAAATAAACAAAGAGCTTAAGGATAGAACTTTGCTCTAGAACGTTGTACACACTCACAAGTGGAACGGTGACACCTGATGTAAGCCCCAGCCAGCTGGGCAGGTGATGCCTGGAACAGTCCCATACCCAGTAACAAAGTACATGCACGTTTGATGACATAAAGATGAATGAAATGGGAAGATACACACTCTTTTAAGTTCATGAGTATAAAAGCTTCTGCAGAGCAAAGGGAACAGGCAATAAAACAAAGGAGCAACCCACAGAATGGGAGAAGATATTCGCAAATGACACTATAGACAAAGAGGTGATATCCAAGATTTATAAATAACTTCTCAAACTCCACCCAAAAAACAGAGAATCATGTCAAAAAATGGGCAGAACACATGAACAGACACTTCTCCAGTGAAGACATACAACTGGCTAACAGAGATATGAGAAAGTGTTCATCATCTTTAGCTATCAGGGAAATTAAAATCAAAACCACATTGGGATACCTCCTTGCACCAGTTAGAATGGTCAAAATTAACAGGAAACAAGTGTTGGAGAGGATGTGAAGAAAGGGGAATGCTCTTAAGCTGTTGGTGGGAATGCAAGTTGGTGCAGCCACTTTGGAAAACAGTGTGGAGATTCCTTAAGAAATTAAAAATAGAGCTTCTCTATGACCCTGCAATTGCACCACTGGGTATTTACCCCAAAGATACAGAAGTAATGAAAAGAAGGGCCATCTGTACCCCAATGTTCATAGCAGCTATGTCCACAATAGCCAAATTGTGGAATGAGCTGAGATATCCTTCAACAGATGAATGAATGGATAGAGAAGATATGGTTCATGTACACAATGGAATATTACTCTGCCATCAGAAAGGATGAATCCCCAACTTTTGTATCAACATGGACGGGACTGGAGGAGATTCTGCTGTGAGAAATAAATCAAGGAGAGGGAGTCAATTATCATATGGTTTCACTTACTTGTGGAGCATAAGGAATAACACGGAGGACATTAGGAGAAGGAAAGGAAAAGCGAAGGGGGGTTATGGAAGGGGGAGATGAACCGTGAGAGACTCTGGGCTCTGAGAAACAATCGGAGGGTTTCGGAGGGGAGGGGGGTAGGGGGATGGGTGACCCAGGTGGTGGGTGTTAAGGAGGGCACGGATCGCATGGAGCACTGGGTGTGGTGCCTAAACAATGAATCTTGGAACACTGCATCAAAAACTAATGGTGTATTTTATGGTGACTAACACAGCACAATAAAAATTTTAAAATAAAGGAGAATAGGGAAAAACTAAAATCTGTGTATTAAAAAAATCTGGAAATAAATACCAACAAAATATATTATCACCTGGTTTGGGTCATTACACTGAGGAATCTACATTTCTAGTTTCCCACTTTTCTTAAATACTTCTATAATAAAAAATAACCTGAGTTATATATGTGTATGCATTAGATACGTGTATATAAACGCATATATCTGCAAGTGCATATAACCATATATCTACATCTATTTCTTTTTGTAAAGGTTTTATTTATTTGACAGAAAGAGAGAGAGGGAGAAGCAGAGGGAGAAGGAGAAAGTCTCTCCTCTGAGCAGGGAGACCCATGCGGGGACTCGATCCCAGGACCCCAGAATCCTGACCTGAGCAGAAGGCAGATGCTTAACCGACTGGGCCACCCAGGTGCCCCTAGCTACATCTATTTCTATACCTATACATAAATATACAGGGAGAATGTATACACACACACACACACACACTATAGTATATATATATATATATGTATATGTATATATACATATATATATTAGGATGTGAGACAAAATTGTTTTATATAGATTTCTAAAAAATGTTGTATCTGTTCAAACACTTATCAGTTCACATGAATTTCTTAATGTGGTACTTTTCCTACTCACTGGTGTCTATGGATCTTGACCGCATGAGATTTCTTTGGGGGATAAGGATTTGAAGATCCAGGAAAGACGGCCAAGTCAACCATTACACCTGACCTTGTAATGGGAAAGTACAGCCAAACCTACTGATATGGATCAGGGTGGGATGCTTCTCATCAGGGCTGACGAAAAGTTAATGCAAGACTAATACAGCACATTTGAGAGGGGCTCCTCCAGGTCTACCTGGACAGCCCCATGCCCAGAACCTCACACCGAGCAGGCACCGTCATGGGCTAGGCTATCGCACCCGACAGACAGTGCACTTTCAACAGAGGCACAGAAGTCAATAATGTGTTCTAGAATGAAGGCCATTTAAAGTGAGAGCTATAAAAATACTTTTTGGTTCAAGATTATAAATAAGCTTTAGGTATCAGGGATGTAAAGTTATCTTGGTATTTCTTATTACTGTACCAGCTGCAGAAATGTGGTATTTTCCTGTTTGATGAAACTGGAAAAATCAAAGTTTGGTGAATAGCAAAAAGAGCAGAAAATAAAATCCTAGATAAATTTTAACCATATTCATTTTCAGAACTGGGTACTTGTTATGAATATTAAACTATGAATAATGTACACAGGTAACTAATTCAAAACAGGTTTTTTTCCCCTTTATCAAGAAAGAAAAATCTAATTTCAAAATGCCTCTGGGTAATCTACGATTGGAAATAAACTAAGAGTGAAATTTATGAAGTAGAAGTAAAAGCATCTCCACGTCAATCAGCAGAGCCCTGTGCCTGGTTGGGTCCCCGTCAGGGACCTGTGTCCTGCCGGGAGACAGGAGGTGCTGGAGGCCCGGCCTCACTTCCCGGGCTGAGCTTCCTCAGCCAGGAGCACCGGGTTCTTCTGACCTTTTCCTCAGAAGGAACGAGAGTATCTTCTCCCCACAGGCTTCACCATCCATAGTTTCTCAAAGATGGATCAATCCCTTTCACTGATTTGCAGGAAACTCAGACATTTATAAACTGGATTTGGATATTTGGAAAAGGAAAGATTAGCGGGGGTTGATCTGGACAAGTATTTTTGAGAACTGGGACTCCAGAGAGGCAAGAAGGGAAGAGGAAGGAAGGTACGGGAGGGAATGTGTGTTACTTATGGCGCCCTGACGTCAGTCTTGACCCACACGGCAATGGGATGAGGAAAATCAACCCCACCCCGGCACTACACAACGAGTGATCCTCTACTGATTTGCCCCAAGTTGGTTTTTGTTTGTTTGTTTTTTGTTTTTTTAAATGCGAGGCCCAGGTCAAAGGAAATTCTAAATGAGATCCTGACTTGCGAGAGGGGAATCAGTACACCCACCTCCTCACCCACAATTATTCTGGAATGGACAAATGTAGGTTCTTACAGCAAAGAGGACACTAAAATAGAAAGGAAGTCACTTTCCTACCGTTACAGACTGAAGGTCCGTATCCCCCCAATTTGTATGTTGAAGGCCTACCTGCCAGTGGGACTATGTCTGGAGATGGGGCCTCTATGGGGACAATCAGGGTTAAATGGGGCCGAAGGGTGGGGCCCTATGGGAAGAGATGAATGTCCTTATGACAAGAGGCACCAGAAGCCCAGCCTCAAGCAAGGGCCCTACGAACACAGCAGGAAGGCTTCTGTGAGTCACGGAGAGGGTCTTCAGCACCCCACCATGCTGGTACGCTGATCTTGGGCCTCCAGCCCCCAGAACTGTGAGAGGGAAAGGTCTGTAGTTCAGCCCCCGGTCTGTGGTCTTCTGCTACGGAGGCCCCAGCAAATGAGTGCACCTGTCTGAGCAGTACGCAACCTGAACGCTTCGGTGGCCTTGATGGTGCGCTCAGGCCCTGGGACCTTGGGGAAAGGTAGTATTCGTGGGCGCGTGGATTCTCCGTAGGAAAGACCCACCCTTGCTCAGCCCTGGGGTCTGAGATCCTCCAGTCCGTCTGTCCTGCCCTTGGGCATTCGCTCTGTCCATCACACATACTGAATCTTGGGGTGCCTGATCTTCTCACCTCGCCAACCTGGGCTAAGTCTGAATCTGGGGCACCTTGCCCTGAGCACTGTGTGGTGATTTCTCCTCTCTCTCCTGGGGCTTTGAGAGGTGACATTGTGCTGTGTCTTGGATGCCAAGCCCACACTGCCCCTGCTCACAAAATGCCCGTGAGGGGAGCAGATGAACTCAGACCGGAAAATCCGCACCTGAAACACCGTTTCCTGTCTGTCGCAGGACACAACGGAATGGTGCATCAAGCCTGGAGTCCCCATGGTCTCCCCCAGATGAAATTCAAAGATCAGAAGGACATCAGATGTGGGAACAAGAGAGGTAATGATTTGGGCCGAACAGAATAGGACCGAAGCTCATTAGGAAGCACGCCAACTAGCTTCCGTTTCAATAACTTGCCTTCTGACGTCTGAGTACAGCACGACATCGCTCCCGGTTTCATTTCTGAAACGTGTTGGGAAAATGGCAACCTAAGCGGTTACACGAGCATTAAACATTACCTTAAAGTAAAGCGACACAGAAGGACAAAGGTGTTCACACAACACGCATTTGAGTACGGAATGATCCAGCACACACAGAATCTGAAAGCCGCCTCGGCCAAAATAAAGCCAAGCCAATGATTAAGTTTTCTAAGAACCACTTTGGTAGGAACACTCTAAAAGGTGGACATAAAGGTCTTTGAAGCAGGTAGAGGTCCTACAGGAAGGCGTGCTGAGTCTGACTTCATGCACGGGCTTTCTATTATTAACATAATTACTGTAATCTGCTAACTTCGTCAGGAACAAGGTGTTGCCTTTCTTCTGATGCTGTGTCTTCCTCTGGTGGGTCCCAAGTAGGAGGTGTGATTTCCTCCAGCTGAGTGAACATACCCTGCCACCCATCCACATGCCCTCAGACATCCCCCTAGGTTTTGGCTGCCAGCCAACTCCAGGTAAGCAGGTTTCTTGGGTTGTGATGTGTTGAGGTTTCCAGTGGGGCAGAGAGGAGGTTGATTTTCATATTGCTTTTAGAGCCCAGCAAAGCAGAGCATTTCTCTGGGCGCTGCTGGTGTGTCCTGCACCATGACAGGTGGAAGGCCTTCTCTACTTGGGGCATGCAAAGGGGCTCAGAGAGGTGTTGCTTCAACCTGCCAGCACATGTGAATTGCATTTCGGGCCCCGCCCAGACACTCGGTTGTGCACGTATACAATCTCACACACACGCACCACATACACAAACCTACACTTGTGCGGTTCTTTCATCAGCCATGTAAGTAGTCCAAAATGGCTGCTTAGAAGGAACACTCTAGAAAAGGTACGTATTTTTCAAAGCCGTGTAACATCATTTTGGAAGCAGGGAGTTCAAGTGAAAATCATTCTTACTTTTCATGAGTCAACTTTCGTGATAAAAATCACATAGTCTGGTTTCCGTAGGATGGAAACTTTTTCATTAAGGCCTTTCATTTGGACCTACTGATGTGTTCGCTACAATTTAAATTAACAAACCCTCACTGAGTGTCTAATGGCACCAGGCACCACATGGTCATCTATCTGCTGCCCTCCAGGAGCTCAGCCATGACACATGGACCTAAGGAGAATTCAAGGCCAGCGGATGTAGTCATTAAGTCCATCCAGGCTGTGAAAGTTAACACCTTGTTTAATTCCCCACCCCCAGCTCCACACCTCCTAGACCATTTAAAACCACAATAGCAATTCATAGACTGAAGAGACATTCACAGACTTCACGAGCTCATAGACTGAATGATATTTTGTCCCCCAAGGACTCTTTCTTCCTCCCGCTGCTGCCCTGAATTCAGATTCTAATGCTCGTAACCTTTCTTCAACAACCTAGAACCCAGGTGTGTCCATGTTCCCAGATTGTGCATGGGTAGAAGTGCATTTTGAATAGAGAGTGTCGCATATTAACAACTCAGATTTTCCTACGTGGCATTCTTACTGATCTTTAAAAAGTGTTAGTTACTGAACATAGTTTGCTATGATTTTCTCCTCTGTGTTTATATCTCATGCTGTTTTTTTAGTAATCTACTTGGAGAGTATTTCTTAGGCAGGAATGAAACATTTTCTAATGACCAAAAGCCATGATTAAGGACAATTGCGGTGAATGGAATGATGGCTTCTAAAAGCATGGCTTTGTCACGGCAAGTATCACAGAGTTTGTGGTGAAATTCGTGGAAAATATGAGACGGTTTTCAAATAACAGGGTTTGAAATTAAAAAAAAAAATGTATGATCATTTAAGATCATGAGGTACTCACTTTTGGGCATTAATTCCATCAATTGCTTGAATCATCCTTTCATTTAATTCTTCTTCAAATCTCTTCTTTTGGGACTTGGTTCTGTATGAAAAGGGAGACATTACGAGAGAGAAGGTGACTAAGGCAAATATGAAGGCTGTTTTTCTATGATGCCGAAACCCCCGTTCCATTCTGTCCACGGACAAAAAAAGCAGGAAGGAAGGGAGAGCCGAGAAGCAGGCTTTCCTCCGCTGACAACCAGCCTCTCTGGGGACTGAGCAAAGGGACTAGAGCTGGTGACGGGTGCAGTGAAGTGTTGCCTCACAGTGTCGTCACTGAGACCGAAATGACACCTGGCGTTAAAAAGCAGCTGGAGATATGTTCTCGGTGTTTGTGATAAAAGAACTTTGCGTCCGAAGAGATGCATTAGCTCTTGACCTGTTGCCTTCGTAAAACTTACTTTACGACAGAGCACACTGGCTTTGGAATTCCCCTGCAAAAATCTGGGCTGGTTGAAAAATAAACAGTTGCTCCTTGTTCGTGTTTCCCTTGGTCAATGTTCAAGAATTCGCAGAACAACAGTCTTCTCTGAGGCATCTCAAAGCTTCATTGTACGCATTTAAAGCTTCCTCAGTATTTGAAAGCACTCGTCATAGGAGACCGTACATGTATCTACAGACACTCAGTTACTCTTAGGAGAAAATAATCTTCAGCTATAATAAAAGATGCCTTGTTAATAAATTAGGCCGAAAGCATGAGCTCCCCAAGGTTCATGTGACCATGAGCATGAGAATGATATAAAGGAGAAAATTAAAAATAATCCCTATTTTTAAAAATTGTACATTAAAATTGTACAGGAAAAGCACACGGGAGCCCCACGAAGCTGGCCCGGCCCAGCGGGCATCAGAATTGCGCCCCTGTGAGTCTCGTGGTCCAGTGTGAGGCGAGCCCTCGGCTTCCCTGCGCTCCCCGGGGTGGGGGTGGGGGGCAATCCCTCATCCGACAGGCCTCCTACGCTGACGTGGCAGTAACTGTTCTGGTTTCAGAACCGCCTCTAGATGCAGACGAGAACAGCCAGGTCACATTTATCTGTAATTAAATCTCCCGAGAGTAGCGTGAGCGAGACGGCCGGGCCTCCCCATCACCCCGGCCCCGCCGGCAGGCTGGTGCCCTGAGCTCCTTCTTTCTAGAAACGGGCGCCGGGCGTTCCGGGTTCAACGGCCCGATGCTCCGCCGCGATCCACCTCCGGCTACGAGCGAACCCAACCGAGAGGGGTGAACCTGCCAAACTCTAAGGCTTGGAAGAAGGCACATTCATTTTTAAAACCTCTCTCTCTCTCTTTTTTTTTTATAAAAAGCACGTTAACTTAGCGATCATCTAGGATGGTTCATTCTCACTTGGAGGCGAGGAGCTCCCTCGTGTCCTTTGCAGCGGCCCCTGCCCACTCTCGAGTTTGCGGACGGCAGCTGGTGGCTTGCTTGCTCACTAAGTCTGGCCAAATGGGAGAAGAGTGTAGGTCCCTGGGGGCTCCCAGGAAAACCTAACCCTTCCAAGGTGTGCCCGGGGCCCCGCAGAGCATTGCCTCCGTGAGTCTGTTGTAGGATTAGTTCACGCGACGCCCGCCCGGGACTCAGCTCTGCGAGCGGTGCACGGAGCAGCCCGTGTGCGTGTGAGTACACGTCGACTGTTTAGTATCTGGAAAACAATTCTAACACAGCGGTTCCTTGTCTCTGTCATTTTGGGATCTCTGCTGTGGTGAATGACAGCACAGCCCCGGGGCCAATAATCTACCCCGCGAACTCGTAACTTGCCAGCTCGGGTTTTAGTCCTCGAACGTCAGGTGTTTCTGGCTGTCCTGCCCGTGTTCCTGCCGCTGGGCCACCTGCTTTCCGCTGTCCTCCCATTCGTCCTCCTGAGCCCCCTCCCTGACCTGCCCCACTCCCATGCCCGGTCTACTGTATCCGAGGATGTGGGGAGGAGGTTGGGATAACTCCCAGAGAATGTTCCATCCCAGGACAAGCGGGCTCAACGGCCAGGCTGCAGGCTCATGAAGGTTTTACAACCCAGGCCATGGGCGGACACCAGGACGTGTGAGGACAGCCCCAGTGGGTATGATTTGGAGGTGGTGCTCTCTCCACAAGACCCTGGGGCCGCCACTGATCCAGGCATCAGAGGAACATGGAATCATGGAACGGACATGGAAGAGGCTCCCAGCAAGGTCGGCAGGACAGGACAGCGGAGTGGGGCACAGAATGCGGGTTCCAAGCCCAGGGCACAAATCTGGGCCTCGCCTATGCCAGCCGTGTGCCTCTGGGCATTCTCCCGACCCCTCATGCCTCACAGCACAGCGTCTACGCTGGAGTGACCTGCAGGGATGATGTGAGGCTTTCCACGTGCCTGATACGGACCCAGGTGACGGCTTATTGTCATTGTCTTCCACACATCAGTCAGCCTGGAAGGCCGCTGCCCACATCACATGGGCCCTCGGCAAGGCGACCCCACCCTCATTTCGGTAAATAGACCCTTGAAGCAGATCCCAGAGAGGAGGAGATGGAGAACTGAAGTGAGGAACACAAAGTGAAAAGATGCCTATGGAATTTCCGTGGCCGGTCTCTTGCGGATGTGCCAGTGGCTTATTGGCTAGAAGAGTCACACCTTCTCAAGGCATCTCGCAGGGTCCACCACGCTCCTAAATTAGCATAAGTTCTCTATTAATGTGCCACTTAATGCTTCCAAAGCCCCCTCATAACATAGGACTCTAAGTACTATATCTCAATATTGAAATTTCAAATGTGACACAAAATATGAATTAGAGCTCATTAAAACAAATGAAGTCACACAGAAGATTCTGGAATAAGGTGTGCTATTTGCAAGGATACGGCAAATGACAATCTGTGTTTGATTATACTTGCATACAATGCATTTTCTACAGAATAAACTCACTTCTCTGTGGGAAAAGAAAGGCTGACTTACGTTTAGGCTTTTCAGTAATTGTCTTAATGACTTCAATAAGAAATACTTAACTCCCCAACCAATACGGACGCTAACCCAAGAGCCAGAGGAGCATGAAAAAGGGCTAGTGCCGGTCGCTCTGTGGCTGGGGGGGACAGGGGACCTGCAGACACTGTGTGAAGCTTTTCTCTCTCTCTTTTTTTAAAGATTTTATTTATTTATTTGACAGAGAGAGATCACAAGTAGGCAGAGAGGCAGGCAGAGAGAGAGAGAGAGAGAGAGAGAGAGGAAGCAGGCTCTCCATGAGCAGAGAGCCCGATGCGGGACTCAATCCCAGAACCCTGAGATCATGACCTGAGCCGAAGGCAGCGGCTTAACCCACGGAGCCACCCAGGCGCCCCAGCTTTTCTCTTTTTATGAGCATGTTGTCAGGCCTTCCCACTATAGAAAGGCCAGACCTTTCTTGCTTATATCTCTAGGACTCCACACACACACACACACACACACACACACACACACACACACACACAATGTAATTTGAAGCAACATACTCATTTTAAGAAAATTCAGTTTTTTTTTTACCACATATTAAGAATAGTCATTTTTAGGAAAAACTATTTAAAGTTCTAATGTGCTTACTACCTGGTATTGTTTTCCTTTTCCCTCTTTTAAACCGATAACATGATACTGATAATTATATTTTTAGAAGCTGAAAACAATCTCATTGAGCATTTCGCAAGGAGCTGCTCTTTTTAGAAGAAATGACCTTCCAAGTTACTCTAATTGATGATAATCACTTTCAGAAATAAATTTTTTTAAAAAGCCTTTAAAAATAAGAAAGTACAATAAATACCATACCTCAAGGTGCGATTCTGAAAATTATGCTGGCCCATTGGCACATCCTATTTCAAAAAACAAACAAACACAAAAAATTATTAGTTTCTAAATACATATTTTAGAGAATGACATTGCAGTGATAATCACGTATAACATTATTTTTCCTTTTATTATGGAAAACATCATTTATGTAACAATTACCCCATGGAGAAGAGTAGCTTAATTATAAATGGGAGAAAGAGGGAACCCTCAGTTGATACTCAGAAAGTTGGTGTCATCTCTAAGCCCGGATGTAGGAAATCCCAGGGTTGTTTTAAAGCTGACATTCTGATATTCGCAGCTACGATTTCAAACAAGGGCCTTGCAAGTAACTGTTAGTGACCGTACACAGCAGACCATCCTGTCTGGCATCAGACTAATATTAAAAAGTGCCTTAAAACACAAACAGCACCACAAGCATTAGCCCTGAGTTGGGCTCCTAAGAAACCACCGCCCTTGATTAAGTGTGTAAACCCACGACTCACTGATGGAAAAGAACAAACCCGCAGGTGAGTGGGGCAGCTGCGGAAAAGGGACAGAGACAGAGACGCTGATCAGGGTTATCAGTGGGGGACATGCCAGCAAGTGCTCCTTAAGAAAACCCCAGAAGATCCACGTGGATCCATTTGTGGTGGAATTTAAAGTTGAAACAAAGCTGCTCCAAGTGGCCCCAAAGACACTTTCCTTCGCTGGTTCATCTCCCGCGTCACATTAGGGGCTGTATGTAGCCTGGTGAAAGGGAAGGTATTTTTTAAAGAATAACTGGACTCTGGGTCTCCTTACAGGAAGTGTATGAGCCACCGACGCGGGCCCGTATCACATAAGGTGAAGTCACGAGTTATTCACCAGCTCCATCAACGCTCAGTCAAGAGTCAGTTCGGTTCCGGGGAGGGCAGTAAGGAAGAGAAATGACTAAATTGGCAAAGACTCTCTTTGACCCTGGAACGTATTAATAAGAATGACGCTGGGGTCCTTCTCAAAGTGAGCACAGGACACAGACGAGTAACAGTTGTAGGGGCTTCTTGTACTAAACAAAGCCTTGGGATTTTCTTAAGACACCCTCTCCTCGGGGGCACCTGGGTGACCCAGTCAGTGAAGTATCTGTTTACTTGTTTGCTACTCATGGCCTCACACTTCCCAACAGACGGCCAACTGCTCCCGGACCTGTCTTGGTGGGCTTTCTGGTCGACCAAGGGATATGGCCTTCCGTCATATCACATTTACTTTTTAGCTGGGAAAAAACACAGGGAAGCTGAGAGGAGAGATCTAACAAAGTCAAAACAAGAATATGGGTCTGGGGGCTTGGATGTCATCACCGTGGGCTGCCGGGAGGAATTGGAAAAGTTCGCTTTCAACGGACAATCTCATGCGTCTTTCTCATCAGCCGATGAGGACTAGGTAACATTCCACTGTCTTTTTTGTCTCAACTGCCTCCTTAGTACAATTAACGCCATTATACATGAATTTTTACTCAGAGATAGTTTTAAAAATCTAACAATGCTTTTGGGATTATTCTAAGTGCTTCGCCATAGTTACTCTTCCGGCCCCCTGTGGGTCTTTGTATTTTCTATCTGCCTTGCAGCTGTCTGACTGAAAGTGTCCCTGCTGGAAGGAGCGTTGGCACTTGATGAGCCGGTGGAAGCTAGAGTGTCGTAAGTAAGGAGCTACACAACAGAGCTCTCACTGCCACGGACATGACTTGAACGTGCCCACCATGAAAAGAATCTGGAGCTGATTCAACCCACAAGGGCATCACGCCTTCATCTGCCCCCTGGTTGGGATGCCTAGGGTTTCTGCTTCATGAATGCAAACAAGCAAAATGCCACAACAACAACAACAACAAAGAAAGAAGTTCAACTGTATTCAGTTGCTAAGAACTGAATGAAATAACAAATAAATAAAATGGTCCTGGGTTATAAAGTTCTCATGCAAAATCATGCTGGTTCAAACCCTCAGCCACGTGAGCCTGGCGCTCATTCACACCCAAACAGCTGTCTGCAGGGGCCTCCCCAAGGGGAAGGGGAAAGCTTGCTTCTTTACAGACCTACGTTACTTGGGCAGGAGAGGCCTGCCTTTCGTGCTGGGGGCCGCAGGGGCCGGCACTCTGCGCTGCGGGCCCCGGGGGGAGCGTACCGTGGTGCTGATCTTGCCGTTTTCTGTGGTCATGCTGTCTCGGTGATGCAGGTGGGCGAAGGGCTTGGCTGCTCCCCAGGACTCCAGGTACCGGGTCATGCGCACGGAGGCCCTCATCTTGGCTCCATCGAGAGTGTGGCGAGGTCTGAAGAGGTGAGGACTCCTTCGCTCTCCCTTGGGGTGAGAAACAAAGCATTACCCCCGCACACAAAGGGGCCGACGTCTCCTGCCTGCTCCCATGCCCCGACGCCCGCGTTCCTCCCGTGTTGCCCCCTCGCCCCCCACGGCTTCTGGCGCCCCCCCCCTCCTTCAGGGACACTGGTTTCCAGTGTTACAAGCTCTCTGAGTGGAGTGATTTTTTTTTTTCCCCAGAGAGTAAAAGACAGCTGTAGTTTAAACTTAGGAAAAAATAACAGCCATTTTAATGGGCATTTTTACAAAGCAAATTCTTAAGCAAGATAGGCTGCTCTGTTTCAACTTTTCTTGACGACTGAGGTTTCCTAGAGCGGCAGGTGCTAGAGGCTGGGCTGTGTTCTGGTGCGGAATGCTCATACGGGTCCACGTCCGGGTGTTCCCTGCCGGAACACAAGGTTCTCTGTACACATTTTTTGGGCCTCCTCCCTCCACAGTTCTTCCTGACTGACACACGTCTGTCTCCAGATCAGCCCCCCGGTGAGCCGGACGTGTGTCTCCAGAGGCGAACCTGGAGCCCCAGGGAGGCTACCGCCAGAGAGCACCCATGCCCTTGACCTTGTGGATCCTGAGAGACTGGCTTTGATAGCTCGGAGGTGTTTCTTGCTGATAGACTGCACTGTTTACCAGCTGTGCGATGTGGGGAAGTTACATAACCCCCGGGAGCTTCAGATTCTTAATCTGTAAATAGCAGTCGCACTCATTTGGCAGGAATTTGAGAAGGGCGACGAGAAAGAAGAGCTGGAAGCCCTTGCTTGGGCCTGACCTCTGGGGGGAACAGAGCACGAGACAGCTCCGAACTCTCGGGGTGGCCTGGGGAGCCTTCCAGGTAACGAGGAGTTTACTGCCTCCAAGTGCACCCTGTCTGCCCAATGACACTTTGTGGTTAATCTTCTAGAAGTTTCTTCCTTTCCTTCTTTGTCTATGTTCATCCTACTTCATCTCATCAGACTTTTATCATCTGTCGTTTCTCAGTTGCCAGGGTGGGCACACGGAGAGACTTCCAGAAGCATTGGGGACTAACGTACACATTCACTAACACTGATAACTCAACACACAGAGCGTAACCTTACCATAGGAGCAAGCAATTGTTTTCAACTGTTCCTTTAGTCAATATTTCCGTCTATGATTATAAAACATGTGCCATAATCAAACTGCGATGCATTTAAAGTCATTTTAGGGACAAAGACCAGCGAAGCATTCAACAGATTCTTGACTAAAAACACTTATCTGGGTCAGTAATTGGCCCCTTTCTAACTTCATCACAGAAGTCACAAGTTAATTATAGACTCTTTACGACAACACTGACCTTGGGGTTGATGACAAAGTAGGTTTTCACCAGGTGCTGTTTTAAATACGGGTCTCTGATGTCACCGTCCCCTTCCTCCACTTTGTAAGCGCCATTCAAGTGCTCCAGAGTGACAGAAGAAATGTGAACACGTCTGAAATGCCATTTAAAAACCACGGTCAAGATAGGGAAGGATAAACATGAAGGTTTTTCTATTTACTTGTGAATTTAGAAATAATTTCTTCTCCCCCAAAGAAAGGCTCTATGTACTTGGTAAAAGGGACTGTAATACAGGTTTATATTTTATTAAACAGGGCTTTGGAAAGATGCTGGCAGAGGTCACAGGATACTAACATTTCCAGCTTCTCTGCACTCACAGAAACCTGCACAGCGGGTGTGGTGAGTATGGCGAATAAAAAAGAAATTATGGGAAATAAAAATTATATGGAAGTTTCACGTGAGACCCTATTTTTTTTGAAACACAGGCCAAAGGCATTTTAGGGAGTGTGCTGATGTGTATTAAAGTATGGATTTTCTTTCTCAGTGCTTGCTTCCACGTTTCTTCGAATTATAGCACATCCATCAAAATTCTCTTGTCTGAACCATGCTCTTCTAACTGGAGGGAGACGGTACCATTCACTCATTTCACTAGTATTGGCTTCAGAGGTCACCAGTAATAGAGAAATGCCACATCTCACTGCATTAAAAAACACCTTTCCCCTAGTCACGATTCACACACTTGCAAATAAATATAAGTAATTCACGATCTGATAGCCAGAGTCTTTGACCATGGATCATGGGGTGGTGGATTTGAGATTTAAGGGTTCGTGTTAATCTAATTCATGTAAGGGGCCGCTGGACAGGGATCATGGGATGCTGATGGAGGCATCAGAAACCATCAGACACCCGGCAGACAGCTGTCAATCTGCTCGCCCAGTGGGTCTCACCTCACCCTGCCCACAGCTTGAAGAGGGAAACCCAGACTGGCCTTACCCGGGGACCCCTCCGGCTTCCATGTGATTGGCCAAGGTAACATCGTGTGACCACACGTCATACTGCCACTTCTGCAGACCAATCACCCCGCAGAGGACATTGCCAGAGTGCACTCCCACGCGCATGTTGATATCCACTCCGGTGGCGTCCCTCACTTTCCTGAAGAGAAGGAAAAAAGCATCACCCTCTGGAAACACCCTCCTCTTCCTCTGACACCTGGCCAGGTTTCAGGGCACTGTGTTACTCAGAATTTTTCAGACTGCTGGAAACAGAGTCAGGACTCCCTCCTGTGGCAACAGATTGCTGCTCGAGGCCAAGAGAAAGGTCGTTTCTTTCTGGTTGCTTCCAATTTTAGTATATGTGCTGCCGAAGCGAGCACTTTCTGGTTGCTTCCAGACCAGACCAAGAGCTCTGTGGCTCTGGCTACGACTGCCAGGTCAGGCCGGACCGTTGGTGCTGATGCAACATTTCAGCTGTAGCTTTGACTTTTTCAGCAAATGCGTATTATCAGAAAACTATCAGTTGCTGACACCTGCTGCGAATTGTCACACTAGAGTCACGTGACATTGACAGAAACAGACTGAGACACCGTCTACGATTCTAGCACTTAGCACAATGCATGTCCCCCGTGAATACTTTCTGCTGAGAAGAGACAGGCGCCGTATTTGTGAGCCTAATGACATCAGCCTGATTAGGAATTTCTCAAAAAAAGTAACCATGAGTTTAAAGCATTTCATTGTGCACAGTCATTCACAAAAACAACAACAAAACTCTTTAAAAAGTTTTAATCATGTGTAAAGAAGGTATCATTAAGAAGAAACTAATTGAAAACAATCATTTTAAAAATACTTTGGGACCCGATCAGTAAGTCATTTACAAAGACAAATGAAGAACTATGGAAAAGCTTATTTATTTCTGCCAGCTGAATGTATTTATCAATGAACTCTGACTGCAGGAGAAGGATACAGGGAGGTGTCCCGAGGTACGTGGAGAGAATTACCCCAGGGCGCATGCGGAGGGAAGCGATCGCAGTGAGCACTGACGGCCACCCAGCAGGGCGCAGGCTACCAGGTGTGGCTGCAGGACACGAGCAGAATGCCAGGGGCATGGATGTCATGCTTCAGTGACACAGTGGCATCACTTGAGCATGCTGAAAGTGGTAAGAAGTGACAAGAAGAAATGGATCTACAAGGTAAAAGAAAGGACGTCTGCAGGGCTGTTCCGTCCCTCGCATTCTCTCTCCTCCCGTCACTTCCTCCTTCCCTGTCATCCTGCTCTGTTTTTCTCACACAAAAAATCACAACTTATTTGGTCCCATGCGACTCATCCAACGCTTCCCTCTTGCCCTCACGATGGGCCTCAACATGACACTGGAGGGCCGCCCCTGTTGCTCTGTCCTCTATCAGGTTATGGCTGCCTGAGCACCATATGGTCCTCAACTCTCAGCCTTTGTTCAAGATGGTGCCGTTCTCTGAGCCTTCCTCTCCTGCCAGGGCACAGGCATCCCGTGGCCATCTGGTACTGGTTTTCCATCAGCGGCTGGAGGCATGACCTCCTCTGGGAAGGCTTTCTGACCCCTCCTCCCAGGTTGATGAGGCCACCCCTCCTTGGTGCTCCGGCCCCGCTGAGTCCAGTGTCCACATGTGCTCTCCGAGAGGCAGCCCATAAAGACACACACCTGGATACCCATCAGGGGCTTCAGGGTCTGGTGCAACGTGGACACTGGATATAAATTTACTAATCGACACAGGTCATTTCTGAAGGATTTTACTGTGCTTCTGTCTTTGGGAGATAATGATCCTGAAAAATCTGACATTGAACTCATAATTGTTCTTAAGATCCTCTGTTACTGAGAGAAGGGTTCCAACCACATGACATTTCTGTTGATCAAATACGGTCAGTAGAAAGTCAAGAGGGAAAGAAGGATGGATGACACACTTTACGTTTGACCATTTTAACAAAATGGTGAATGATTTGACTTAAAATTTTCTTTTATTTAAATTCAATTTAGTTAACCTATATACTGTATTATTAGTTTCAGAGGTAGAATTCAGTGATTCATCAGTTGAATCCAACACCCAGTACCCATCACAGCATGTCCCCTCCTTAAAGCCCATCACCCAGTTACCCCATCCCCCACCTACCTCCCCTCCAGCAACCCTCAGTTCGTTTCCTAGAATTAAGATTCTCTTATGGTCTGCCTCCCTGTCTGTTTTTATCTTATTTTTCTTTCCTTTCTCCTATGTTCACGTTTTATTTCTTAAATTCCATATACGAGTGAAATCATATGATATTTGTCTTTCTCTGTCTTATTTTGCTTCACATAATACCCTCTTTAAAACCATCTCCATGTCCTTTGTGTCTTTTTTTTTTTAGGAAAATGGGTTGGTCAAGGGTTCAGATGAGTTGACTAACCACATCTTATAATGCATGTGGATGCAACCTGTGTGAGCTTTACAAAAATACTGCAATAGTTGCCAAAGCTTGTGACCATAGAAGACAATCATTCCAGTTCAAGAGGAGGAACCCTAATCACTAACAAAGTCAGGACTCTGCCTATTACCTCCTCGGTTGAGAAGTTTACATTTTCATGACTGGAAAAAAGAAACCTCTCTAAGCATTGGGAATGTTCCAAACCGCAGCTGACGTGCTCTGTGGTGGTTCTTCAGCTGACAGAGAATGAGGTACTGAACGCGTGGGGAGGTCCTGACACGGAGGAAAAGTATAAGCAAGCGTTCCTGGACCCATGTTCCCGGCTCCCAGGAAAACACTGAGATCACCCGGCGAAATCCCAAGTCTGAGTGTACTCTTTCTCTCTTAAAAAATTAGAATTTTCATATTCATCCTCATCCTATGGTTCATGCATGGGAATGGAAATACTTGCCCTTGTATGTTAGAAGAACAAAGAATTCCTAACATTTGCTGGGATGCCCTCTATGTCCCTGCCCTTTATGGAAGGTGCCAGAAAACAACCTAATACTAATCACTTTGTCAAATGCACAGAAGCCGAACAGGTGAATTTAACGGAGAGAGAACATGGATGCCCTTGGTCAGTGAGTGCAGAGCAGAGAGACACACCAAACGTTCGTTGCCTGTGTATTGAAGCTCAAGTTTAGTTAGAAGCAAGAGTTCTGGAAAGTTCCTCAAATCTGATAACACTGCTGAGATTCTGCACATGAGCTATTAGTATCCATCACAGAGGGATAAATAAAATGTGGTATATCCACATATAACGGACTTAATTACTCCCTTGTTAAAAGGAATGAAGGCCTGACACATTCCAC
Organism: Mustela nivalis; assembly: GCF_964662115.1. Taxonomy (NCBI): domain Eukaryota; kingdom Metazoa; phylum Chordata; class Mammalia; order Carnivora; family Mustelidae; genus Mustela; species Mustela nivalis. The sequence continues at coordinate 174,705,567 of NC_139022.1, forward strand.
AATGTGGATGGATCTTGGAAACATTCCGCTATGTGAAACCAGGCAAACGCTAGTCCACAGATACTGTGTGATTCCACGCACGCCGAGGCATCTAGAAAAGTCAACTTTGCAGAGGCAGAAGGTAGAAAAGGGGTTGCCAGGGGCTCGGGAGAGAGAGGAATGAGGAGTTCCTGCTCAGTGGGATGAAGTTTCTGTCTGAGTTGATGACAAGGTCCTGGAAGTGGACCATGATGCAGGTTGCACGTATTTTAAATGTACTTAATGCCACTGAATTGTACATGTAAAAATGCTATGGTGCAGTAATTATGTTAGATATTATGTTACCATGATAAAAAAAATGTAACAGAAAATATATTACTGATGGGCTGCTGACATGCCAGTGGGCAGAAGGTAAGTATCCTTCCTCCTAAAAGCTCTTCAACGTGCTGGAATAATGGAAACGTAACAGAACTGGGAAAGAGTTGGCCCGAAAGCAGGAATCAGGCTTCAGTAATCTGATATATTATTGATGCGCATAATAAGTACATTAGAAAAACCCTTTCTCCCACTAGAACCCATTTCATCCGGTGTTGGAAACCTACACGGAGATCGCCTCCAAGGGCAGGTTATAAATTGGGAGAAAACCTTTAGTTTCACTATTTAGATTCACTTACACTGTCTAGACCCAGAGTGTTGGAAATAGTTAATTACATCTGAAACAAAGTAAAAATGTTTTTCATGTCAGAGAAGACAAATGAGTTACTATGGGGAAGAAGCAGGAGGGACAAGGTGATTCCCACACTGACTAATCCATCCATCTCTGGTTTTAACTCAATTCCACTGAATTCCCTTGCCTCCCGAGACTGATCTGTCCACAGTGGTCTGTCATCACTGCTGCCGACCCAGAGGATCGTTAGCACTGGGACCGCCAGTACCCACAGCAGGCAGTGTGGGCTTCACTGCTTCTCTCTGGACGGGCCTGGGGAAGCCACCTGCTAACTTGTTCAGTTCACTTCACACGTGACCCACATCCACAGTGGCTAAACACGTGACAACCTGACCACTACTCTCCCACTGGGAGCCCCATTGACTCTACACCAGAGACAAGGAAACAGAGCATCAGCCACATAATTCCTGTCCCGTTGAGACTGAAAATGTGCGCAGGAGATGGGAAAATCACTTGACTAAAATAGGCAATCAAAAAACCCAATACACGAAAACCTTTCAATCATATAATCAAATAAGAGCTTTTACCATTACTAAGAATATTCTGGAATCTACCACAGGCATTATTAAAAAAGTGTATTATGGCCTTGGTAACAGAAATTAATTTTTATCTTACACTTTTATCTGGTTCTTGTCAATGGTAACATTGTTTGACATAAGGATAGCCTCTCCAGAATTATGATGAAAGAAACTATAAATATGATATAGAAAACATATTCTGTGTATATTAACTGCAACTAAATTTTTAGAGCTGAGCATTTTTGACTTGATGCAGTAATTTTGGAATTTTACTGAATTGCAATCTGGTCATGAAAACTACCTTCTCCCCGACAACTCGAGTGTAGCCATATTGTTTGTCGGAAATTGTACGGAAGTGTTGAACCGCTAAATTGCACATATGAAACTAATATACTATAGGTTAACTAATTGGGATTTAAGTAAAAACTTAAAAAAAAAGAAACTGTTTGTCAGATGGTAAGAGCACAGAGATTTTCCTTAAGATTAAAGAAGATATTTCAATGCAAAAAAAAATCACTTTGGAAACAACCCAAACTCTCCGTGCCCGCAGATTTCTCCCTCGGTCTCACTGTACTTCAAGGTTAACCATAACAATAAAAATTTTACAGAAGTCTTACTTTGGACTGAGTTACTCACACACCAGTATTTGGGTCTCTGCACACTTATATTTAAAGGTTCAATAATGTTTTTAATCTCAGTATCAGAAAAACAGAAACAGTCAGGAGTGAGAATCATACCTAGAGATTCTCAAACAGTTAAAAAGGACCCTATGGTGCCTTCACTTACTTTATAGCTTCACACATGTCCAGCCCCATTTTCACACAGTTCTTGGCGTGGTTCGGGAGAGATATGGGGAGTCCGGACACACAGTAGTAGCAGTCTCCCAAAATCTTTATTCTCATGCATTCATTCTCCTAGAAGAAGAAATCACAGCATTCAGCTGCACTCAGATTTTCCGAATGTCATCCAATGCTAGTTCTACTGATACCATCACAGTGACCTAGGATTTGTGGGCGCGGAAATGAGCTGGTTGGGTTTCCCTTCATGACCCAAGGAGAATGAACCTCCCCCACCTGCATACCCATTTGCCAAAGCAGGGAGAATCAGGAGAAGGGGAAGGAAAGGAAAGCAGAGAGAAAGTTCTGGAATGATTTACTCTGAACTGTAGCAGAGGAGCATAATGACAGGATCATTCTCTCCAGCCCAAACATCCCAAGCACTGACAGCGAAATGAGATCTTCCATGCAGAGCGGAGTCTCAGGACAGTGAACGGTGACAGAACTTGACTGGAATTAGAATTGTCTGTCATTCCCTACTATGCTCAAGGTTCTCCTCATTTACTTTAAAGCCAAAGCAGATTCTTACCTGAGAACGTAGCTTCTGATAAACATCTCCATAATGCAAAAAAAGCCGCCATTCGACATTGCCAAGTAATTTAAAATTTAATTCTGACCTTAGGTTAAACTGTTTTAATATAAAGTAGTATTCACCATTTTTCTTGGCTGGGTGGTTTTTATATTAGGATATTGAGATTAGCTTCATTCATATGTCTAAATCCTACATGCATTTCTAACTTTTCTAGTTACTTCATAGATTAGTCACTAAGGAAAAGGAAAAAAAGAAGAAAAGCAAAAGAAAAAGAAGCAACAAAACAAAACAAAACAAAAACCCAAAGAGGTGCCAAACATAGATCTCTTCCTTCTTAACACTAAACATAGGCTTATGTATAAACCAAACTGCACAAATCTGAAATAATAAAATGAATATAAGATTTTCTTGTTCTAAAGTACATGTTAGGTTTGTTGAAGATTTCGCACACTTCTTCCCCGTGCGGTAGAGAACCCACAGGCTAGGGCATATTTTCATACTCATCTACGGTGCTGCAGTTGATGTGTTTACTAACTCCTGATTAAAAATCTCAGAAGTACTAAAAAGGCAAAAAATTATATACTAATAGGGCTTCCATCCCATACTTCCCAAATAGCTATTCTGAATCTAGAACACAATGAAATTAACAAAAGTGAATTCTCAGAAAACTCATCAAAGACCAGCTGACCGTGTACTTATATGCATGTGTTTATTTCTGGGGCTCAGTTCTGTTCTACTGGTATGTATGTCTGTTTTTAATGCCAGTATCATACTGTTTTAATTATGGAGCACCGTAATTCATTTTGAAAAAAGGAAGTGTGATGCCTCCAGCTTTCTTCTTCTCGCTTAAAATTTCTTTGGCTGTTTGGGGTCTCCTGTGATTCTGTATGAATTTTAGATTTTTTGTTTGTTTGTTTGTTTCTGTAGAAGTTGCCACTGGGATTTTGATAGGAATGGCACTGACTCTGTCCATGCTTAAGGTATTATGGACATTTTAACAATATTAGTTCTTCCAACCCATGAACATGGGATGTCTTTCTATTTATTTGTGTCTTTTTAGATTTCTTTTATCCATGTTTTATAGTTTCTCTTTTTTTAAAAGATTTTATTCATTTATTTGACAGACAGAGACCACAAGTAGGCAGAGAGGCAGAGAGAGAGGTGAAAGCAGGCTCCCCACCAAGCACAGAGCCCGATGCGGGGCTCAATCACAGGACCCCGAGATCATGACCTGAGCTGAAGGCAGAGGCTTAACCCACTGAGCCACCCAGGCGCCCATGTTTTATAGTTTCCCATGAATGAGTCATTCACCTACTTGGTTAAGTTTATTCCTAAAATAATATTAATAATTATTAATAATAATATTAATAATATTTTAATATTTTATTCTTTTTGATGCTAATGTAAATGAGATTATTTTGACTTCCTTCTCAGATATTTTATTATCAGTATAAAGAAATGCAGCTGGTTTTTGCACATTGATTTTGTATTCTGCAACTTTACTGAATTTGTTGATTATTTCTTTTTAAAAAAATATTTGTTTATTTGATAAAAAGAGAGAGCACGAGTGGAGGGAGGAGCCGGGGTAGAGGGAGAAGAAGAGAAGCAGACTCCTAGCTGAGCCTGCAGCCTGACACAGGGCTTGATCTTATGACCCTGACATCATGACCTGAGGAAAAATCAAGAATGGACAGCCAACTAACTGAGCCACCCAGACACCCCCCTATCTATTAGTTCTAACAGATTTTGCATATATTTTATGGTTTTCTACACACAAGATCATGTAATCTGCAAACAGAGACAATTTTACTTTTTCTTTCTTTTTTTTTTTTTTAAAGATTTTATTCATTTATTTGACAAACAGAGATCACAAGTAAGCAGAGAGGCAGGCAGAGAGAGAGGAGGAAGCAGGCTCCCTGCTGAGCAGAGAGCCCGATGTGGGGCTTGATCCCAGGACCCTGAGACCATGGCCTGAGCTGAAGGCAGAGGCTTTAACCCACTGAGCCACCCAGGTGCCCCATTTTTTCTTTTTTGATTTGGATGCCTTTTATTTCTTTTTCTTGCCTGGCCGCTCTGGCGAGCACTTCTAGGTTGTGCTGAGCAGATGTCGTGGGTGCAGCCATCCTCACTGTGTTCCCAGTCTCGAAGGAGAAGCTCAGTTTTCCTCCATCAACTATAATGTTAGCTATGGGCTTTTTATATATGCCTTTATTTTGTTGAGGTAAGTTTCTTCTATATGTTATCAGTTAAGAGTTTTTATCATGACAGGGTCTTTAATTTTATCAAATGCTATCTCTGTATCTACTGATCATGTAATTTCTAGCCTTCATTCCGTGACTGTGGTCTGTCATGTCGATTGAGTCGTGTGTTGAACCAACCTTGTATCCCAGAAATAAATCCCAGTTGGTCATTGGGTACAGTCCTTTAAATGCGCTTTTGAACTCAGTTTGCTAAGTGAAATAAGCCTGACTTTATTCAGGTCATCCAGAAGATAGACACTGCATGATCTCACTGCTATGAGGAATCTAGAATAGCCAAATCCACAGAAGCAGAGAGTAGACTGGTGGATGCCAGGCCTGAGGGAAGGGGGCACTGGGGGGTATGGGTAAAAGTGCAGACAGTTTTATGTAAGATGAGTAAGTGCGGGAGACCTACGGTATAGATAGCACAGTGCCTGTTAACAATGCTGTACCATACACTCCAGAATGTGCTAAGAAGGTAGAGCTTATGTTAGGTGTTTTAATCACATCATCATTAATAATAAATAAATCATGAGGGCAGAGAGGACACCTTTGCACGTGGTGGATACATTTATAACATAGATTACACTGATAGCTCATAGGTATATGCTTATCTTCAAGGTCATTACAGTTTATAGATTAAATATGTAGTTTTTCCCACGTCAATTATACCTCAATAAAGCAGTTTAAAAGATTAAAAAATAAAAGCATGATGTTGAATTCTTAGTTTAGTTATGTGCTGTATGCAAAATTCACTCAATCATCTGAGCTGTTTGCTTACGATCATGTCCACCGCCACGTCGTTTAACCATGAGCCACGAACTGGTTTCCTAAACACGTTCTCTCTATAGTAACACTGGGTGGACCTCGCCATCCTAGGCTCGAATCGGATACTGCCTGGACAGCCCTTCGTTCAAACCATCAGAGAGGAACAGGTCACACTAAGTATCTCTGTTACGCGCAATGAACTTTGTCTTCCCCAAATTCACATGCTGAAGTCCTAACACCGGCAGAGTGTAAACTTGGCCTCCCTGCAGATATAATTAGTTAAGATGAGGTCCTACAGGACTAGGGTGGGTCACGAATCCAATATGACTGGTGTCTTTATAAACAGGGCACATTCAGACACTGAGACTTGCCCAGAGGGAGAATGGCATGTAAATGCTAGAGCTATGCTGTTACCTGCCAAGATTGGGATGTTTCTTCCTAATGTGACAAAAGTGACACTTTATTAATTCAAACTTTGAAGACATTATTTAAGCTTTAAATCATATTTTTCTAAACATGAACACCCAAAAAACCTCAACCTCTCCCTTTGATTTGGTAAGGGGAAGAAAGCTGTGCTATACTCTAACAGCTTTTTAAAAAAAAACACCCAGTGAGATCCCTCATGGTCAGGCTGGCAGCAGAAGGCACCTCCGGGGGAGCCTGACGCAGGGGTGACCCTGTGAACATCAGCAAGTCACGTCTATTCCTAAGAGGCTTGCTTGGAAATGTTCTGTATGGTTTAAAAGTGAGAGGAATCTTGCAGGGAACTAAATTTGGGACCAACTCTCTCTTCCATATATAAATAATTCATTTTAATCAGCATAATGAAGTATTTTTTGCTGGAAATAATTCAAAGAAAGCATGAGGCTGACCAGTAATGCTTTATGCGGTGGAAGTAAAGGGCTGCCAAGGGAGGAAGTAACTGTTATCGCTCTTCCCACCAGTAACCCTCAGGGTTCCAGTAAATATGCAGGTTCTTGTAGGGTTTTAGATTGCCTCTCACCATGTCCTCTCCATGTGTGCGTATGCACGGCAAATACAGAACTCACGTTTCTGTTCAAGGGGCACAAGGGTCAGTGGATATTAATGAGACAGCAGTAAGCAAAGGGCTGAGATGGGAAATATGCATCCTATTTTAGGGGTTCTCCCCGGGGGCTGATACATGAACAGTTACGGCTGGAGGAGAGGCAGTCTTGTTTCCAACAGCTGACATGGAAATGCCTAAAAACAGGATCTTAGAAAAGCCCTGGGCAGAGGCTGTTCATCTTAAACTCACCATCTTGAGTGTATTTACTCTATGTGCGCTGAGTTCTCTATAAGCAGAAATTTTAAAAATAGACGCAATCATGTGCTAATTATACGCTCTGACATTTCTCATCCCCGAGAAGTGAGACTCATCAGAGCCCGATAGCCAATAAACCGTACAAATCTATAAACACCAGTTCTAAGTGGAGCTCTATGAAAAACAACGAATTGATAAGGACCAGAGAAAAAGGAAGCCAAGAGTCTAGAAAGCCTCAATGCAGAAGGGACTCACTACGACTCACCTTTGCAATTTGGTCGAACTTTCCAAAGAGCTCGTTCAGCATGTGGACGAGTTCTCCCGGAGAGCAGTCACTGGCCAGCCGGGTGAAGCCTACGATGTCAGCGTACAGGATGCTGTGGCAAAAGGGGAACAGTGTTTGCAAGCTCGTGTTTGTTAACAAGTTATGATACTTTTTTTTCCCCTTAAAAGAGTATATAGTTTTTTACATTTATATTTGTGTCTTACAAGAAAAATGTCATTTCCCCAGATAGGAAACAAATACACATTTTGCCAAGCTTTCCTATTAAAAACGTTTTTTTGTTTAATGCTGTTTTTATAATTAAAATTGGAGAAGAAAAAAATCACATGATGCACTCTGTCCATTCTAACTGATGACCTTTATTCCCTGATGGACAGTCCCGCCTCCCTCCCTGGCTTGCGCGGTATTCCTTCTGAGAGTTCATCACACTGCTAGAATTCAGGTATCCGTGGCCTATGCCTCTGTTTGCACTGTTACATGCATTGACTTTATAGAAATTTCTAAAGGAAACAAAATAATAAAAGCAAATTCTGTTTTTACTGACTCGAAGAGAGACTAACAATCTTCTTAAAAGAAAGAGTACTTAACAAAAGGTTTTGGATGACTTACTCCTTGCCAGGATGAAGCAGACACAGTACGTCTCCCTCAAACTCAGAGTGTTGTTGGGGGGGGGGTGGAGTTAAGAAAGTAAGGAAGGACTCCAGCAACGTCCAACCACCGTGTTAACAAGTGTGTGTGTGTGTTGGGGGGTTAGCGGGTTAGCGGGTGACGCGCCTGGGAAAGCTCCCCTCCATGCGACAAACATGCTAGTGGGACAGATGTCAGATTTCTCTGAGTTGTGTCTGTATTTCGTTAACCTTCAAGGGTCAGGATGGGGAAACAGGCCCCAGGATGTGCGATATCACTTTTCCATACAACGACATGCTTCTGATTTGTACAAAGGCCTCACAAAGAAGCCTAAAATTCCTGCTGGCAGTTGGGAATTCAGATAACAGGGTTTAAGACAGACCCTGAGACAAAACTGACTGCTACTTCATACCCATTGGAATGGCCCTTATCAGAGAACTGGGAAGTAACAGATGTTATCAAGGGTGCGGAGAAATCGGAGCCTTGTGCATTGCTGGTAGGAATGGAAAATGGTGCGGCCACTCTCGCAAACAGTACGGTGGTTCTTCAGCAAAAGAAACAGGATTCCCAGATGGCCCTCTGAGTTCCCTGCTGGGAAAACAACCCAAAGATTGGAGGCACGGGCTCAAACCACTATTTGTACCCCATGTTTTCAGCAGCATTATTCACAATCATCTAAAGGTAGAAACAGCCCAGATGTTCACTAACTGACGGATGGATAGAGAAATAGGGATAAAAGAAATCCCTACAATGAAATATTATACAGTCTTCAAGAGAGAGGGCATTCTTCCACATGAGGCAATGCGGATGAAGCTTGAAGACGCACCGCTGCGTGCAATGAACCAGGCCCAGGAGGACAGAGGCTGTGGGAGTCCGCTCACACGGGATACCCAGCGCCGTCGGACCGCGGGGCCAGGAACCAGAAGGGTGGGTGCCGGCGGCTGGCGGCGGGAGGGAAGCCGCGGACGCTGCTGCACAGACAATTAAACACGGCTAAAACTGTGCCACGCTATGTTATGTATATTTTGCCACAGTAAAAAAAGGAACGTGGCAGCGGCCAGCCCGATCTTGGGCAGGAAACAACTGGCTCTCTGCTGTTGGCCGAACTCGTTCGCTGGGCCAAGCATGAGGTTGGTGGCTTCATCTTGAAGGAAAGACTTGGTTCTCTGTTGATGACAAAAGCTGGGGGAGAACCCTCTGGCCCAAGAAAACCAGGGCTGCAGGGGCTTCCACACCCTCCATTCTGTTCAGATGGTGCCATCAAACCTTCTCTGCTCCCCCACAGTACCCTTTAGCAGCACAGATCACAGATGCTGCGCCTGGTCCAAGAGGAAAAAGTTTAGAGAGTGTGTCTGATCCGAGGCAGCACTGGGAGGGAGAATGTGCAGCTAGATGGGCAGCTGACAACCTCCACCGTGTTTCCTGTGGTCCAACCCTGGAGTGGGTAAAGCCACCCCCGCCCCCAGGTAGGCTGGCTAAATGTCCTACGATGGTCCAAAAATTACTCGGCAGCCAGGAGACTGAGGACGTAAACAGGTCATGGTGATGCAATGTGCAAAGGGTTACAGGAAAGGAAGCAGGGTGCTCTCTGGGATCACGCACGTACCCGACCTAGATCTGACCATTGACCATCTTAGAAAGATCCCTCTGGCCACAGTAACCTGGAGGCAGGCAGGTCAGTTAGAATCATAGCCCTTTTATCCAGAAGGCCCATGTGGAAGGTATTGCCAGGCGAAATGGAGAGAACTGGACAGATATGGGAGAAGTGCAGGAAGGATGAATCAGGCGTGCTTCGCGATCAGACACGGCGGGCAGTGTGTCTAAGGGAGGGGGCGACAAGGAGGAAGACCCAGTTTCCGGCTGAGAAGGGGGCTCAAACCTAGCTCTGAACAAGTCAAAGCAAGCTTGGAGGGGAAGATGACTAGTTCAACTCTGGTTGGGTTGAGTTTGATGGTGGTGTTGGTGGAGCATCTAAGAGGAAGAGACACATTAGGTGAGCGAGTATGGAAGCTATGGTTGAATTCTGCATCTTGTAAAAAATATTTATTTGACAGAACAAGACAGAGTGTGAGGGGATGTAGGGACAGAGGGAGCGGGAGAGAGAGAAGCTCAAGTGAACCCCACACTCAGCATGGAGCCCAGTGCAAGGCTCAATCACCTGACCCACGAGGTTATGACCTGAGCTGAAATCAAGAGTCAGACGCTCAACCAACTGTGCCCTCCAGGTGCCCTGGCTGAGTTCTGCGCCTTGGTATCCCACAGATGGTAACTGAAGTCCTGAATGAGAAGTGGAGAGACCAGAGCGGAGGTAGGAGAAAACTCTGAAAACACTCATTTACAGAGAGGCCAGATTTAGGGAAGAGAAAATGGCAAAGGACATGGTAAGAAGAGAGAGGGGTAAGATGTCAGGGAGTCCACAGCGAGGGAGAATTCTTAAACCAGGAGGGCAAGGTCAGCTGGCCAACCACACCGAGCTATCAGAAAGAAGGATGCAGAGGCTAAGTCAGACTCAGATCTGGGAGCACGGCAGCTGGTGGTGACCTGAGCCGGCATGAGCTCTGTGCCATGGTGGATGGAGGTGGACGGCAGAGGGTGAGGGTTTGAGGAGGGAGGGAAAACAGGGAAGACCAGTCAGAGAGGGAGGAACCACCTTTCTAGAATCTTGGCTTTGAAAGCGAGAGAGGGCCAGTCTCAGAATTGGACGGTGGCATTGGAGTGCGGGACCTGTGCTTATTTTCAAAGACGGGATGGGTTTGTGAATGTTTCCCTACTATCGGCAGGATTCAGAGGAAGATGCTGAAGATTCAGGAAGTACTTCCCTTCTAGAAATTCCTCCCTTCCTCCTCATCATTATACACATTATTAGCACCCTCAGAAGAGTAAAGAGCTAGGATATGTCATTAACGGAGAATAACCATTTTTTTTTTGAATGAATGAATGGCCAAAGCAGAACTAAGAATGAACAGATCTTTACTGTCCACAGTCCTAATGAGAATTATTATCCAAAAAACCCCTCAAAACTGCTCAGGTATTGACTGGACTCGCCACAATATCCATTTACCATGCCTGCTTCTTGGCTTCTGCTTATCCTGTCCAAGATGAAAAAGTCGTGTTTTCGTATTTCTTATAAAAACAGTTGGTACATCATGTGATTTATGTATGCTTTTACATTTTTAACTTTAGGTATTGAAGTTACTTTAGCGTTCCCAACTATAGTTTTGAATTTTTTTTCATCGAATTTTTTAAATTGATTTTTTACTTTTCAGTGTTCTTGAACGCAGCAAACATATTCTAAATGATCTCTGAAGGCGCTTCTCCAATCCCTTGTCTTGACAGCGTGGAAGTCAGCTTCCAAGATGGCCCCAGAGAGACCCTCACCTCCTGGGACTTACTCTTGAACTGTCCACCCTCCCCTGGGGTGGGGCTGATCTGCGTCCCCAGGAGGATGCTGCAGGAATTACGACAATGACTTTGCAAGCCTGGGTCATAGACGAACTGCTGTTGCCCATGGCCCTGTCCTGGATCCTTGCTCTGGGGAAGTGAGCTCCCATGCTGGGAGGTCCCTCTAGCCACCTGTGAGCAGTAGCTCAGCAAGGACGGCCTGCAGCCTCCAGCCAGCAGTCAGGCCCCTGCAAACCACGTGAGGAGCGGCCTTGAAGTCAGGTCCCCCAGCAGCCCTCCCGACACCAGGCCTCAATCTGTATCAAAGACGGTAAGTCAGAACCACCAGGAGAAGCAGCTCTCAAAGTGTGACAGACAGAAACTGCGAGATGATGTTTACTGTTGTCTGAAGCCACTGGGTTTTGGGGTCCTTTGTGCCGTACAAATTGGTAGCTGACACAGACAGCACCGGGAGCCTTTGTCACCTGCCTGAGGCCAGTGGTTTCATTTTGATCAGGCTCTTTGATCCTGGGTCATTTCACAGAGACTGGAAGATATTCCAGGACTCTGTTTAGATACGGCTGTGTTCATCTTTACATGAACTCTTTCCTCAATTAGGAGGGATATTGCTGATTTTTCAGACAGCTAAGGCTGGAAAGGGAAATTTCTAGTAAAATACACCTTGTGGGATACCGTAAGAATGTTTCCTCTTTAATTCTTTAAGTGAAATGCTTAAAAACCTGAAAGCAGGCTAGTGTTTTAAATAGTTTTACTCCTTAACAGGTGTGGCTGTTCTTGTAATACACTCATTTTTTTAAATTCCTCAAAATGATAAAATTTAATTTTATTATTATTATTTTTTTTACCCCCGATTCTCCATTTAGCCGCTGCTTCCTTAGTGCTCAGTGATAAGCAGCTTTTTTTCATTACTGCTTTCCCAGTCTGCATTTCTCATCATATATTTAGCTCTGTGCATGCTTGGACATGCCTGGGCCATATCACCAGCTCCACACACCTTTCCTAAAATCTGGGGTCAAAATGAGATGTGTCTTAGCAATGTAGTTAAATTGCAGTGGCAAAGCCTAGTCAAATGTGTTTCTTATTAATAAACTTCAAAAACCCTTGACTTGCAGCAACCAGACTGGAAGCTTGGATCGTGCACTGGAAAGGACCCAGGCTGGAGAGCAAAAGGGCAAGGAGCCAGTGCTCAGCCCGTTGCAGTTACGTTTGTGGTTGTGGCTCCCGAACTAGTGAACAGGATGAGTAATGACAAGGCGGAATGCATGAGGCCAGATGCACGAGGTACTTAGCGAGAGAACCCGGCAAGAAAGAAAGCACTACTGCACCATAGCTGCATGGATGCAAGGAGAAGCCCGCAAAGAAGTGGCATGAGGCTTGGGGGGCTTGGGGAACAGTGAGGGGCCAGGCACCCGGGCCTGCAGGGGCTGCATTCTGCAGCCGGGAGGTGGCAGCAGGGGAGGAAACGCCCCCCACGCCCAAGTGAGGGCGCGCACGCCTCCTCCCTGGAGGAGTGCTGGGGAGAAGGAGGCCCCACAGGGTTCTCTTTCCGGATCTCAGTCGCAGGCTGATAGCACGTGTTTCACGTACTGTGATTCTAGAAGGGCTCCCTGAGAAGCAGACGGGACTATGGCAGAACGGAAAGCAGGGACTTGCACTATTCACCAAGGGGCACATCAGTCCCCCGTGACACTGGTCACTGGTTGGCCATACCCCGGACACCCATCATTCCTGACGGTCAGGGAGTGCTCACTTCGCCGAGGCCCTGGCCCCCAAGTCCCTCCGGAGGAGTCAGGTCTTGCCTCAAGAGCCCATCGTACTACAGAGTCGCGGGTCCTGGGCTCCGGGATAAGGATAAGGACCCGCCAACCGCTCCTCCCTCCTTTGGGACAGAGGGTCAGCCGTAGAAAGCAGGGCCATAACGGACAACAGAACCCAGTAAAGTGAAGAAGATTCTACTTCCTTATCTTTCTGTGAAGGCCCCGAGGGGCAGCAGCAGGGAGGGGGTCGGGGCGGGGGGCAGAGACTCCGTTCACAGTTGCGGAGGAGACAGGGTTTTGTGAGACGTGAGCTCCCGGGCTGGCGAGCGGCTCCCGGGACATGCGGAGGGACAAGAACAGAGCAGCGTACCTCACGTTGGTGTGTCGCTTGACATACAGGTTGTGAAAGTTGTTTGTGTTTTCCATTTGGCCGGCTTTGGGGCCCTGCAGCCTCTGGATGATCTCGGCTTTCATCTCCATGGCTATGTGCGCCGGCAGCAGGGAGAGCAGGAGCCGCTCCTGAGAGAGGGTGTGGGAGGAAGACGGACGTTTTACATCATTACGGTGACATCCAAGTCATCTCTGAGAGCATCGCGGATCTGCACTGGGGCCAAGTGGACAACTCTTTCCAGCAAGTTAAAACAGGGGGAGTAGAAGGACATGTTGAAAAAACCCAACATTTCTAAGGTCAGCATGTGTTATATTATTTATTATTTACGGAGTTCTAAGTATGTGTCCTTCAGAGTGGAGAATAAAGGAAAGCAAAGATACTTCCTCCAAGGATACTATTTATCTACTCCGGTTTTTACACAGTAAAGCAGAAATGATATAAAAATGCCGGAAACCTATGGAGAGTCGAAGATAGAAAATACTCATTTTTGCCTGCCTGTTCATTTGGGAGATAAAGTAAAAGCTTTATTGCATTTCAGAAAGTCAACAAATATTCCGTACTTCTGAAATAAGATAGCCAAATATTTTCAAATATTTCATTTCCTCTGTGATGACCACACAATCCCTTTTAGTGATTCTAAACTATTATAAAGGGACAGAGGCAGAAATAGCATCTGTAAAATGTCATGCATAAAAGACTACAGGTGGAACCCATGGAAATGATAAATTATGAGCCTTTCTTTTATTTTTGGTCTTTAGACACAGCAACAGTGGCATGTAACATTACACTTATTTTAATATCTACCTATTTTAGAGTGACATTTGCAATACTGTTTTTGAGAAAAAGTATCAAAGAAGAGGAATCTTTGAAACTCTGTGGTCATCCTTAGTTATTTTAAACATTAAATTATTTTAGTGGTGCCTGGGTAGTTCAGTCAGTTAAGCTTCTGATTCTTGGTTTTAGGTCATGATCTCAGGGTCGTGAGATCGAGCCCTACAGTGGGCTCTGCGCTCAGCACAGAGTCTGCTTGAGAGTCTCTCTCCCTCTCCCTCGGCCCCTCCTGCTCATGCACATGCATTCTCTCTCTCTAAAATAAATAAATCTTAAAAAAACACATTCATGTATTATAGAAAACACCATAGTCAGGTGTGCATTTAACAATTAATAGTGTTGACTGAAAAACATTTCTTGAATGAAATATTTTCTCTGTCTTCCCCATTTTCTCTTTTTTCTTCCCTTCTTATTCACTCATTTATTCATTCACCCATTTATCCATTCATTTATGCAGACAAAGTAATATAACACAGGGGAGGGGAAGCTAGTCTTTTTTCCCAGGTTTACAGGGCCGGTGTCCCTTTGGGTCAAGCCCTAGGGCACGTCATTTCAGTGCCTGCTGAGAACGTCCACTGAGGGAGCAGAGGGAAGGTGTGGAGGGTATCCAAATGCAGATGCGAAGCCCTCACTGCAGCCCCTCCCCAGCCTGTTCCAGGAAAGAAAAAACAGATGAAAAGCTATTAGGAAACTGAGTGGGTACCTATGGGGGGATCTCAGTGCATGGTAGAGTGTTTGACCAAGAACTGGCATAACTGAGTATTGGTCATTTGTTCTGTCATTCATTAATTTATTCACATATTCAGAAAACATCCATCATTTTCCATTAAATGCCAGGCCCCATGATAAGCACTAATAGTGAATGCAAAGAAGAAAAGAGTCAACATCCTTGCTACCATGTGGTTCATAATCCAGCAACAAGCCCAGCCACAGTGCACTTTCCATCAGATGAAGCTGGAGGACCAGGCTAGTGTTTGCAGGAAGCTACATGCTTGAGATGTAGGAAGTCAGAAGGGAAACTAATAGTCCAGGAGCTCCTGCTATTCATGTGAAACAAATGAAACAAAAAAACAAAACAACACCTCTATTTGGTTAGTACTATCACCAATCTCTTTGCAAAAGGAGGCAGTTAGGTAGGTGGCAAGGTGCTAACAGTTGTCATAACATAAGTGCTGATACTGATATGGCAAAGGGAATTTTAATCAGATTTTAATTTTAATCAGATTAATCAATTTTAAGAGATTAAGAAGATAATTTAATAATTATGTTCTTAATTTTCTTAAATTCTTATTGAAGTTTCCATTTAATTAAAATTAAAAAATAAGATGGAAAAATCCAAATATTTAGTAAGTTAAATGTCCATATACATATCTGGGAAAATATAAATTAATATTAGTTTTACAAAATAATGAGAATAATGCCCTAGGTGATCTCAAATACAACAGAAATGAAATCCACAATGGCATTAACACAATCTGTGAAGTGGAAGTAAGTGGATTTAAAATATTCTGGGGTCTTAGGATTATATGGGAAGTGGCAAAGGTAGTAATTTATAGTAGAATTCAGGAAGTCAAAAATGGATATAATTTCTACTTTAGGAACAAAGAGTGAAAGAATGTATGACAAAGAGGTTAGATAAAAATGAGACAGAAATTCTTATTAACCCAAAGTAAGTCATAATGAAGAGTCAAATAGAACTTCAAACAGGAGAAACAAGCAGAGTATAAGTCATAAAATTGCTATTATTGGCTTTTTAGATCAGAGATTACATTAAATGTAAATGAACTAAATACTTCAAATACTTGACTAATACTGCCAGGTTGGATTTTTAAAAAGACAAAATGTAACTCTATTCACAATAAGTACATCTTAAATATAAAAACACAGCATTACAGAAAATAAGATAACAAAAAAGAGATAAATTATGAAAACCTTAATGAAAAGAAAGCTGGTGTAGCTAAATTAATATAACAAATAGACTTTGTAGATATTTCAGTCTCCAGGGAGAGGATGAACAAGTCTACATATCTTCTCAAATTTTTTTGAGAGGAGGAAATAATAATTTTTGCTGTGGACATTGGAGATACATCTTCAAATGTGGTTCCTCCCACTCACAGAGACTGGGGACAGAAAAGGAAATAAAGGCACCATATACATTGCTTTATTGCTCAACTCCTGTGCAAGTTCCCAGAAAAGAGTATTTGTTCTAGAGTTATTTCTTGAATGAATGAGTGACCTACCGTACATTTTATCTGGAACACATCAAAGACAAATCTAATTTCAAAGCTTCTGTTTACTGTCAGTGATGACCATGGTGGGTGGGGACCTGGAAACCTTGGGACCTGGGTAGATAGTGCTCATGTTTTAAAGTCATATTAATGACCCTTCTTACCACAAATACCAGCCCTAGGCACAAGCTACACTAGTGATATTCACACAAAGGAAAACTTGACTATTCTGCAAAATAAGGGTAGTGATTGCCTTGGGTTTTCCTCCCTGGAAGACTATCACACTGTGGTTATGGGCCAGGGAATGGAGAGAAGGAGTGAAAGACTCATGCAGAGGCAGGAGAGACACTAGTTTCATATCAACAGTCTGCATTTAAGGAGAAAGAGCACATTCTAAGCTCCCCCATGTTGGGAAATGGCCAGTGAACATTGGAAGCCACTTGAAGTTACATTCTGATTTTATTCCTATCCTAAGCTCAACTTCCCTTCTGTTATTCTCCAACTTTCACTAACAATCTAACAACAAAGCAATGCCATGTTAGTTTAAAAGGAGGAGGTGAGTTCAAATTTTGGACTTAAGCAAAATGCTGAGAACAGAAAGCATGCCCGACTCTGTGAGACATCTCAGCATGCAGCTAGGGGCCAGGATAAGCAACACCAGGAGGACAGAAAATACGGAATTCAATAATGGAATAAAAAAATCAAGTAACTGGGTTTAGTAAAGAAACAGATAGCCTCAGAAAAATGGACCCATTTAGAATTAATTCAGAATACCAAGAAACTAGTAATGACATGAAAATACAAGTTCAAATTTTAGAACTTGAAAAAAGTCTGTGTCCTTACTATGCACAAATTGAGCATTTGGTTTATTTGGCTGATGGCTTGGTGGTGATACAAGTTGGTTCTCTCTCTAAGAACCCATGTGAAAAGATAATGGATTTATGCTTAAAATAAATGATAAACCCTTTTAAAATCTTGATATCAAGAGTTAGTCCACCATCTCATCTTTGGCCACCCATCCCCCAAATACACAGATTTGCCACTTATCTTGCATTCTTCCATGGGCTGGCCTTTGTGACCAACAGATATTTGAGAAGTCTAAAAGTCATTAAAATACATGACATATCCAAGGAAGTATTTAAGATAGATAGACTTTGTCCCTTAAAGTTTGGGGCTGAGTTCCACTAAGACAACATTTACTTAAACCCATCTCCACAAGGACTGAGCACACTATATGTACCAAGGGATACTGTGTGGGATGGTCACTTTCCATTTATCGATTGATGTATTGGATAGTTGCGTATAAGACCAAATATTATAAAGGAGTCACTATGTTAAAATCTATCTCAACAAACAGGGGAAAGCTAGTGAGGAATGTGAGAAGTTGCTGTCCACAATCACCAGGAGGCCTACCTGCTCATGTTCTCAGCATGAACAGACCAACCCTGGACAGAGCCAAGGGAAGCCTATTGCTCTGAGAAGCCATCAAATCTCTGTCATCATCAAAGCAAGTAGACACTGACTATAAATTTCTTAACTTCTGAAACAGTAATAAAGAACATGATAGAATGTACAACATAACAGATTATAAATCTGGACATAGGCTCTCTTTTTAGAAATCCAAGTGGAATCTGTATTTCTACAGAGAAATCTAGTGATAGGCTTAATTTGATTAAAATGAAGTTAGTATTCTTTCTGATGGGTGATAGATGTGTCAAGGGCCATGAAAAAAATAAAATTCACCAGGACATAATGTTCAACTTATAGAGTTCTGCTCTATTCTTTTATGATCATTACCTGTGTGTGTTCATGGATTCTGTGAAGTCTTCTCTAGGATTTAAAACAATCAGTAGCTTTTCTCACTGTTCACACTCACTTCTAGTCATGCTTCTGGTGGCCGATGCTGTCCTGTCCATACTCACTCTGCCTTCCTTGGAGGATGCCTGCAGCTTGTTCCTTACAGTTTCATGGGTCTCAACCAATGACGGAGAACTGATGGATAAATCCCCTGACTTCTGCACCCACATCTCTCAGTGGGAAGATCTGAGCATGTTCCATGCTTCTCTCTGAGGGTCTCCAGCAGGTCTGAATCCTGGATGCCCCCGGTGGCCCCTTCCAATAGCTGACCTCCCTCCCGGACCCACTTCCCCACTCTGCCACCTGCAGCCACCTCCCAACTAAATGCCTCCACGCCGATCCTTGTCTCAGGGTCTGCTTGGGATAAACCCAGTTGAGATCTTTCCAAGCATCTTCTCTCCTCCTCATACACTCTGTCATAAGAATAGGCTAAATCCCAAAGTTAGCCTTTCCTGAAGGACAGAGTCCATGAACAAAAAAAGAATCCAATATAGTAATTCTCTTTCAGGCCCATAGCTTCATTTAATGACCAAATGTAAATTATAATCTTTATTTTAGATTCAAATGCAGACCAATGGCTGGCTTTTTATAGGTAGTTTCAAAAATATAAGACATATATATATATATACATATATATGTGTATATATATATATGCTGTATAAGCCAAACTTTTCTTTTTTCCCCCTTTTTTTAGTGTTCAAGAATCTGTGTGAATTTAGACTGGAATTCAGATTTTAGTAACAGCCAACCAGACAAATTTAAGAAACCTAAGGCTGCCTTACTACCATGCTGTTCTGGTACCACTGGTAGAAAGCGGAACCTCTGATTAGAGCTCATGAATGGGGTCTGTGCTTTGGGGTCTGCACATGTCCTCTTGGTGATGACAGCACTGGACAAGAGGGTAAGCCTCAACTAAAAGCCTGTACTGAAATATGTAAATCAATACACTTTTATCTTTTTTTTTCTTACAAAATGCTATACTCTGAAGAAAAAAAAAGCCCAATATTATGGCACACATGATAAATTTCAACTCAATTCATAATCTGACAAGGTTAATATTTTCATTAATATTTCAGCTTTTTGCTAATGTAGCTGTGTGCCCTGCCAAATTATCAGAAAGCAACTCACAAATGTAAGTGCTTAATATGCCGGATATAACCCAGCTCCACTCTCCCTCCAAGTACACTGGAGAAATTCCTTCAGGGGATTTTTGGACAATCAAGCTGTCATTAGATTGACTGATGCATACCATTACTACTTCTTTCTCTTCCTAGAAAAGACTGTCTAATGACAGAAAATCTGTCTAATTCTGGCATATTCAAAGGTTATCTGATAAATCACGGCCCTGGCTTCAGGGGTCTATTTCAACACATCCTTTTATTAAACCTCCAATTATTATTCATTAGCAATTTTTCCCCTAGAAATTGTTCCTTTACATTGTGCCTCATAGAAGAGCTATGGAGTTAGTAAATTCCAATGCCCTGTTGATCAAAGTGTCGGACACTTTGAGCTCCAAGGTGTTTCAAATACAATGAAACAAAGCAGATATTATAACTTTCTATTTTTATGCTATTCTGGAGATTATTTTGGTTGATAGGAAAATCCAATTTAAGCAAAGAAGACTGGTACCCAAATTTTGAGCTAAGATATGATAACGCATGTGATGCCTTGGTGCCTTCAATAAGCCATGCATGTAATAACAATTTAAATCTGCTGAATTTTTCAAAGGAGAGGAAGACAGTGACATGCTCCTTTTGTAAGATGGAAATTTTTTTCTTTTTCAAGATTCTTATTTCTAGTTTGTTCTTATTTTAAATGCAATCCAGTTACATCAGGATGCCAAACCAATGTAACAAACAGAAGGGATATTGTTATAAATGTTTCTCCTCCCAACAGAAAGTAGCTATCAGAATGAAAGACACCAGATCCCTCAGCAGCCACCGGGTTACATGTGGTGCTAAGACAGATGATGTCATTTAATACTGGCCTCCCATACGAAAGGACAAAGTGTCCATTCAGGAGCACATGCCGAGGACACTATACTCAGAAAACACCTGCCTGGACATGAAGATACGTCAACACCTTCCCCAGCTCGGATTTCTCTCGCAGCCAGCTTCATGTCTCTTGGTCTCAGAAAACAGGCACCACCTCGATCATCAGCGCATCCCCAAAATATGTTCTAGAAACCACTGCCACTGTTGCTGTTTCCTGTTGTTAAATTGAGCTGCTTTCTTTCAGGTTCCTCCTTAAAAATCCTGTTTCACATCAATTAACCAGAACACACTGAATGCTCTTAGAACCTTAAAGGTCTTGTTTCATCTTTCCAGGATTTTTACAAACATTTCATCATGAAATGGATGTATGAAAGAGCACAGCTGCACTTTGTAGTAGAAACACCACCGACATGGACTAAGACGTGGCTTCCCGACCTTTTTCAGCCACTATCGAGAACACCCTGACCACGTCACTGCAGCTCTTGAGTCTCAGTTTGGTTGTCTAAAAAACCTGCCTTTTTAGCCAGAAGAGCTGAAGGTCTCCATGTCCACGTGAATGCTGAGCATTTGTTGGAACCACAGGTTGCCCTTTCCAGAATTGACTTCTCAGTGTTTTGGGGTTGAACACTTGGTCACACATAGAGAAAAGGGCCCAAGTGCTCACACTGGGACATGGTGGCAAATACTGTCAGAAGGACCATGAGGAAGGAGTGACCACTTGGAATCTTGACCATGGCAAGAGGAGACTGAGCCTGTGCTGGTTCTTGAAGAGTGACTTCAGTAAGGGGAGGAGGTTGAAGAAAGACCAGAAGATCTGGTGCGCCCTATGAACGGCCGGTGTTGGCGTATAGAGGGAAAGCCCGCCTGTTTGCTCCACAGTCTAGGAAAACCGGAAAGCTTAGTGCAAATTAAAATCAATATGCAATCATAAACTGCTGTTTCCTTTTACAAAATGGTAAGTCCTTTCATTACATTCTTATATCACTGCCTCATTTTACAAATCCTGGTCACATTCAGTCTCACGTGAATGTTAACATTTTTTACCCCAAAAGGGGCACTCTAGATACGGTGTCATTCAGAAGGACGCAGTGAGGTGGTTGATGTTCACTGGGGAGTCAAGACCAAATGGAACTTCTGTCTCCCAACTTTACAGTTGGGACCACTCTTTGAACGCGTTCTGATTTGCCAGCTCCGTGAGTTGATGGAGAGTTTTTTAGAGCACACATCATTAATAGACGGTACAAAAATAAAATTGTCGCTCTCATGGGATGACTCCCGAGTTCAGAGAAGCTGGAGAACAAAAGGGCCAATCAAGTCAAAGTATAAACTGTGTTTATAGTCATGGGGGATGGTAAACGGATACTTTTCAACTTGAACTTTTTACCATCCACTGTCAATTCGATTCTCAAAAATAGAGCTTCTGGAGGGAAAAAAAAAATCACTGATAAGAGAGAAATCTTCAATTCTCGGGTGGAGACTATGGAGGTCCTAAGATAAGAGGCACAGTGCTCTGTTCCCTCAGCCAGCCTGCAGGGCCGTCCACGGCACACAGTGCCCAGAGCAAGATGGCAGGAGGGGTCCGGGGGGTCACAGGCACCTCCCAGGCCGGGGCACCCACCCGGTCTGGGCACAACACAACTCAACGCCGGTGCGGCTGCATCACCCGGAGAGCTCGTCACGCAAACCCCCACACTCACACAACATAAGAGTAAAAGTCAGTGCTCCACAGTGGTGTGAATTCTGGTCTGATCGGCCTTTCCAAGAACAGCTGCCCACGAGCAAGGACCCATCCGGCCTGAAGCAGGTGAAGCCGGGTGGAGAAAATACTGCGGAGAAGATGTGTAAAGACTGGCCACCCTCCTGGATTTCTGGGGGGAACAGGGGCAAAAAAACCCCTTGATATACAGGTGGCCAGAAGATTTCTCCCCAGAAGAAGGGAAGGTGGGGATGCCCATGATTAACACTACTGACAGAAGGAGAGCCACAAGAAATAAGTTTGTTGGAAATCGACTTGAGGAAGGACTGCAAGGAGTAAAATCGGATAACTTCATGTTCACAAATGCAACCCTTGGATGAAGCCACGGGCTAGAGAAGACTAGACGCACTGCTCTGTGCAGGAGACACTTGCAGTGCGCGGACTTGTTTTCCTGAAGGAGGTGTTGGCCCTTTCTTTCCTCGCTCTACTTACCGTAGGCTCGGCCATGGTCTCAGTCTGATCAGTTCCGAACAGAACTTAGAAGCGGCCCCTCTTGGGGCTCACCATGTTCTTGGTTTCCTCTGCTTTGGAGACCAGCACTGTCCCCAGTAATGGCTACTATCAGCGCAGGTCCCAAGTCTGATGCAAAACGGCAGCCCACGACACCAGACAAACATGACTGAGAAGGCTCTATTGCTACTGACACTCTGACTTGGGGGGGATTTTTGCCACAGCCTCGTCTAGCTATCCAGGTAGCTGCAACACCGCAGGGCCATGTGCTCAGTCCTGTGTGCCCAGGATTGTCAAAGCTGCCCTGACTTGGAGAGATGTCCTGTACTCACTCCCATAAGCATCCTTGTCCTGTGAGCTGAGGCTCCAAGGTGATAGGTCTGGAAAGCACCTCTGGAAGCAGCGGCTCTTTCCCCAGCAGACTGGAGCCGAGGAGACAGACGCAGAAGGCCGTGTGGTCATGAGGAGCATACTGGTAGTGTCCCCGTGACTTCCCAGCCCGCACTGGTGTTCCTGCCCGCACGGCTGGCCGGGGAGCAAGGGGCTGGGGATCCGCCCGTCGGTGGCTTTACGAGGTGCAGGGACCCCACCCAGCGTGCAACA
This sequence comes from Mustela nivalis, assembly GCF_964662115.1. Taxonomy (NCBI): domain Eukaryota; kingdom Metazoa; phylum Chordata; class Mammalia; order Carnivora; family Mustelidae; genus Mustela; species Mustela nivalis. The sequence continues at coordinate 174,728,628 of NC_139022.1, forward strand.
TTTCAGGACTAATCTGCGTTTCTTTATTCGCTGATGAAAAGCAGGGATGACAAGCCTAAAAGATGGTTTTCTAACTAAAGGTTGAAGTCATGAGAATCTGCCCATTCTTCGTGGCGGCAGGGGTCGTCCTACACACAAAGCATTGTGGTCTCTAGTCTCCTATCAGGGTTTTCATTCTGACTGAATACAAAAGCTATGGGCTTTCCTCAGCCAACCAAGTGTCCCCACACCCCAGGATGCTGGCCGCAGTGTCACATGGTGATGTCCATGGCATCGGCCAGGACAAGCACAAGTGCACCAGTCTGTCTGCTGGGCGGCTGGGTGATCGAGTTCCCTTCCTGACCGAGCTGAGTCTGCAGGTTCGCTTTGTTTAAGCCCCCAGCGGCCTGGGATCGGAGTGTGGATCGGGCTGCTCTCCCTGAGCCCACGTGCTCGGATTTATGAAACCGTACGAGCCTGTAAGTGGGTGTGAGGGGCAGGGATGGCTTCTGGAGGGCCCCACGCCCTTCTGGAGGGAAGACCGGTGCCCTCAACATTGCGACCAAGTTTTGCCTCCAAAACGGTCTCTCAAGTCACACCTGAGGCATTCAGAATTGATCAAAGAACAGCAGGAGAGACACCATGGAAAGGAACGTCCTCCTTGTCTTCCCAGGAAGTTACAGAACTGCTCGACTGGAATGCCGATGATGTGCTCTGAATTCCCGATTCTCTCCCCCACTCGACAAATACTTCTGGGCTACCTTCCACGTCCCGGTTCCCATTCTGAGCGATCTGTAAGCCTCATGCCACTCGATGCTCCCCCAAACCTAATCAGGGAGCCATGCTTCTACAAAGAGGAAACTGAGGGCTAGATAGATGGTGGAGGTGTAGTCCGCGGTTAGAGCGCTCCCAAACCGGTTTGCGAAACTCCACCCAGCGAGAAGGAACAACCCACAAACAGGCAGAAGAATAAGCAACAGCTTTGCTAGCAACAGGGAGGGACCGCTCCCCATGGCAGTGTCTCGAGTTGTGAACAATTCCCCTTCTCTTCAGTGGGGTGCAGGGACCTTTTTCGTAAGGCTAAATGTGGAGACTTGAACCCCAAAGCAAAATCCTCAGTCTCCTACGCCGTCAAAAGCCCTCAGCCTCCTCCCACCCGCCCAGCCTGACCCTGCCAGAAGCACCCCCGGGGCAATGCTAGGGCGCAGAGCACCGCACAGCTGACAGCAAAGGTTGTCTTTGGAAAGGGAGGGGGCTGAGAATTCTGGAAGCAACTGCTTGACATTTCTCCTGTGAACCCACAACTGAATCCTGAAATAGGTGTCTCCTTTCTGCTGCTGTGGCTCGAAGATGAACAGGTGGTGTGGACAGGGGACTCGAGGGCTCCGCAGCTCTGAAGTTGACGCTCCCATTTCTGCTTATTTATCAAATAATAAAGTGCCCTGACGCCAGCCTCCAGAGAAAAGCCTCCAAAGACACAACCCAGTGGATAACACCTCTTAAGTAGCGTGCCTGCCCTTGAACACGGATCGTCATCTTGGGCATGGATGTGGGTGATACTGAGACGTGCCCACAATTTCTGCACCACATCACCATCTCCAGAAAAGAAGGACAAGGAGAGAAGGCAGCTGACAGAGTGGCGCTTATTCTCAGTCCCCACAGCAAGCAGTGTCCGGAGTTTCCCCAGATTTAGTCAAAGACGCAAGCAGCACGTGGTACCGCAAAATCCCCACAGCAAAAAGCTGAAGGGCTCGCCCATCCTAGAATTTTATTAAAAGGAACTCAAAAGAAATGCTGGGGTTCAAACTCGACAATGAAGGTAGCCTTCCGGCTGCAGCTTGCTGGGCGGTGGCCTGGCACAACCCGATCGGTGTACTCACATCACGGGCCAGCGTCCGTGTACTCCCATCACGGGCCAACCGTCATTTTTAAGAACCAGTAATCTCAGTCACAGACAGCGCGTTTTCGTTTGGGGATTCTCCCACTGAAGGCTCACTCACAGTTCTGTCTTTGGAGACAATCACATCGCATATTAGCTTAAAAAAAAAGTGATTCTTGGGCCGCCTGGGTGGCTCAGTTGGTTGAGCAACTGCCTTCGGCTCAGGTCATGATCCCGGACTTCCAGGATCGAGTCCCATGTCGGGCTCCCAGGTCCTTGGGGAGTCTGCTTCTCCCTCTGACCTTCTCTTTTCTCGTGCTCTCTCTCACTCATTCTCCCTCAAATAAATAAATAAAATTAAAAAAAAAAGTGATTCTTGCTCAAGACCTCACATGTACTGCTACCTGACAAAAAGGAAGTCATGGATTGGAGGGTCCATAATTTAAGAAAAAAACATCTTGCAATAAACCTTACTGTAAATTACACATGATGATAACTCACGTTTAAATCATAGAGGTAATGCAGCAGAAAACCTTGACCTGGTGTTCTTTATGACTCAGTTAATCTCAACACAGAGGGTAAGGCCACATCCAAATTTTAAATTCCCAGGAAGCAGGCTGGCAGCCTGTGGGCTGAGCTTGGCCAGGTAGATGAGCTCTGATCGGCTTATAGACGGCACATGTGGTGTGTGTGTGTGTGTGTGTGTGTGTGTGTGTGTATCTGTGTAGGTATGTGTATGCATGTGTAGTATGTCTGTATGTGTGTATGGGTTTGTGTAGGGGTGTGTGTGTGTAGGGTTCTGTGTATGTGTGTATATGTGTGTGTGTGTATGTGTATGTGCATGTGTGTGTATGTGTGTAGGTATGGTAGGTATGTATGTGTGTAGGTGTGTAGGGGTGTATATGTGCATGTGTGTGTAGGTGTGTGTGTATGTGCATGTGTGTCTATGTGTGTAGGTATGGTAGGTATGTGTGTATGTGTGTGTAGGTATAGGGGTGTGTGTGTGTGTGTATGTGTGTAGGTATGGTAGGTATGTATGTGTGTGTAGGTGTGTATGTGTGTATATGTGCATGTGTGTGTAGGTGTGTGTGTATGTGCATGTGTGTCTATGTGTGTAGGTATGTGTGTAGGTGTGTAGGTATGTGTGTAGGTATGTGTGTATGTGTGTGTAGGTGTGTAGGTGTGTGTAGGTGTGTGTAGGTGTGTAGGGGTGTGGGTGTGTGTGTAGGTGAAGGAATGAGAACAGGCGCGCCCCGCAGGTTCACTGTGCGCGTCTCCCTCGCCGGCATTTGCGGCAGGGCAGCTCTTTGCCCTCCTGTACACAACGGGACGTTTAGCAGCATCTCCGCCGTAGACGGAGACGAGACGTCAGAAGCTCCGAACTCGTGAAATGCCAGTAGAGCCCTCATCCCCGTCTGAGACAACCCAAACTGCCTCCCGCCACTGCCAAATGCTCCTTCCTGGGGAGCGGAAAGCAGGCTGGAAAGTTCCCCTGGTGGTAAACCACGTCTCTGAGTCGTGAGACGTCCCCCTCGGACCTCTAAGCTGACCACTTTCGCCCTGTGGCCCCGGCCTTTCCTGCTTCCCACTCTGGACTTCGTGGTCCGTCACGTCAATCTCTTTCGTGCCCCCATCCTTCCAGAATGGAAGAGCACACCTCCCGGGGCGTCCTTCGGAAGAACACCATGACTGCTGCTCACGGGCCATCGGCCAGAGGTCACCACAAGCCCGTCTGTCTCTCTCAGGGATGCTGGGACATGTTTTTAATCAGGATGGCACGTCTCTTTACTATAGAAGGAGAGAATGGATATTGGGAGACGGAACAGTGGTTTCTGTCCCAGGCAGGGACTGAAAATGCAGCATTGCCACCAGAAACGACCTTCCCTCCTCTCGTAAACTTAGTCCAATTAAAAAGTAACCATGTAGGGGTGGCTCAGTGGGTTAAAGCCTCTGCCTTCAGCTCAGGTCATGATCCCAGGGTCCTGGGATGGAGCCCCGCATCAGGCTCTCTGCTCCATGGGGAGCCTGCTTCCTTCTCTCTCTCTGCCTGCATCTCTGCCTACTTGTGATCTCTGTCAAATAAAAAAAAAAAAAAAAAAAAAGTAACCATGCAGAAACCTGCTCTCATCCTCGGTTACGCTCCCTCTCACCATCCCGCGTCCACGAAGCGGCGATTCCCATCCTTCCCGCCATGCACAGAACTTGCCCCTTTCCCTTGACCGACAGCTCCCTGCCCCCATCCCATTCCTGGCCACGACTGCTGCCCGTCTGAAGAGTGGCTCACCTCCTCCCTGGCTTCTGCTTCCTGTACCCCGTCCTCGTGCTTTCTCTTCTGTAGCAGAGAACTTTCCATCAGGTGAGTCTCAGCTCGGAAAATGTCTTCTGACCAAGTCCAAACTCTCCAAGGTGTGACAGGATGAGGAGCTACACCCCTGTGAGCCCCAGCTCCGTGCTTTCTCCTCCTCTGTCTCCCGAGCCTGCAAACCACCTGCAGCCCCAGCGCCGCGCTGCAGTCACCCCCTCCCCGCAGAGCACGCTCCCCGGGACCCGAGTCCCCCGCTCCCACACAGGGTTTCCCTCCACGCCCACTTCCTTCACGAGGGCTATTCCTGCAAATTGTTTGAATTGTTCCGACAGGATTCTGATCACACACGTCCATCACCTCCTCCCTGAGGGCTGCTCTGCACGCACTCACCACTCCCAACTTGGACAGGTGCTGTGCACAGTGCCAGCACCCAACATACACCCCTGAACTCTGCTGGAGCCACCTGACCACCTTCCTGCCCAAGGCTGTCGGTGTGGGTGTGCCTGAGCTGGGCTTTCTTTGATACCATATCCCCATATGGAACACCAAGCGGCCCCATAGTAGACACTCAATAAACATTTGTCGGACACAGGCAAGAATGTGTGGTATGCAACTAACCAACACCTCGTTACACTTCAAACCAGAGTTCCTCTGATAGCTCATTCACTCATCCGGTGTTTCCATGGTGGAAGTCCGGAGAATATCCTGGCCTCGACTCTGTCACTCAGTAAGTGGACAAGGGGCAAACTGTTAACTTCTTTGGCTCTCAAAGTCCTCCTTGTAGCCTGACAGGTGTTTGAACAGATTTCTACTGTCATTTCCACATCTACATTTCTTCCACTTTGGAAGGTGTTCGAAAGAAGCTGGAAAGACCGTCTCGAGTGTGGAAGCTGAGAAGAAATACATTTTGAAGTCTTGTTTGTTTTTGGTAGTTTTTAAGAAGTGGTACCTTTTCTGTGCTCTCAGACACGATGGGAGAATGTGTATAATAAATATGTGATGTACATCATGCATGCGCATAACACACGTGTGTGTCCATCTACACCTACAGATGTCTACACCTATATATAGATACAGAGGTATCATTTGATCGGCTCACAGTGCTCCGGAGTCTGCGTGCACGCAGATTTCTGGGGCAGCTGTGAAGAAACAAGAGCAGTTCTAGCTCTTCGTATACTTTTCCTGAAGGTGTGCTGAAATCTGAGCTTTCTACAGCGAAGGAAGTGGCACGGCTGTTGACTCTTCGGCAGGGGAAGGCAAGTGCGCACACAAAGACTTGGGCCTGGGCTCCTCCTGCCACGAGTCCGGCTCCCCGTGCGCAGCCCAGAGCAGGGCGCGGAGCCGGGGAGGAGGGGATGACTAACTTACGAATCGCAGCCTCGCCGGCATGAAAAAGACGGTGGGTTTCCTGCCGGGAATCAAAAACTGAGATCGGCGTGAGAATGAAAGTCACAGCTACTGAGAAGAGAGGCTATATATTACGTTACAAAATATTTATGAATTTGACTCACAACATCAGCATCTAAAGACTTGGGAAGTCTCAGCGGGGCCACGCCATTAAGCACATTTGTCAGGTGTAAACAGATTTTTAAGAGCACTGAAGGCACAGGTGACAAAGCTGGCATTGGTGAAATACTGTATCTCAAATCACGCAATGCCCTCCCCAGCGTTTGGGCCTGTGTGGACCTGACCTCAAGCCCGGATCGGATCAGGAATATACTCCAGTTACCTATTGCTGCCAAGTGAGTCACCCCAAAGCTAGTGGTTTAGAAGAGTGATGCCTTTTGTCGTCATGATCTGTGGATCGGCGGGGCGGTTCCTTGGTGGTTTTGCTGTGGGCCGCCACAGGCCTGCACTCACCGGGAAGGCTGGCTGGCTGGAAGGCCCACCATAGCCCCAGCCACACGGCCCCACGGCAGTGCCTGCTGGCAGACGTCTGGGCCTTGGTTCTGCTCCACATGGTCTTTCATCCTCTGGGAGGCTGGACTGGCTTCCTAATGGTGATCTCAGGGCAGCAGCCCCAGAAACAAGAAGAGAACTTCAGGGCCTCATAGGACCTGTGCTCCAGACATCCCAGAGCATGACTTAAATTCTTTTAGAATAAGTAAGAAAAAGCCAGTTCAGATTCAAGGGATGGCAATTGCGTCGGGGGTGGTGGTGGGAACGTTGGTGGTTCTCACTGGACACAGACTGGAGGGCAGGGCCTTCCAGCATTCATGGATCCAAAGGTAAGTAATTTCTACAGGCTCTATAGGCTCAGCCCAACTCCACGAGCAGCCCCAGAGCTCAGGTTCAAGTAACGACTGGGGAGATCTTGGATTCCAACTTGACTTTCTATGAATTCGCCGCATGTCTGTCTCTCTCTACACATCACTTCTCTCTCTTGTCCAAACACAGGCTCTGAGCTGGACCTCTACTCTTTAGGGGGAGGCCTGGGAAGACCAGCTCTTGGGGAGGATATGAGGCAAATACAACTTCAATGCCACCACTACGTCCCTGTTTTGGTTTCTACCCTCGATCAACACTTAGCAAATAATTCTTAGAAATAACTTCAAACCAATAAGACACACAATGAAAATTCAGCAGCTGTCCACAAAGGCAGTGAGTCACTTTCAACTTATTTTAAGATCATTTCAGACATGAATCCGTGTAAATTAGCTCCGACAATGTGGGGGTTTTCAAAATTAATGTTGACTTCTTGTCACGAATATAAAAATAAACAAAAATTGGGTGGGATTGAGATTTCTTTTAATAAACAATTTTGAAAGGAAAGGAGAAAATTAATGAAATGGCATTCGGATATGTGTCAGGATTCACTCTGAAGTGGTCCATGGAAATATCTGGGAATGTTCTGTCCTCTGTTCAGCAATTTTACTAGAACACTTTTCTAGTAGCTTATAGAAACATACAATATCACAGTACCCAAAGCAAGATGTTCTTTGCATATAATATATGCAATTATGATTGAGAAGACTATGTTTAAAAGAAGCAGCCAAATTTTCAGTTCACTTCCCAGACCTTAACCTTCTTACTCAACTTGGATTCACAACTGAGCAACACATAAAATAAGATGTCAGATCCCCAGTCATGCTTTCCTAAATATTGCAAAACTATTAAAAAAAAAATTGGGTCTTAAAGGACCATGCATTTAAGACGTGAAATAGAATTATGTATTAACTTCCCAAATCATGATTTCCAGACGATCATAAGGATTGCTACTTGCATTTACAAATGTTCCACTGTGGCTGAACGGTTTTACCCATAAGCCCGTGCCCCTGCCCCCTACCTGGCTGACAGCTTCCACGCAATAGCAAAGGCACCCCTCCTTCAAGTCTAAAACTTGTCCAGGAAGGTCATGGTCCTGTCCAGTCTCTCTACAGTACTTGCTACCATGTCTTTCATAAAATTCCAGAGATGTGGTTCTGTTCATTTCTCCCTGTGCACTCTCTCCCATCATGCTCCCTGTTTTGGTTTGTTCTTAACTTCTCCTTGAAGATCTACCCTTGCCCCTCATCTTAAAGGGGACAGAGAAGCCTGTCCCGAATGGGCTTGCTGTGAGATCAGAGGAACAGATGTTTACAAAGGGCTTAGAACAATGCCTGGCAGGCAGGAGGCCTGTACTTTTTAGCCTCAGGGATAGTGAAGTCTCCGTTGACAGGTACAGACCCACAGGCATTCAGCTTCTCTCAGAATCAGGACTGGTTTCATAGTCGGTGATGCCCGCTGTCACGAATCATTCTCCTGCTCCCTCACTTACACTGGTTTGCCCAGTTCTAGTCTCAGTGACTTCTGGGAGGGGGCAGAACAGGTAGAGATAATGCATTTTATTTTTACATACCTTTGACATTCTAGATGTTTATTACACTCATCAAATGATCAGTAATTATGATTGCACTGGTTGATGACTCTGAGTAGATGAATTAGATAGGGGGCCAAATTTAGTTGTCATGTTAAAACCAGCATAGGGCAGAACTTCCCTCCCTCAATACCTAATAAAATAGGCTAACATTTTCAAAAAGCAACAAAGAAATTTCACCAATGACAGCAGTGACACAAAGAAGACATAGAAATGGCCAACAGACACACGAAAAAATGTTCATCATCACTAGCCATCAGGGAGATTCAAATCAAAACCACATTGAGATATTACCTTACACCAGTTAGAATGGCCAAAATTAACAAGACAGTAAACAACGTGTGTTGGAGAGGATGTGGAGAAAGGGGAACCCTCCTACACTGTTGGTGGGAATGCAAGTTGGTGCAGCCACTTTGGAAAACATTGTGGAAATTCCATAAAAAATTAAAAATAGAGCTTCCCTATGACCCTGCAATTGCACTACTGGGTATTTACCCCAAAGACACAGAAGTAGTGAAAAGAAGGGCCATCTGTAACCCAATGTTGATAGCAGCAATGGCCACAGTCACCAAACTGAGGAAAGAACCAAGATGCCCTTCAGCAGATGAATGGATAAGGAAGATATGGTCCGTATACACTGATGGAGTATTATGCCTCCATCAGAAAGGATGAATCCCCAACTTTTGTAGCAACATGGATGGGACTGAAGAGATTATGCTGAGTGAAATAAGTCAAGCAGAGAGAGTCAATTATCATATGGTTTCACTTACTTGTGGAGCATAACAAATAGCATGGAGGACATGGGGAGTTAGAGAGGAGAAGGGTGTTGGGGGAAATTGGAGTGGGAGACAAACCATGAGAGACTGTGGACTCTGAGAAATAAACTGAGGGTTTTGGAGGGGAGGCAGTGGGGGGTGGGTGAGCCTGGTGGTGGGTATTAAGGAGGGCATGGATTACATGGAGCACAGGGTGTGGTGCATAAACAATAAATCTTGGATCACTGAAAAAATAAAATTAAAAAAAAACAAAAACAAAAACAAGGGCGTGACCCAGGATCATAAACTCCAAAATCAATGGCCAGGAAGAGACAGAGAAGATTCCTGAATTGAGCATGAGGTGGGGCAGGCTGGGATCATAACCCTGCCTGACCCCTACACAATCTCACAGAGGAGACAGAGCCCAAAGAATTCTCACTCGTGTCCACAAACCCGAAGAGAGGTGAAGTAACATCCCAGAGATCACGACAGGGAGGAAACGGTATGACTTCCCATCTACTTTGAAGGGTGTTCCTAGATCCCAGATAAATTAGGGAAAATGCCCAGTCCCCTCTATAACTGATGCCGCGGGGAGGAAGGAAGAGCAGTGGGCTCCGTCCCATCCCGTAGTCGGGGGCAGCTGGACGCAGATGCACGGAGGGGTGGACACTCACCTTAGGGTCCCTGCAAGTGGGGGACCGAACCTGAGTGCTCAGATACGAGAGGATGTAAGCTCCCGAGGTGAGCAGGAAGCCCTGAACAAGTCCCAGTGGCCTCACGGACACAGCTCAGGGAACAATGGAGCATCCTTCAGGATACGGCTGCTGCCCCGGTGTCTGCCCTCTGCGGACTGACCTGTGAGTCTCTCAGGACGACTCGGTCACGCTCTGTCCCACTTCCCCACCTCCTGCTCCTTTCCCATGGCCTTTGCTGTGGGGCCTCACTCTACAGCAGGCGCGGTAAGCAGGGACAATTCTGCACCTGACTTAGGGGTACGTGCTGGTGCCCGGAGACAATCGGCTGTCACACTGAAGGATGCCACTGGCTTGCGGTGGGTGGACGGTGGGGCCGCCGCCACACGTTTCTGAGTGCCCTGGGGAGTCCCACAGCCAGGAAGGAGCCAGCCCCGGGGGCCAGGCTCAGCTTGTGACCGGCCACTCCCGGCCGCCTACTTTACAGCCTGTCACTGTGTTTAACGCTTCGTTCAGCTTAGGAATGGGATGGTGGAAGTCGCTGTAGAAATCCGGCCTCACTTCTGGTCTCCTGGGAGGCGCTGGCGCTCAGGAGCCTGGGGGAGCCTCCCTGTGTTACAGAGAGGCAGAGGCAGCCGCTCTGCGCAGACCAGAAGAGACACGCCACCCCGAGTCACGCGGGCCTGCCCAGATCCTGGCGGTGACTGGAGGGACGGAGCAGCAGAGCCGCGGGGAGCAAACACGGCCGTAGAATGCTGTCTTGGTGGCCAGGAGCTGCTGGAACAAACCACCACGGAATCACATCTCCTCATGCTTCCAGAGGTCAAGGTGTCCCAGGGCCGCTGTCTTCCGAGGCCTCTCTCTGGCTTGCAGAAGCTGCGCCCTCCAGGGGTCCCCTGGGTGTCAGAGCGCGCATCCCCTCTGGTCAGGGCACCAGTCCGAGCGGACGAGAGCCACGCAGTGCCCCGTGTCCACGCACTGGAGAACCGGCGGCCACAGCTGCATTTTATGAACTTGGGGGGGCACCGTTCAGCTCCCAGCTGGAGAAACCCTGCATCCACAGGCAGAGAAGGAGGGGTGATGCCTGAGCCCCCGGGGCTGCCCTGGGCCCATGAGCAGACAGACCCTGCCTGGCTCGGTCTCCCTCCGACTTCTCCACGCTGCCCCTCCATCGTGCTACCTGCTTACGTGTCCTCACGGCTCCTAAAATATTCCTGTCCCTTCTGTAACCGCCCTGGGCCTCTCCCCATGGCCACCCTCTCTGGGCCCGTCACCCAGGGGCACCCAAACTACGCGGCAGGAGTGGCCGCTGGGCAGCTCCCGAGGCTCTCGGCTCGGCCAGGAGCCATCCCTCTGCGGAGGGGTGGGCTCTGCGTGTCCTGGGCCTCCCGGGGAGGCCGGGGAGCTGCCCCTTTGGCCGGAACCAGCACATGACCCAGAGCCTCTGCCGACCAAGTGCAGGGCCGGGGTCGGCAAATTCTGCGAAGGGCCAGGTGATCCACAGCTCAGGGGCTGTGCCTCAGCCCACCTCTGTCCGAACCACTCAAGGCTGCCATCATGGTGAGAAGCAGCCCCCGGCCCTGTGCAAAGGAACCGTGTGCCAAGATTTCACTAGTGGGAACTGAAACTTTAATTTTATAGAGTTTTCATGTGTCGTGAAATATTATTTTTCTTTTGATTAAAGAAAGCATCACCTAACAATGTAAAAAGCATTCTCGGCTCAGGGGACTGTACGGAGGCCGAGGGTGGGTGGCTGAGATTTGGCCCCCGGGCTGCCGTTGGGGGTTCTCGGTACACTTCTCTTGGACGTCACACTTAAAGGCACGACAGCCCCGTTGGAACTGCCACTAACAACCCGAACTACGAACAGGAAAGGGATAAAGGGTGTCTCCTTCCACCAAAGGGCACCGTTTCACTATCTCGGTGATCTGTCTCTCACTCACTCAACACCCTGGACTTTCCAATAAAAGCCTTCAAGTGGATCTTCTCAGAAAATACCCATTTCCAAGTTCTCTTTGGGTTTTCCGCTGAAGACGAGGGCACAGAGGCCCAGCGCACAGGCTTGGGTGTCCAGGCGTCTGGAAGCAAATCCCAGCTCCCCGATGTGCTTGGGTCCCGGTGGTACCGGCTTCTGGGGGGATGTGGCCACATCCTGGATGTAAGGGGCTGGTTGCCCCCGTCTCGCCGCGCGATTCACGACGATGCTGGGGCCGCACCGTCCCTGCACACCAACCAGACGACGGAAATTCATGTCGGGCCTGGCCACCGCGTTGCAGGGGACTCCTAACCTTTCTGGGCCTCGCTTTCCCCACCCTAACATTGGGCGGCCGGCCTAATCCCAGTCCCCTCCTTGCGACAGAAGCTGGGGAAGCAATCGTCCCAGAACACTTATTTTTAGAGAAAGGAAAAAAAAAAAAGTCAACTTGAGTTTAGCTGCAAACAAAAGTATCTCATTTCCCCACTCAATAGCTAATTCTCTAGCCGTCAGAATTCAGAATACATGTTGCTTGATTTATGGTGGCAACCAGTAATTTGTGTGAGAAAGACTTAATTTAGAAGAACGCACATGTCATTTTTTTTCATAACCAAGTAAGAGTTACAATTAGTTTGATTCATACGCTGTCACGAAGCCTCCAGCACGGGCGCAGCGAACAATACAGAGTTTTTCAGGCCGCTCTTTCAGAGAGAGGCTATTTCTCAGTTGTGTAATTAATACGAAACATAAACCCTCCTCCTTCCTCTTGAGCGTCTCATGCCCACGCGAGCGTCATCTCCTGTGAGGGGATCATCCCGTAGGAAAAACACTGAAGAGACTCACTTTTCACGGAGTTTTGCTCTGCAAAGCTCTACCTTGGGGAAACTGCCAGAACATGTAAAAGCAAAAAGTCCAACAGCAAAGTTTAAAAAAAAAAAAAAAGCCTTAACTTTTCCTCCCATTTTTACCCATTTCTTAACCTGTAGCAAATTTTAAAATATTATCCTTTCATCAAAAGTCCAATGCCTCAAAATGCTTGCCAATGTTTGATTTGGAAATTAAAGGGGCACAAATTGAATTTAAAAGGAGAATGGGGGGGGGACGCCTGGGTGGCTCCGTAGGTTAAGCCTCTGCCTTGGGCTCAGGTCATGATCTCAGGGTCCTGGGATCGAGCCCCACTCTCTGCTCAGTGGGGAGCCCGTTTCTCCCTCTCTCTCTGTCTGCCTCTCTGCCTGCTTGTGATCTCTCTCTCTGTGTCAAATAAATAAATAAAATCTTAAAAAAAACTGGGCAGGCTGTCTGTGATGGAAGAGTCAAGTGTTCACACTTACTTGGGTTCTAGTTGCAAACTTCCTTCCTTGCCTATCCTCTATCAGTTGTACTTGGCAATTAAGTAATTAAAATCACATAATAAGCACTGATTAGGAAGAAATAAAAGAAACTACCCACAGCTCAAATCTTAGGAGAAGTTATTATAAGGGACACGGCATCGTGGGTAAGGGGTAAGTGGGGTTTATTTCCAAACGTGAGTGCGTACACACTTCGTAGACCACTGAGAAATATACTCTTGGTACAGAGAACAAGTCTGTGCTTCCTATTATGAAGTTCAATCGCAGGATAATAGTATAGGTTTTCAATAAAGCCATTTGTTCCAATGATATTTTGCCACAAAAAAGAATACATCAATTATTCTTTAAAAAAAACCCAAAAAACAAGGTCCAATGTCTTGTCCGTAATACACGCTCAATAAATAGCAGAAGGACGAACGAACATTGTTTGGAGATTCCAGCTCAGCCCCATCGCCCTGGGGGGCAGCAGCCTCTTAACTTGGATGAGCGAGGAGCAGTCAGCCTGGAAACAGCAGGTGCGCTGGGAAGGGGGAAGGAGGGGACAGCCATCTTTCACAAACGACAAGCCCACCTTGTTCAGGTGCACAACGCGGGCTTGCAAGCCAGTGTCGCCCTTCTGTGTGACGTGCCCTTCTCCTGTCATGTCTCCGCGTCTACACAGCCTACCTTCTGGGTTAATTGTTCAGTGCTTTTTATATATGAAGGCACTGAAATACAACAAATACATTAGAAACCAGAAAATAATAGGAATGACAAGCCCTGCATCCTGAGTGGTTCCCACGGGCCAGGCACTGTGCCTGAGCCACCATGATGCTGGGGCGTCGTAATGGAAAGTGGCCCAGCTCGCGTCGCCTGCTGGTGGTAGTAGCCCTTTTGTGGTGCCTACGCTTGACTCGTCTCCGTCATTCATTCCTTTGGCTCTTCCCATCTATGCTCCTTCTGATCCTTTTTCATCGTCTCCTGCTAAGAAGTGCCGGAAGTTTGGGTGATTCTCACAAAAACTGTGAGGCACACTGGCCTGGGACACCACTCATCCCACTGCCCAGACCCGAGGCAGGTCCAGGTATGTTTCGACGTGCATTCTGGGAAACCAGGGGAGCTAGGATGGATTCTCATTCCAGCGTCAGTGGAGACTGAACGGGCACTGATAGACATCAAGCCTCCCATCACCGTTCACATCAGCACCGATATCAGAGCACCTGGCTTCTTCCAGGGCCACGCGGGTCTCAAGTGACAGCGAAACAGAAGAAAGGCTCTGAAGGACAGACTTCCCGCTGCACCGCAATGGCACATGTATATGTTTCTCATTCTCTGATTAAAAAACACCTTTGTTTCCTGAAAGGTGGGTGGCTATTGTTCTTAATCTCTTTTGATTTCCAGTGATTTCCCCCTGCCCTGTATCAGTCAAGGTCCTCCAGAGAAAACAGAATCAGCAGCATGCACGTCACCTATGCCGGCACCTGTCATAACTTGCAGAGCTCCGTGCCTGCTTCCATCTGCATCTGCCGATCACCAATCGATCAATCCATCACGGTCATCACCAGCTACATTTAAAGGAATTGGATTTTGTGATTTTGGGAAATGTCGAGTTCAAATTCCACAGGGCAGGGCAGCAAGCTGGGAAACCCAGGGAAGGACTGGTGTTGCATCTTGACTCCAAAGGCAATCTGCTGGCAGAATTCCCTCCCCCTCGGGGCACCGCACTCTGTTTTGAGGCCTTCAACTGATTGTAAGAAGCCCACCACATTATGGGGGCGGGGGAATCTGCTTTACTCTAAGTCTACTGATTCAAATGTGAATGTCTTAAAAACACCTTCACAGCAAACCCTAGACGGATGTTGGAGCAAACAGCTAGGGAGGACGGGCTGGCTGGTCAGACAGACGTATGGAACCGACCATGCACCACAGTGTAACTCGAGTAAGGGAACGGGCATATGATAGAAAAAGTACGGAATCATCCTCATAAAACTTTTCAATAGAGCTGTTTGCAGAGAAATCTAGGGCATTATACATTGAATTTTACTTCCTTTTTCTCCAGAGAAATAGCATCCTCAGGCACCCACAAGCAAAGAGGGAGACATCCATCGACGGGACCCAAACCGATCACAGGGCACCAGCCTGGACCTCCGGGATCTTCCGTAGCAGACTCACCCCCGCCCCCGTCAACACCAAACATCTGGCTTCCGATGGAGGGAGGAAGGGTGAGTAAGCCACGGTTTCACTTTCAATCTCCCTGATGCCTATGGAATACTTCAGTTTTAAGTAGTTTGGTTAAAGTAATGAACAGATAAGTCTAGTGAGTAGAAGGCAACCGCACCGAATCACTCAGTATCGAAGACCAGGACTTCGCTTCTCCACCCGCAGGAGCAGAGCAGGAGCTCATTCCAAGTGAGGAAATGGTTGCTCTCCTCTCGAACGAGGCTTTGGCATGCTGGTTTGTTATTCCAGAAGAGACTATTATCGTGTCATAAGTATTAAGAGAGGATGATGAATCACATAGTAAATACTGAGCTAAAATTACTTCAAAAAGAAGTGTATTTTGGAATCTGGAAGCAGATGAAGAGTCATGGAAGATGCAGGTTCTACCGTTCTGAGATCTCCCCAAGGCCAGGACGCCTGGATGGTCTGACAGGGGATCACGGGGTCCTTGCCAAAGCATCTTGTGCTTGTTAGAACCTGGGGTGGAACGTGGCACGGAGAAAGCTGATGCTTCTCCTTCCCAGCCCCGTAGATCAACCTCCCGTAACACCACATTTTCTTTGTTGGAGTTCACGCTTTTCCTCTTTAGGGAAATGCCAAGGCAAGAAGCCAGAGAAGCAACTGTCTCTCCTTCGGACAGCCTGTGAGACAGGGGATTGCCCTCTAGGCACTGAATGGATCTTTCCTCTGTGCTGGAAGGCTTTTCCCTCCCTCCGCACATCCCTTGATATATACGTGATGATCCCACCAAATGCCAGAACCACATCTACGAACCTGACCCTGCCTGCAGGAGCTCTTGGTTTGTGTGCGAGTGCTCAGGCATGAACCAGATCCTAGCGGTGGACTCCAGAGTTTTCTTCGGGGCAGATGAGACACAGGAGAGAAAATCCATCCTGTGGATAGAATCAGTGTACCGGACCCAGGGTAGGACAGAAAGGAGCAGGAAGCCGGAGGGCAGGGCGAGCCCCAGCACCAGGGCTCTGGGGGGCAGGCGAAAGGGCAGGGCGGGTCGATCCAGACAACTGGGACTAAAATCCCGACCCCTCTGTGCTGCGCTGTGATCCTGGGGACGTCACGTATTGGACTCTGAGTTCTGTCCTCAACAGTACGAGTTCCACCTACCCTGTGTGTTTTCGTTGAAGTCGCTTATAGAAACGTGGAATGTTTCTGGTGCGATGTGGGCACTATGTCAACCGAGTTGCCACCCTCCCAGGCAGCCCTAGAGGATGGCATCTTTAATGTAGAGGCGGCACGGGGGCCCAAGGGGAGGGGGTTCCTCCCTCCTGCAAGCTGGAAAGAGGGATACAAGACTTTAAGAATTAGATGAATAAACAAACACAAATGGACCCAGCACAGACCTCTTCAAGGGCAAGATGCTGCAGAATGGCTTGGCTTGTTGGAACCCCGTGGAGATCAAGAGCAAGAGCAGAAGGGAGAGGGAGAGGAAGCTGCTGACGGTCTCTCTGGGCTGTCCAGGGAGAGGCCAGGCAGGCTCAGGACCCCCAGCACTGTGGCCATGTGGACCCCACAGAGGAGAGCAGCAAGGGAACCCTCAGAACCCATCTTTACAGTAGCCCCTCTAGCTCTGCTCATTCTGATTCTTGCCCCCAAATCCATACACCATGAGAAGAGACCTCCAACACAAGGAGCACTAACTAACCTGCAAATGTGAGCATCGTGCTTTAGGCAACAGTGGGATTTCTCGGTGGAAAGCCATAGATGGTCTGCCTTCTGCTCTGATGGCTGGTGCACGGGAGTCCGCTTCCAAGAGTGGGCTGCGTGCTTGGGCGGCTGACAAATCAGGTCACTGAACATCCGAATTGAAAGATAAGCCCAGGCTGAGGAGAAAGGCTCGGCCACTGTGTGGGAGACTTGGGGGACATCCAGGCGGACACCCAGGACTTCCAGGGGACACCTGTGATCGCTCAGTGCAGCAGAATGGGGGCGGCAGACGGGAGGGCTGTACTCCTGGGCACAGACGGTCTCATTATGATTGCTGATAAAGTGAGCCTTTTCTTACCATCCCTCTCTGAAAGCAAAAGCCTTATTGGCGAACAGAAATAGTTCTTTACAATTGAAGTAGAATTTTAAAAATGAGTTTTCAATTCAGCAGTGAGAAAAAATAAAAACACAACTCGCCTGTTTTCAGATTGAACAATTTGCAACTCTGGCCCACAGGTTATTTTGTCCCATCTTTTGCCATTAAATGTTTTTATTAGAAGTTTTATGAAGAGATTCTTTTGAAAGGTTCCTATAACCTCAACTTTAATGGTTTCCATAAACAGAAATTGCTAGTGTTACCTTGAAAATGCATTTCTCCTTTACAGTGCATTAGCACACTGAACCTGGAAGCGCCCAGCTAGCTTGTGCTCAAAGACATGAACAGGATATTTTAGGCATTAGACATCCACACAGGGGCACCTCCATAGTCATCCTCTGAAAGCCACCTTCCAGCCCAACCTGCTGAGTTTCTTCAGATGCCTCTCAGACTCCTGCGATTACTATTGTCAAGAATTCCCTGGTAGCCCAGAGCAAAATCTCCTTCCAAGAGAGTTCTAGGATAAGCAAAACACCCTGTTAAGGTGCACCTGGCCTTAGGCCTTTGTCTTTGATCGCAGAGTCCCACCTGGCAGAAACCTGACCTCATGTGTTTGGGCCTGCCCTGAATATGTTCCTTCCAGCAGTCTCCCATAGCACCCTGTCCTATGGAAGGCCCCCACTGGTCTTCTAGAAGAGCCTATATTCAAGAACCAGAACGGTTAATGCGACCACACAAATGACCCCCATTCCAGGCCCTTCCTAAGGACTCTGAAGGAACAGGCTTCAGGTTTTCTTGCACATGGGATCCTACCAGCCCGTTAATGCAGAAGCCACGGGGCGTCTCCAGAGTCTCCCTGGTAAGAGTCAGAATCCTGAGGTCTCCTGGTGCACACTGGGGTCCTGCGCATTAGGCTGGGAGCTCCAGAAGTGAGGTGTTGCAAATACGAGGAGCACGCCCAAAGACCACTGTCACTTCGGAGCAAATGATGACAGTGACAGTGCCAGTGGTCTGGGAAATGTGCGTCTGTGCCTTCTCGCTCGGGGGAAGGCGTGGCGAGGGGTTGGTGCTGCTGCACAGGATCTCCTCCTCCTCCTCCTCCTCTCCATCCGTTCCCTCCTTCCTTCCTTCTTCCACCGCCGCCTCCTCATCCTTCTTCTTCTCCTCCCCCTCCCCCACCCCATCTCCCCCACCCCATCTCCCCCACCCCATCTCCCCCACCCCATCTCCCCGACCACTTCACATTCACTAAGTTGCCGTCAATGTAGAAAGCCTAACTCTGTCCTCTGTAAGTCACTCAACAGCTACCACTTGAGTGATTCTAGTGATACCAATACCAAGAGATTATCATACGGACATGTTCATAGAGCCTCACTCTCCCGGACTGTTGGACTCGGCCTCCAACATCTCCTCAGCCCAGCTTGACACATTCATAGACTCAACACTGACTGTCTTTGGCTAATTCAGACTTGAATATGCGAATGTGCTGAGTCATGGGCCCGAACCTCTCTGCAGACCTAAAGAAGCAAGGTCCACGTGCAGAGGCGGCCACGGACCATCCTTCCAACAGCTGCCGGTTTGAGTCAACTCTGACCAGTCAGTCTCCTGCTCTTCCTCCTCTTCTGAAGTTTCTGACCATGTTTCTGAGGATGCCAATAGTACGCAGCACTTTTCTGTGCTCTTGATGTTTTCTAAGAAGCCCTTAAATAATAATAATAAAAGAAAATCTTGTCTTCCAGGAGATTCCTTACTGAGACCGCGGACCAGGGCACGCCGGCTGTTGGGAGACCCATGAAGATCCGCACCTGAGTGTCATCCAGGTGAGCAGGGGCGCGGCGCCGACAGATCCCAACCAGGAAGTCTGGGGATAAAGGGACTAGCACTCTGGGTGAAGCTTTTCGAGACCTGACACAAAATGTGTTCCAAATCATGCGAAACACTAGTAAAACAGCCATGGTCCCAGCACTATGAATTAAAAATAGAACAGAAAAGACTACAGCTGCCGGGAAGGGCTGCCAGCCAGAGGCACGAGGGCGTCTGTCTGTTGGGAGGGCCGGGGAGGGAGAGAACAGGCTGCTTCCAGCCTGGCAGCAGCCAGGCCAGGGTGGGGGGGGGGAGCAGCAGCTGTTGTAGGGACCCACAACAGCTGGAAGAAGTCTCAGCTGCGTTTCTGCCTGTGTCCTTGCAATGGGAGAGATCTATTTGACAACAGCCTCGTGCTTCCAGAATACTGCTTGCTGCTAAATTTTGCACATTTGCTTCATTGCAAAATGATCACATCCCAATCTAAGGAGTTTTCTTTTCCCTTGGACCCCAACATCGTTCCCCTAACGTCTGCCATCTTCTTCTGTTTTTGGTGTAGGAGTGTGCTGGACCAACAGCTTTTATATCATCACTTGACTCATGGCTGCTCACAAAGGGGAGGAGGCCACGCACGGTAGACTGAACATGGCCGCCCAGAAACATCCATACCCTAATTGCAGGGCCTGTGGGCGGCAGAAGGGACTTTGCGGGTGTGATTAAGGATTTGGGGGTGAAAAGATGATCCCTGATTATCCAGCCGGGACCAATCACGAGGACTGTTCTAAGAGGGAGAAAGGGCCAAAGACAGAGAAAGGCAATGTGACCGTGGGCTCAGAGACAGAGCCGGGAGGAGGGTATTCTGCTGGCTCTGAAGGTCGAGGGGCCCAGAGCCAAGGTGTGTGGGCAGCCCGTGGAAGCTTGATTTGAAAACACTTTCCAGGCTCAAGATGGAGCTGCTCCTGCCCAGGGCACCCTGGTAGCCAACAGAAATTTGGGGAACTCTCTTGTCCCTGTAAATGTGCCGCTTGCCCAGAGACGTAGTCAGTCCCAAGTGCCGAACCACCTCTGAGCTCTCCACGTACGTCCCTGGTTCCTTCTTACCCCAAACAAGTTGACTGTGTGGCCCGGCCCCTCAGAGATCATCTGCTTTCCTCCTCCTTGTTCTTTATTCATTATCCTATAAAAGCTGCCTGCCGTCTGCCCATTCTGCACTTCTCCAAATAGAGACCGTCTGCTTTGTGAAGTGTTAAATAAAATATGTTTGTATCACCTAAACTGTCTTCTCCCATCATTTTTTAACACTGGAAAAGGCAAAAAAAAAAAAAAAAAAAAAAAAAAAAAAGCCCCCCCCCCCCTTAAGCCTCCAGAAGGAGCAAGCCCTGCTGACCCATTTTAGCTCTTTGACTTTTGGAACTGAAAGACAATAAACTCCTATGGTGTTGAGCTTTGACGTTTGCACTGATTTGTTGTAGCAGCAACAGGAAACTCATATACTACATTAGAAATGAGACTACAGGGGCGCCTGGGTGGCTCGGAGGGTTAAAGCCTCTGCCTTTGGCTCAGGTCATGATCCTAGAGTCCTGGGATTGAGCCCTGAATCTGGCTCTCTGCTCAGCGGGGAGCCTGCTTTCCCCCACCCCCCTGCCTGTTTCTCTGCCTACTTGTGATCTCTGTCAAATAAATAAAATCTAAAAAAAAAAAAAAAGAAAGAAAGAAAGAAAATAAAAGAAATGAGGCTGCAGGACCCATGGGCCTGGGTCTTCTTGGAAAGGAAACCGATGGGTGTGGTTGTGAGCTCTGCACTGTCAGTGGGGTGTGAGTCGTGGGGCAGGACAGGTGAACACACGTGGGATGTGGCCATACGCACCCGCGCCGGTGTCCCCTGCTCCAGCGTGGCACTGTGGCCCTGGTGACAGGCCACAGACCTCAGCCCAGGAGAAGTCTCCCTCACCTGGACATCTTCTAGTCGTGTCGCTTCTACTAACACTTACTTAATACGACTAATCAGTACCATTCGCCAAAATAGATAAAAGAGGGACATCCCTCGCCCTCATTAGGCACCTGATGATTTCTGGGTTGGGGATAAGGTTTTCTGTAGAACAGGGATTCACAGGGCGTGTTGACTTATCTTTTAAAATTAAAAGTCAGAAAGGCATCCAGCTATTGAGTATCTTGATTGACAACAGCTCCTAGGGTGACTGCCCGGCACACGGCTATCACCCACAACGGAGGGCGCGCTGGCCGGAAGAGAGTGCTTCCTGGGCAGGTGCCGGAGCTGGTGCTCCCTCTAGTGAGGGACCTCACGGCCCGTCGGGGAAGGTGTTCTCACACCTGCTCTACAAGGTTTTCTGTGTGGTTAATGCCACAGAGATGGAAATCTGTATAAAACTTCAGAGTAGGACAGACTTTAACACCACATGGTAGTGCTCTAGTTAAAAGTCATTAAACTTAAAGAGGAGTTGTCTACTTATTTATTTGTGGCGAAAATTATAGGAGTCCAAATGTGTTCATCTTTTCTTCATGTCAAAAAACCTGTAATATTATATTAGCTAAGGGATTTTTTTGTGCACATGCGTGTGCGCGCGCGCGCGCACACACACACACACAATTAATCTGTCCTTTCAAAGTAAAACCGTTATTTCAACCATGAAGGAGAAATGATATTTTTCTTTAATAAGAACACATGTTATGGAGAAACCATTTGAAAAGCAGACAGTTAAAAATTTCTCTTTATGAGCTTTTCTTGCCAAAAACAATATATAAACTCTCATATTTGTACATTTGTATTCCTTAGAAAGGAATTTTTAAATTCAGTTAAAATCTCCCAAATGAAGATTCAGTACATCTTGAACCCATTTGCTAAAAAATAAAAATGCAATACCTTCTGGTTGATTTGCAAGGAGAACTGATTGACATCAGGAAAAGATGGAGCATTTACAGCTGAATTTCATCAAAAATCTCTGTGTAAGTGTGGACAGGATTGAAAAATGAGCGTAATGATTTAAAGACCCAGCCATCAGTTCTTTCATCTAAATCATTTAGCCATTAAATCAAGGGTCAGGGGGCGCCTGGGTGGCTCAGTGGGTTAAAGCCTCTGCCTTCGGCTCAGGTCATGATCCCAGTGTCCTGGGATCGAGCCCCGCATCGGGCTCTCTGCTCAGTGGGGAGCCTGCTTTCTCCTCTCTCTCTGCCTGCCTCTCTGCCTACTTGTGATCTCTCTGTCAAATAAATTAAAGAAAAAAAAATCAAGGGTCATAACACACTGAACTTCAGTACAGAACCTAAAAGTATTTGTAAACCATTAAAAAAGTAAATTAAACTATTTTCATTGTTTTCTATCCTTAATTCTAATTTGCATTTATAAAGTGCATAAAATAGAAACATACATATTTTATGAATAAATAGATACCATACCAAGGCATAAATTTTTTACCCCAAGTACATACAGTTAAAACCAGTTTATTGCCCTCTGCCTTAGAGCCATGCCTCCCTGCCCAAAGCACCCTTTGCTGGCTCCCAAAAGGCAGAAAGAAATAAGAAAATCCACTGCCTTAGGAAAGTTGCACATGCGGTGAATATTTATAGAAGATCAGTGGTGCCTGATGTTAGGGAGAATGACTTCTGCCTCTCCAAGCATGTGGAAGGCTGCCTCCACCCCGTGTGCACGTGTGCACGCTTCCCCGTCCCATTCCTGTGCTGTGACAGTTAACGCCATGTGTCAATGTGGCAAGACTAAGGTGGGCGGGTGTTTGGCCAAACGCTATCTGGATGTGGCTAAGAAGCATCCTTTTTAAAGATGTTATTAACACTCACCATCAGTCGATTTGAAGTTAAGCAAATTACCCTCCAGAATGTGGGTGGGGCCTCGTGTAGTCAGCTTCTGTCCTTAAGCACCAAGACCCGGGTTTTCCAAAGAAGAAGGGATTTTGCCTCTGAACTGCAACACGCAAGTTCTGCCCGAGCTTCCCGCCATCCGATTCAAGACTGAATCATCTATTCTCACCCGGACCTGCAGCCTACTGACCTGCACTCTGGACTTTGCACTTGCTAGTAGCCCCCACCATTGCAAAAGCAGCTCCCTAAAATAAAATTCTCTCTCTCTCTCTGCACACACACACACACACACACACACACATCCCCGATTGGGTCTGTTTCTCTAGAGGACCCTGACTAACCCACCTGCTCGAGGAGCAAAACAGAGACCATGACCTTATCCCATCCATGCCTTTCTCACGCCCCTCCGAAGGACGGATCATGCTTGGCACGACCCTCCCCTCCCCGCTTCCGTTCCGACAGCACGCCGGTTTTCCCATCTGCTCCTTGCTGCCTTAACTCTTCCTGGGGAGCATCCCCAGCAGGGGTTCCCACAGCTGTTTATCTCCACCAGGGACCAGGTGGAGATAACTAACTAACTTCGTGCCATTTGGGGCCAGGGCCAACTGAAAGCCAAGAGAACATCATCGATGGGAAGAGGAGTTCTGATTTCCGTCTGTCTGACTTCTGTCTCCGTTCATTCTGATCTCAGGCAGAGCCACAAAGGTCACTGGGCCCTCTAGATCCCCCACGGGCCCCTGGGCATGGTGGGCAAGCGGAAGGGTGATCCCAAGTGTTACGTGTCTGGGGCTCCATGGGAAGCAGCGTCCACACACAGTGCAGGCTGCTTGTCTACAGGGCCACGGACTGCTGCTGTCCTGGGGTGACTTCCTGCAGGTGACGCCTCCGTGAAGACGAATAGTGTCAGCCGGCTTGATGGCGAGTGGGGGAGGCGGAGACAGAAGGAGAAAGAGGAGGGAAGACGGGCACAGAGGTCAGGGGGAGCTCTGTGTCTGGAGCTGCGAGTCTGTGGGCTCGGTAGTGGTGTCCTAATGGTTGAGCTCTGCCTCCTGAAAAGGGTCTTACCCCACCCCCATTCTCCCTGGAACCCGCCCCCTGCAATGCCACAGCAACTTCACTCTTAGAGGAAGGGCCTAGATTGGGGAGCTCAGAAGCAAAGAGCTACAGTGAAAACCAGAGTCATGGAAGCGAGGTGTTCCCTCTCCCACACGTCCTTCCGCACCGTTTACATGCTTACTTGGGCCTGCCCCGTCGCTATGTCACAGCCCGCGAACTCACACGGCAGCTCGGACAGCTGGTCCTGGGGAAAGGAAGGTCCCGACCAGCCCCGGGCAGGAGCGCGTGGTGCGGCCGCTCCCCCGAGAATCCACAGAGAAGTTCTGCATTTGTGCAAACTGACTAGTGAGGCTGTTTCCTGGAAGTCACATCTCTCTGCTGGGACCGGCTCGTAGCAGAGCACGGTTCCGTCTCGGTAACCCAGCGCCCTGGTCCCACAAGTGTCCTGTTACAAGCCCCGGATATCTGAGGACTAACTGGCAAGGATCCCTCCTAGAAACCACAGAGCTATGGGTTTGCACAAAAACTGCTGGACTTTTCAGCAACTTTTAAGAGAAACAACAATGGTTCTGGTATTCGTTTCCCAGGGGGCATTTTCTTCCATTCCACGGCGGTGGCAAGCGACGACACAGCCTGCACAGGACAGCGATCCGGCGTCAGGAAGCTCTTAAACAGAACACACACGCGCACACACACTCTTACACATGCACACACTCACACACACCTCTCACACATATGCACACTCTCACATGCACGCACCCACATGCACTCTCACACACGCACGTGTGCATGCACACATGCACTCACATATGCTCTCACATACGCACGTGTGCACACACACATGCACACACTCACACACATGCACTCTCACACATGCACTTGTGCATGCACACACATGCAGTCTCACACACATGCACTCACACATGTGCACACTCACATGCATGTGTGCACTCACGTGTACATGCACACTCACACACATGCACACACTCACACGCACATGCGTGTGCACACACATGCATACTCTCACACGTGTGTGTACACATGCACATGCACACACTCTGTCACACGTGCACTCTCACACGTGCACTCACATGCACATGTGCACTCACACACACACAAAGGAGACACTCTGGTTTATGCCAGTTCTCATCCCGAGTGACACTGCGCTGGAGAGAGCTAGGTGACTGCACATTATCAACAGTATCTGAACAACAGCGCGCGCCGTGGCAGAGTCAGGAAAACTGTGTCTACACAGCCGGCAAGCCCTTGCAGGTACCGCCCGAGTGGCGGCTTGAATCATTTCCCTCCCGATCTGAGTGATCACCCAGGTTTCGAGAGATGCTCCACACGACACACATCTTAATGTTTTCAGTCAAAGCACCAAGAGAACACAGCGATGGTTTGATGCTTCATTCTCTGTGTCGAGATGGTTGGGCCCTGCTGCCCAGCAATGTGGTCAAACGTGGCTCTGGGTGTTTCTCAGAGGGTGTTCTGGGATGAGATTTACGTCTTGGTCAGTGGACTCGGAGAAGAGCAGATCACTTTCCTAACGGGTCCGGGCCTCATCCGACGAGGTGAAAGCCTGAATCAGCGAAAGTTTGTGACCCGACCCCAGCAAGAAGGCATTCTGCGCAACGGCCACCGCATCTGATCTGCACGGGCTCCTCCGCAGCCACCAGCATGCCGGCCACCTGCAGAGCCGGGACTGTCCTGCCTCCGGAACCCTGTGAGCCAGTCCCTCGCCATAGCCCTCCCTGCACATATGCCCTCTTCGTTCTGTTCTCGGGAGGCCCTGACCAACAGACTCCGGACTGATAACCGCCCAGTGCTCCGTGTGGCTTTGGTTCCCAACAGAAGAGCTGCAGGAATACAGCGTCCTTCCTGGCCGACGAAGGAAGAGAGCCTTGTCCCAGACCGCATGAAGGGGATATGCCAACAGCCGCACAGCCGGGAGTGGAGAAAGCCCTGGAAGAGGGGTTACCAGAATCTGTTCCGGAGAAGACTCTGGAAGAGAGGGGGCCAGTACAGAAGCAGCACTTGCAGTTCAGCAAAGGCCATGATGTTCGGGGCCCTGGTTCGCAGGCACCAGGCAGTCCCCTGCTTGTATTTGCTGCCTCGGACCAGAAGTCCGTGCGCCCAGAGAAGCCCCAGGAGGGCAGCACGTCATGCCTCTGGAGGCTGAGGCCCTGAACACCGGGGACACTTACTTCCAGTGTGGTTTCTTCTATCAGCCTCGATGGCCGGCACGATGCCACAGTCACAGCGGCCCCCACTGCAGGGTCTTCTGACTTTGTTGGAAAATTGTGTGCGGGGAATGGTGGCAGCTGATTTTCAGCAGTGAGAGAGAAGAGCCAAGGCCTGGGTTGTACATATCGAAAGGCATATGGGACCCTTGCCTAGATATGTCGATCTGAGGAGCCATTTCAGAGACACAAGGTGGGATCTGTTTTGATGCTTAACTCAAGAACCAAGGTCACGAACCCTCCATGTGAGTTAACCCCTAGGAGGAAAGAATAAGAAAATAGCTCCATGGAGCTCCTCATTCATGGGGTGAAATCAAGAAGGTGCCCGTGTGTGCACATGGATGTGCACTGGGGACGGGGGAGGGCAGAGCACGGACGCAGAGGGACGGTGCGGGAGGCACGGACAGGGTCTGCTCGGGATGGGGAGCCACCGTCAACCATCCTGGGACACGCAGCGCCCTACTCCATCCTCCCTGAGGCCTAGTATGCAAGGCAGGGCTCACAGCACAGCAACAGACAGTTCCTCCCATTTTTCCAGAAGATTTCGCTTTGTCTACGCATCGCTACCAAGTGTCCATAGTGAAGGAGGCGGACCCTCAATCATCCGCGCACTGCCAGCTGCGCGCCGCCCCACCTAGTCTCCTACTGCGGCCCAAGGCTTCCTTCGTTGGGTCGTGCACACTATTACCAATCCCGGACGGGCCGGGCCCGTCTGTGGACGGCAGACTCTGCAACCACATGCTTCCCCCAGCCCCACTATACATGAACCGATGCACGCTGCTGTTCCTTCTGCTGAGGGATCCCTCTCGCATGTCCACCTAAACACGGTGAACTTCCTGTCATCGCCGGCCATCTTGCTTTCGGTGTGAGTGACCAGATGCTGCCGTCTGGAGGCTCTGGGGGCTGAGGGGGGAACGGATGTTTGCCTGCTTACCCAGACAGCGAGGACCCCAGGCTCACTTCTGCGTGACGGACTAAAAACACCGGCCACCGCAGATCCTTCTGTGGTCCTTTTGTTCAAGACTGGTATCTAGTGAATGACCTTCTCTTCCCCAATTGATTCTCTCAGTGTGCCTCGGACTCGATCAAAGGACTTATTTTGATTTAAACATGCCTGAAAATTTTAGAAGCATCGCATTGGTAGATAATCATTGAAAAACATTTAAGAAAGTGTTTCATACACAGCAGCTCACGCTTGTGGAGAGGTTTTTATGGGTCTGGGTCTCTCATGGTAACATCGCAAACAACCTTCTTTTACAAAGTGAGCTCACGGGCTGTGGGGAAGCATCGGGACCCCCAACCCCCGACTGTCCAGCTCGGGAGGCTGTCTCCCAAATGGAGATTGGACACAGGTGGGTGGGGGCTTTGCATTGTGTTTTCACAGTTCCTAATCCACAGCAAACATGGTCATAGCAAGTGTGCAGTTACTTCTGAGAACAAAAGTTGTACTTTCTTATGGTTCTGATACTTGGTCTTAAAAACAATCTGAAATAGCAATAAAAGCAACAAGGGAACACAACCCAGTAGGATGTCATAAACACAGGACCCCTCTGTGACACCATCAATCTGCAGTTACCGATGTGTTTCTAGCCCTGGGATGCAGGAAACACCTGCTTTAAGCCCTTGCTCTCGCGAGGGCCAAGGGACATGGAGGGATCAATCCCCAAACCCAGACATGTGTCTGTCAATATCCCAGTGCCTAAAATTGAGCAGGGATCTGGAAGCATGTACCTCTAAAGCCTGGTGGAAATATCTATGCTTTGCCCATCGGCATCTCCCGAGCAGATGTTTCGGAAATCTACAACTGCCAAGGAAGCACTACTCACCCAGCCTGTTTTACCAAATGGACACGTCTCAAGGTCTGGCTTCCCATTTTCGTGTTTGAAGACCTCGGAGATCACTCATCCACGCTGTTGGTACCCCTATCTGGGCAATGACATTTCTCCTGCTGTTCCCGTTTCCAGGGACAGCAGTGTGTACTACGAGCCACATCTTGCCCTCTCTGGGTGAGGGGTGGGTGAGCAAGGTAGGGCGTTCAGAGACACAAAAATGAGCACATCAAAGAGCATAAGGAAATGATAAATTCATAAACTAAGAAGACAGGGACAGACAGAACTCCAGTGACAGGTGGGGAGGATAACCACCACCAGCATCTCTGTCTTTGTATACAGCAGGTGCCACCTGTACGTGCAGAATGACCAGGTTGGCGCTCCCCTCCGTGCGTGCACCAGAGCCCACCGCACCTCTCCGACTCCAGGAAACGGTTCCGGACGGCGGCCTCTTACATCAGCCATTTTCCTTCTGAGGCATCATTCAGCAGTGTACCCTTGGCTGCTCTTTCTCCCACGCTCCACGTAACCCTCTCTTGACCATGTCTCCCTCCTGGCACCTCCCCCGGCAGCCCCCCTGCCCCCGAGAGAAGGCTCTACAGTCTTTCTCCATGTCTCCCCTCCCGTCTCCGCTGAACCCCCAGCAAGGAGGCTCCTTCCTCACTGCACTGTACTGGCACAGCAGCTCCTGTTCGGGACACAGCCGAAGGCTCCCTCTCCCCTGACACTCTTCAGGGGCACATCTCAGAGACGCCGCGGCTCCATTCCAGAACCCTGCCACAAAGGCAGTGCGGTGAGAACGCGAGTCCAGCGTAGTTTTTGGCGTCCCAGTGCACATCAAAGTTATGTTTTCACTCAACTGTAGTCTCTTAAGTGTGCAGCAGGCTTCTGTCCAAAAAGCAATGTACACAGCTTAATTAAAAAATACTTGATTGCCAAATAGTGCTAACCGTCACCTGAGCGTGAAGCAAGTGGCTTCCACGGGTGACCACTCACCACACAGAGAAGAATGAGGACAAAGTCGGAAATACCGACAGAACTCCCCAAACCATGACACAGAGAGACAAAGTGAGGAAAAAGCCGTTGGAAAAATGGCACCGACGCGCTGGCCCCAGGGCCGCCGCCCATCTTCAGTTCGTCAAAACTGCCCGCAAGCGGAGCCGAGTGACAGGCGGTGTGCCCGCATCCAGCTGGCCCTCTGACCCACGCGGGCCGGGCTCCCCCGCCGCAGGGACCAGCCGCTCTCCCCTTCTCCGGGCCCTCTCTGCCATGTCCTTTTCTCCTGGCCTCTGAATGTCGTGGCCCCTTGATGGCTGCCGTAAATGCTCTCCAGCCGCCCATCGTACTCAAATGTGCCTCCACCCCAGCCCACGGCCCTGGACGCCAGACCGACAGCCCCAAACGTGTTCTCCACAACTCTCCTTGGATTTCTAACAAACGTCTCACACGGCAATCCAACACTGATCTCCGAATCGGCCCCACAACCTGGCTCCTCTCCCAGGAGCCACGACGGAGTCTCCCTGGGCGGTGGTAAGAATGTACATTGTTTGGGACTGTGTGCTTCCTGTGTTCGGGAAAAATCCACACGCTAGTCTATACTCATTAAACATGTGAGAACAGTGCACCTCAACCCAACTCAGTCAGCGGCCATTCCTCACGGTGGGTCCGGCATTCTGAACAATTAAGACACCTAGAGACGATCTACAGAATAATAAACTTCCCCATTGTTACTGAGCTCTACGTGCCAGGAGAAGAATAAACCCCCCAACCTTTTATCAAATCCTCGCTCAATGCAGCAACGTGGGGTGACATGATCATCGTCCCCATTTTTTATATCTTGGATGTTTGGCTGAAGAACGTAGCCCGCCTGACCTCTCACGGGAGAGCCGGACCCGAATCCAGGCTGGCTAGTTCCTGAATCCACGCGTCCAGGCCTGGGTTAGGGGAGTCATCACCGAGGGGAAAAAAATAAAGCAAAAAAAAGGCAGAGAAGGACGTATTTTGAGACCCAAATTTCTTAGTAATTATACTTAGTGTAAAAAATAAGCCCCTGCCTGTACTTTGCATGGGAATGAGAGCCCTCCTGTGTCTACCCACAGCAGCCGTGGCTCAAGGGAATGATGACTTCAGCTCCAACACACAGGAATGGGGAAGGGACCTGGTCATGGAAGCTATTCTTAATTCTAAAATCCTAAAATCTCTTTCTCTCTTTTTTCTTTCTTGTTTTTTTTTTTTTTTTAACATTTTTATTTTCCCCTTGGGTAACATTTTATTGCTTTCCTACAAAGTTCACTAGCAAAACTTAAGTAACAGTGAAAATCAGTATGTCGTGGGCAGGGCAAGTCCTAGAGGGAGAGAGGAGTTTTCCTTGAAACGAAGGGAAAGCAGTCATTCCAAGACACTCAGAAAGAGCCCAATGCGAGCCCAATGCAAGCCCAATCAAGAGCCCTCTTGATTTAATATGTGCACGTTTAATAAAATCTAACCTGGGTCAAAAGTCAACCTTCACATCACTGGCAAGGAGAGCCAGACACAGGACTTCTCCGAGCTCCCTGTACCATGGAGTCAGTATGACCAAAGGAATTACAGAAGACAGATGAACTTTCTAGAGCATCATGCAAAGAGTTCCCTTCATCCTTAACATGGATATAATTATATCAAAAAGTCATGGCAATTTTTGAGTAGCATATCCCAAACGTATCCTACCTTCAAGGATAAGGAAAGGAAATATTTTGTTGTTGTCGTTATAATATTTACCACATCAGCATACCTTAGAAAACATCAGGAGCAAAAAAAAAATTTTAAAGATTTATTCGTTTGAGAGACAGAGAGAGAGAGAGCTCGTAAGCAGGGGGAGAAGCAGAGAGAGGGAGAGAGAGAATCTCAAGCAGGCTTCACGCGCAGCCTGGAGCCTGGTGCTGGGCTCGATCTGAGGACCCTGAGATCATAACCTGACCTGAAATCAAGAGCTGGACGCCTAACTGACAGAGCCACCCAGGTGCCCCAAAGGCAAAACATTATTCATTGTTAATACCTGAAAGCCGGATCTTGATCCAGTAAAAGAAACAGTAATTTTAATCAGTCAATCAGTCTTCTCCCTCTGCCCTCTTCCCGCGCTTCTCCCTCTCTCTCCTGTAGCGTAGACGGCTCACTACTTGCTACTCATCTCTACCGAACAGAAAAGGCAATGGAAGTGCCCACAGCTACAATCACAGGGTGATTTAAAACTTTCACCTTTCTTAGTTCTATCGATCCGGTCCGCCTTTATGTCTGTGATAAACGCTAGCGTGTCTTCTGCTCCCGGCTGGAAACGTCAGCACGTCGAACCGAGTTTTAGGCAGTGGAGGTGAAGGGTAATTGTTACTCAGACTGCAGTCCGTCGACTAGAAGAGGCCATCATTAGACAAGTGGTATTTTTACATCCTCCCTCTATATTCTTGCCCAAGAAAGGGCCACAAAGAACAACCCTCTGATGCCGGCCCTCAAGTCATGACCCCTGAGCCCCAGGCTGAATCCTGCCTCTGGTTGCTCACATACGATCTGGAAAGAAGAGGAAGGAAGAGGAAGGGGTCGCAAAGCTGCTTCGCCCCTGGCCGGCCTTCACGTCGCCGAGTGGCCGAGGACTGGCCTTGTCATCGTCCGTGGTTCATCGCGTCAGTTTCTCTTGGTGCAAACAAGACTCCCCGGGCAACTGTCCCACAAGCACGGAACGCCGATTTCGGTGCCCAGGGAGGAGTTTTTGGAACCTCCTGCAACTCTGTTTTATTAGGATGTGGAAAATGACTCTTTGTCTGACTTGACTTTCTTTTTAGATTGGCCCCTATTCCATAAGGCTCTAGAGAACTGAATTCCTTTAGGAAAGAACTTTTCTCACACTCCCCAGTCATCACTGGAGATTGCCTGTTCAGGGCAACAGCAGCAATGCTGGAAAATATAGGGCAGAGGAGCCTGGAGAGGAAGGTTGGGGATGCTCATAACTGAGGCGGATCTTTGGGTTTCATGTTTCTGGGGGTACATTTGCTCTATTTTCCACTGTTCTGTGGTTAGCGCTGCAGAACGTGCTTTCCGGCCTTATGATCCCTGACGCTGAGGTGATCATGCCACATCATCCTTTCTCACTTGGTGCCAATGCCCAAAGGCCACAATGAATACTTATGATAGCAAACAGCTGTCATTTCCTGCAGGCTTGTTTTAACGTTTAAAATGAGGGACTTGGGACGCCTGGGTGGCTCAGTTGGTTAAGCAGCTGCCTTCGGTTCAGGTCATGATCTCAAGGTCCTGGGATCGAGTCCCACATCGGGCTCCTTGCTCGGCAGGGAGCCTGCTTCTCCCTCTGCCTCTGCCTGCCAGTGCGCGCGCGCTCTCTCTCTCTGACAAATAAATAAATAAAGTCTTAAAAAATAAAATAAAATGAGGGACTTAAAAACTCAGATGTGGTAAGACACAGAGGCACAGAAGGTCAAGTAGGACTAAGTTTCTGTCCTCTACCAGAGAAAGAAGAGCCATGGATGGCTTGTGAGGCCATGTCGGAAGCACCAGGTCAATAAGAAGCAGAGGGAATGAGGGACAGAACACGGACAAGTGTCTTTCCTGGGGTTTTGATGGGAAAGGCAAGGCAGGACAGGGCAGGCAGACTCAGGACTGGCCCATCTGTATAATGACAGCAAGCCCTGGGGCTGTCCCTCGTTGTCTGGTACCCAGCCCCCTGGGATTAAGGCAGGTGGACAATGGCCTCGGGGAGGAGCCACCAACAGGGGATGGGGTCAGGGTGTGGGCCTGGGACAGGTGGCAAGTGCTCTACTGTGTCTAGGAACTGGCCACCTTACAGGGGGCAGTGTCTCTGAGAACAACAAGCCCCCAGACGTCATAACATCAGCAAATACAGAAAGCAAAGGGCATGATTAATACAGTGCCTCAGCTGTGGTGGCCGTTATTCTAGAAACTGTATATAATGATCACTGAGCTGGCACCCTCAGGGACAGAAAAGTGAAGGGTGGGCGGGGAGGAGTGTGTGCACACGTGTGTGCGTACGCACATGCATGCAGATGGCGGGGTGGGGGAGAGTTTCCATCTTATCCTGCGTGAGTCACTCCAGGGGAAGAGCAGAGACCCAGCCACAGAAGCAGCGCTCTCTGCTTTACTTAAGTAGAAATGAAACAAGGCAACTGCCTGGCCTACAGCCACCCCAGCGAGCGAGGCGACAGAGCAGTGGCTTCTGAAGGAGGTGTTCTGAGGATGGGGATGATGATGACCGCTGGTACTTTCTGACTGCTGTCAGTCAAGCACAAGGCATGCACACAGATCAAGACCAGCGCCTACGTGGAGTCGGGCGAGGCTGGACTTCTCTGACACCAGCCAGTGTGTCACTGCCAGTGAGATGAAAAAAGCAGAGAGCAGGTTCCTAGGAGAGTGAGTTTAGAAATTTGGGTGGTTACCGCTTTTTAGCTATTATGAATAATGCATAATGCTGCCATGGACATTTATGGACAATTTTTTGTGTGGACATATGTTTTCATTTCTTTTGGGTAGCTACCTAAAAACGGAACTGCTGGTTCATATGGTAACTCTAAGTTTAATCTTTTGAGGAATTGCCAGATTGTTTTCCGGAGCAGTGTCCTCACTTTACGATCCCCTCACCGGTGTATGAGGTTTCAACTTATTCACATTTTCAACGATGCATATATTCTGTGTTTATGATTATAATCATTCCAGTGACTGTACAGTGATATCTCATTGTGGTTCTGATTTGCGTTTCCCAGACTGCTAATGACGAGCATCTTTTTAATGCATACACTGGCCATCTGAATATCTTCTCTGGAGAAATGTGTATGGAGATCCTTTGGCTCTTTTTAGCTGGACTTCTTTGTTTTTTATTTCTGCATTATAAGAGTTCTTTATATATTCTAGATACCAGTCCTTTCTCAGAGATACAGTTTGAAAATATTTTCTCTCACTCTATGAGCTGTCATTCCCAGTTTCTCGATGCTGTCTTTTGAAGCACAAAAGATTTCAGTTTTGGTGACGTCTGATTTACCTCTTTCTTTCTATTGTTCTTCTTTCAATATCATACCTAAGAAACCCACCTTAATCCTGTCTCATATGAATTTATGGATACATTCTCTTGTAAGATGTCTAGAGTTTCAGCACTGACATTTAAATCGCTGAACCAGTCTGAGTTAATTTTTTATGTGGCGTGAGGTAGCATCCAGTTATATTCTTTTGCATGTGGATTTTCATTGTCACAGAACAATTTACTGAAGACAGTATTCCTTACTCACTGAATTATCTTGGCATCTGCATTAAAAGCTAATTGATTATAAATGTGGGTTTCAATTCTATTAAATTGATCTATATTTCTACCCTTAGACCAGCAACACATTTTCTTGATTACTCTATTTGTGTAGGAAGTTTTGAAATCAGGAAGAATGAGTCCTTGAATTTGTTTTTCTTTTTCAGAATTGTTTCGGCTGTTCTGTGTCACTTGCAACTCCACATGAAATTTAGGATAGCATTCTAAACTTGTATTCATTAGTAGTCCTTTTGTGGGCTATTACTGCTGTGTATGATAATCAATGCACATAATTACTACTATCATGGTGTGCTATACATATTCCATCTCTGTAAGTCACACCCTCTGTAATACCTTGGTGTAATTATTAACACACACAATATGATGTCTTTTAAAGAAACTCTGAAAAGAATATGTATACATTTATAGAGTTTTTAATTTCTATCTTAAAATGAGTTTCTTAGTTGAAAGTTGTTTTTTTCTCTCAGTACTTTGAACATACAATCCCACTGCCCTTTGGCCTCCATTGTTTCAGACGTAAAGTCAGCTGTTGACCTTATTAGGATTCCTCTATAAGTGATGAGACATTTTTCTCTTTCTGCTTCCAAGATTCTCTCTTTGTGATTGGCTTTCCGCATTTTTACTGCGATGTGTCTGGGGGTGGATCTTCCAGCATTTATCATACTTGGATTTTTTTTATATTCTTGGATTCCCTGAATTTGGGAAATGGTCTTCATTGTTTCTTTGAAGTTTTTCCTGCTCTTTCTCTCTGCCCTGTCTTCTGGACTCCCAACTGACTTATGGTGGTGCACTTACTGGTGTCCTACTTTCCCCTGAAGCCGAGTTCGTCCTTGTCTATCCTCTTTCTCTCTGTTCGGCAGTTTGCACGTTGCCCATTGGTATCTGTGGTCAGGTTTACCAGTTCTTTCTTCTGACAGCCCCAATCTACTGTCCATCCACTTTACTGGCTACTTCATTTCAGTTATTGTACTTTTAATTCCAGAATTTCCACCAGCTGTTTTTGTCATTTCTATCGATCCAATGATATTATTATTGGATGAGACATGGCCATCGCATCTTCCTGTACTTGTTTTAGCATGGTTTCCTTTAATTTTTCAAGCATTTTTTATTGTAGCTGTTTTGAATCTTTTATTTCTTCTAAGTGCTGGGGACATTGGGATAAGCCAAATTTTCAAATTCCCTCCTATATTGATGCTTTTTTCTATTGAGTAATAATGACCAGAGGTCATCAATCTATGGTTCCTGGGCCACATCCTATCTCCCACCCATTTTGGGATGACCCATAAGTTAAGAAGGGTTTTTACATTTTTAAATGTAAAGCGTAAGTGACTCTGTGTGTGTGTGTGGGGATGGGTAACAATATGCCTTCTGATAAGAACAGTGGCTTGATTTTGCCACTTGGCCCACAGAGCCTAAAATATTTACCATTTAATCCTTTACAGAAGATGTTTGATGATTTCTGTTATGACAAAAAGCAAAAAAAAAAAAAAAAAAGAAAGAAAGAAAAAAAGAAAAAAGAAAGGAGAAAGGAGGAGAGATGGATTGTTGGCAAGGGCTGTGAAATTGGTGCACGGCCGGGGGATGAAGATCCTTGACCTGCCGTGTCAGACAGCAGGGTCACAGGTTATCGCTAGGGGCTGGCGCTGGACTAAAGAAGGCTGGGAGCAAAGGAATCAGTGTCAAAGCCATGTTGCAAAATGTACCCAAACTGAAGAGAGCTATAAGGCCCCATGTTGTTACTGTGAGGGGGAAAAGTGGTAGGATATAAAACTGGAAAGTCAGTCAGTGCCAGATCCTTTGGGGCCACATCAACCAGGGTGACAGCTTTAGATTCTATTTCCCGGGGTTAAGACAAAGAGTAACACCAACTGACAAACAACTGCTTTAAGGCTTAATGTGGACGCTGTGTGGGGAACAGACTGTGGGAGGACAGGGCATGTGTTATCAAGGGTCACTCAGGTAACACTGATGTCCGCAGAGAAGGATGGTGGTGCCAGTGGTAAGGGAAGGTGGGGTGTCCTTGGAGCCAGAGCCAGTACCATTTGCTGGTGGTACCAAAGAATGTGAGGAGCAAAGAAAAGGAAGAGCCCAGCACAACTCCTCTTGTGATTCTGAGCTTGAGCAACTGGGTGAAATGTATGTCATTTACTGAGAGAGAAACAGGAAAAAAGTCAGTTTGGGGGAAATCAGAGGTCCCATTTGGGTCATGTTACGTTTGAGATGCTCAGTACACATTCCAATGAAAACGTGGGTTTGTTAGTTGGACTCTGAGTCTGGGTTTCAGAGGAGAGATCAGAGCTTTACAGTCTTCGGTGTATGGAGGGTTTTAAAGCCACAAGCAAGGGTGAGATTCCTGGGGGGTGAATGACGGGGAACAGGCTGGAGACAAAAGCCCTTGTAAACCCAAGTGTTGAGAGGTGTAGACAGGCAAGGCTTCCTGCAGAGCACTCCTCACACGGACACACCGTGTGCTACATTTCATTTCCTATTCCTCCCCAGAAATAAAACGAGTACGGTTCCATTCTTCTGTCTATAAATGTGGGTAACAGTATGTAGCTTAGTACAGGCTACATTTAGATCTTCAGATCCAGAATGTGCTACATTTCCCATGCTTGAGTAAGCCCGGGACACTAGCTGCACGTGCTCCTCACTGACCAGGTAGCAGCAAGAAATACAGTGTCTGGGAGAGCTCAAAATCCCATGCTGAATCCTCTATGACATCAGAAGGTAAACAAAGGAAATAATTTTTGTGTTGAATGTTTCATTCCATATCAAGACAATATTTGTAGCTCAGGAAACTTTGTACTCAGTTGTTGTCCAGATGAGGGCAAAACAGGAAAATAATGTCACTTCTGATTTTCATATTTCAAAGTGATCGTAATGTCCAACCAGAAGCCAAAGAAATTCCTTCAGTCAGAAGTTATCTCTTAAATATTAAGTGGATCCCACTGGAATGACACCGAGGACATAAGGACAAAAGTGTTTTCTTAGCCAGAGAGGTAATTTATAATGTATCACTCAAATTTATTAGACAAGTTTTATGCCCAGTAAGCTCTAGTAGCATATTTTCTGAGACATCATATTTTGCTTAAGCCATAGCTATGAGCAAAAGACTTTTATCCAATTCCACTCTTTTCCAGAAACCAACAGGAAATCTTTTTGCTTATAATGGTAGCAATGGTTCGCTTCACAAATTTAAGATAATACCTTCTTTGCACATCAAAGTTCTGTTAGGTGACACAAATGGTTTTATTTATCTATGATTACATTTTTCTGCATTTTATGACTTAAGACTAGTTTGTTTTATTTATTGCTATATATTTCAGGTCTCACAGTAAGTCTGTTTTTCTGTCCTTCCACATTTTTCTTGACAAAGATTTTCTTTCTTTTTTTTTTTTTTAAAGATTTTATTTATTTATTTGACAGAGAGAAATCACAAGTAGGCAGAGAGGCAGACAGAGAGAGAGGAAGGGAAGCAGGCTCCCTGCTGAGCAGAGAGCCCAATGCGGGACTCGATCCCAGGACCCTGAGATCATGACGTGAGCCGAAGGCAGCGGCTTAACCCACTGAGCCACCCAGGTGCCCTTGACAAAGATTTTCTTAAGTTATTAGGAGACACTGCCTTTTTCTATTGCCAGGAGACAGGCCTTTGTGAGTGGTCATTAATCGAAACCATTAGAATGAAGAATACTGATGCTCCTGGGCCACCAACCAATCATATTTCTGGCAGGATATATTTCTATGCTAAGTGGCCATAGTATTCTTCCTTGTACACACAAAAACAAGTTTTCATGTACTGCTTTGCTCTGAAGAGTTTCTTGTAATGGGTATGCATGAATATTTACAATTCATGAAAATAATTAGGCAGAGTAGGAGTGATGTGCCATGAGAAACGAACACAGGATAGAAACCAGATAAGAAGTGAAACTGATAAGGAATGAAACTGCATGGGAACACCTCAAAATCTTAGCCAGCATTTAAGGGAAAGGAAAGAAAGGGAAGGGGAGGGAAGTAGGAAGGAAGGGAAAGAAAAGAAAGAAAAGGAAGAAAGAAAGGGAAAAAAAGAAAGGAAGGAAGAGGGGGGAGGGAGGAAGGCAGGGAGGCAGGGAGAAGGAAGGGAGACCAGTCACAGAGTCTCTCTTTGAAGGTTTCTGAGAGACTGAAAACAGTCCTGGAAAAATGTAAAGTCATGGACCATTAGGCTGGCAGGAAATCTATCGAGGGCCAGAACCCTTATTTTACTCATGAGGAAGACGCAGCCCAGAGCACTGATATCGCTCTCAGCATTGTGTCTTCCCCAGGGCTCCTTAAGAGAAGAAGAAGGAAGGCAGAGTCTAATTAGCAGTCCCTTTGCTTAGAATGTCAAGTCTCAAATATTTTTCTTAATTTTTTCAATATATTTATTTTCAGAAAAACAGTATTCATTATTTTTTCACCACACCCAGTGCTCCATGCAATCCATGTCCTCTATAATACCCACCACCTGGTACCCCAACCTCCCACCCCCCGCCCCTTCAAAACCCTCAGATTGTTTTTCAGAGTCCATAGTCTCTCATGATTCACCTCCCCTTCCAATTTACCCCAATTCCCTTCTCCTCTCTAACACCCCTTGTCCTCCATGATATTTGTTATGCTCCACAAATAAGTGAAACCATATGATAGTTGACTCTCTCTGCTTGACTTATTTCACTCAGCATCATCTCTTCCAGTCCCGTCCATGTTGCTACAAAAGTTGGGTATTTGTCCTTTCTGATGGAGGCATAATACTCTATAGTGTATATGGACCACATCTTCCTTTTCCATTCGTCCGTTGAAGGGCATCTTGGTTCTTTCCATAGTTTGGCGACCGTGGCCATTGCTGCTATAAACATTGGGGTACAGATGGCCCTTCTTTTCACGACATCTGTATCTTTGGGGGAAATACCCAGGAGTGCAATGGCAGGGTCATAGGGAAGTTCTATTTTTAATTTCTTGAGGAATCTCCACACTGTTCTCCAAAGAGGCTGCACCAACTTGCATTCCCACCAACAGTGGAAGAGGGTTCCCCTTTCTCCACATCCCCTCCAACACATGTTGTTTCCTATTTTGCTAATTTTGGCCATTCTAACTGGTGTACGGTGATATCTCAATGTGGTTTTAATTTGAATCTTCCTGAGGGCTAATGATGATGAACATTTTTTCATGTGTCTGATAGCCATTTGTATGTCTTGATGGGAGAAGTATCTGGTCATATCTTCTTCCCATTTTTTGATATGTTTGCCTGTTTCATGTGTGTTGAGTTTGAGGTGTTCATTATAGATCCTGGATATCAACCTTTTGTCTGTACTGTCATTTGCAAATATCTTCTCCCATTCCGTGGGCTGCCTCTTTGTTTTTTTGACTGTTTCCTTTGCTGTGCAGAAGATTTTGATTTTGATGAAGTCCCAAAAGTTTATTTTGGCTTTTGTTTCCTTTGCCTTTGGAGACATATCTTTAAAGAAGTTGCTGTTGGTGATATCAAAGAGGGTACTGCCTATGTTCTCCTCTAGGATTCTGATGGATTCCTGTCTCACATTGAGGTCTTTTATCCATTTTGAGTTTATCTTTGTGTATGGTGTAAGAGAATGGTCGAGTTTCATTCTACATATAGCTGTCCGGTTTTCCCAGCACCATTTATTGAAGAGACTGTCTTTTTTCCACTGTATATTGTGCTGTCCAGTTTTCCCAGCACCATTTATTGAAGAGACTGTCTTTTTTCCACTGTATATTTTTTCCTGTTTTGTCAAAGATTAATTGACCATAGAGTTGAGGGTCCATATAATGGGCTCTCTACTCTGTTCCACTGGTCTATGTGTCTGTTTTTATGCCAGTACCATGCTGTCTTGGTGATCACAGCTTTGTAATAAAGCTTGAAATCAGGTAATGTGATGCCCCCAGTTTTATTTTTGTTTTTCAACATTTCCTTAGTGATTCGGGGTCTCTTCTGATTCCATACAAATTTTTGGATTATTTGCTCCAGCTCTTTGAAGAATACCGGTGGAATTTTGATCGGAATGGCATTAAAAGTATATATTGCTCTAGTCAGTATAGACATTTTAACAATGTTTATTCTTCCGATCCAAGAGCATGGAATGGAATGGTCTTCCATCTTTTTGTGTCTTCTTCAATTTCTTTCCATGAGTGTTCTGTAGTTCCTCGAGTACAGATCCTTCACCTCTTTTGTTAAGTTTATTCCCAGGTATCTTATGGTTCTTGGTGCTGTAGTAAACGGAATCGATTCTCTAATTTCCCTTTCTGTATTTTCATTGTTAGTGTATAAGAAAGCTACTGATTTCTGCACATTGGCTTTGTATCCTGCCACGTTGCTGAATTGCTGTATGAGTTCTAGTAGTTTGGGGGTGGAGTCTTTTGGGTTTTCCATATAAAGAATCATGTCATCTGCGAAGAGAGAGAGTTTGACTTCTTCATTACCAATTTGGATACCTTTTATTTCTCTTTGTTGTCTGACTGCTGTTGTTAGGACTTCTAATACTATGTTGAACAAGAGTGGTGAAAGTGGGCATCCTTGTTTTGTTCCTGATCTCAACGGGAAGGCTGCAAGCTTTTTCCCATTGAGGATGATATTTGCTGTGGGTCTTTCATAGATAGATTTGATGAGGTTCAGGGATGTTCCCTCTATCCCTATACTTTGAAGCGTTTTAATCAGGAACAGATGCTGGATTTTGTCAAATGCTTTTTCTGTATCAATTGAGAGGACCATGTGGTTCTTCTCTCTTCTCATATTAATTTGTTGTATCACATTGATTGATTTGTGAATGTTGAACAATCCTTGTAGCCCAGGGATGAATCCCATCTGGTCATGGTGGATAATCTTTTTAATGTGCTGTTGGATCCTGTTGGCTAGGATCTTGTTGAAAATCTCAGCATCCATATTCATCAGTGATATTGGTCTAAGTTCTCCATTTTGGGAGGGTCTTTACCTGGTTTGGGGATCAGGGTAATGCTGGCTTCATAGAAAGAGTCTGGAAGTTTTCCTTCTGCTTCAATTTTTTGAAACAGCTTCAGGACTATAGGTGTTATTTCTTCTTTGAAGGTTTGGTAGAATTCCCCAGGGAATCCATCAGGTCCTGGGCTCTTGTTTTTTGGGAGGTTTTTGATCACTGCTTCAATCTTGTTATTAGATATCGGTCTATTCAGGTTGTCGATTTCTTCCTGGTTCAATTTTGGTAGTTTATATTTTTCCAGGAATGCATCCATTTCATCTAGGTTGCTAAGCTTATTGGCATATAACTGTTGATAATAACTTCTAGTGATTGTTTCTACTTCCTTGGTGTTAGTTGTGATCTCTCCCTTTTCATTAATAATTTTATTAATTTGGGCTTTCTCTCTTTTCTTTTGGATTAGTGTGGCCAATGGTTTATCGATCTTATTGATTCTTTCAAAAAACCAGCTTCTAGTTTCATTGATATGTTCTACTGTATCTCTGGTTTCTACCTCATTGATCTCAGCTCTAATCTTGATTATTTCCCTTCTTATGTGTGGAGTTGGTTTGATTTGTTGTTGATTCTCCAGTTCTTTAAGGTGTAGAGACAGCTGGTGTATTCTGGATTTTTCAATTTTCTTGTCATATACTTGTATCAGTCTTTTTATCTCTTTTTGTTTGTCTACTTCATAAATCTTACCTTGGGGCCCCTCTGGGCTGAACCTTCTTTTTCATCTTCCCTTTCTTTCCTTTCTCTCTCTCTCTCTCTCTCTCTTTTTTTCTTTTCTTTTGTCTCTCGTTTGGGTGGGGAATCCTGATTGCTCAGAAGTGTTCTAGGGTGCACCTTGACTGCACCACAGTTGATACATCCAGCTACATCTGTTCAGTCATCTCCCACCAAAATGACTAGGAGGAGGAATGCCCAACAGAAGAAAAATACAGAGGATGGACCTTCTGCAACAGAGCTAACGGCTATCAACATAGACAATATGTTGGAAAGAGAATTCAGGCTAACAATTATCCAGGCAATAGCTAGGTTGGAGAAAGCCATGGATGACCAAACGGAATTGATTAGGGCCGAACTGAAAGCGACCAGACAGGATGTTCACAATGTTAGGGCGGAGATTAAAGCTACCAGGGAGGAGGTTCACAATGCTCTCAATGAGTTCCAATCTAATCTAAACTCTCTCAAATCTAGGGTAACTGAGACAGAAGTTAGAATTAGTGATCTGGAAGACAAACAGATAGAGAGAAAGGATCAGTAGGAAGCCTGGAACAAACAGCTTAGAAACCACGAAAACAGAATCAACGAAATAAATGATGCCATGAAGCATTCCAACATCAGAATTATTGGAATCCCTGAAGGGGAGGAAAAAGAAAGAAGTCTAGAAGATATAGTGGAACAAGTCCTTCATGAAAAT
Source organism: Mustela nivalis (assembly GCF_964662115.1). Lineage (NCBI taxonomy): Eukaryota > Metazoa > Chordata > Mammalia > Carnivora > Mustelidae > Mustela > Mustela nivalis. Next base: position 174,771,112 of record NC_139022.1, read on the forward strand.
TTTCCCAATCTCGCGAATGGAACCAGCATTCATGTACTAGAGGCTGAACGGTCTCCACCCAAGATTCTACATTCCAAAAAAACATCACGACACCTGATAGTCAAATTGAGGAATTATAATTGTAGGTATAATCTCTTGAAAGCCGCCAGGGCAAAGAGGCTCCTTACTTACAGAGGGAAGCCCATCAGAATCACGTCAGACCTGTCCACAGAGACCTGGCAAGCCAGAAGAGGCTGGCAAGATATATTCAGGGCACTGAGTGAGGAGAACATGCAACTAAGAATACTTTATCCAGCAAGACTGACATTCAGAATGGATGGAGAGATAAAGAGTTTCCAAGACCGGCAAGGCTTAAAAGACTATGCAACCACCAAGCCGACACTGCAGGAAATATTAAGGGGGGTTCTATAAAAGAGGAAAAATCCTAAGAATAGCATTGAACAGAAATATAGAGACAATCTACAGAAAGAGAGACTTCAAAGGTAACTCGATGTCAATAAAAACGTATCTATCAATAATCACTCTCAATGTGAATGGCCTAAATGCACCCATAAAACGGCACAGGGTTGCAGACTGGATAAAACGACAGGACCCATCCATATGTTGTCTACAAGAGACCCATTTTGAACCTAAAGATACACGCAGACTGAAAGTGAACGGATGGAGAAGCATCTTTCATGCCAATGGGCCTCAAAAGAAGGCTGGGGTAGCGATTCTCATATCAGACAAATTAGACTTCAAACTAGAGACTGTAGTCAGAGATACAGAAGGACACTACATAATCCTTAAAGGGACTATCCACCAAGATGATCTAACAATTGTAAATATCTATGCTCCCAATATGGGAGCAGCCAATTACATAAGAAAACTGTTAATCAAGATAAAGAGTCATATAGATATGAATACACTAATTGTAGGAGATCTTAACACACCTCTCTCAGAAATAGATCATAGAAGCAGAAAATCAATAAAGAAAAAAGAGCATTGAATGACACATTGGACCAGATGGACCTCATAGATATATACAGAACATTCCACCCTAAAACAACAGAATACTCATTCTTCTCAAGTGCACACGGAACCTTCTCCAGAATAGACCATATACCGGGTCACAAATCAGAACTCAACCAATACCAAAAGACTGAGATTATTCCCTGCATATTCTCAGATCACAATGCTTTGAAACTGGAGCTCAATCACAAGGAAAAGTTCAGAAGGAACTCAAACACCTTGCTGTCAAAGAAGCTAAAGACCACCTTTCTTAAGAATGCTTGGATCCACCAGGAGATCAAAGAAGAACTAAAACAATTCATGGAAACCAATGAGAATGAAGACACTTCGGTCCAAAACCTATGGGATACAGCAAAGGCGGTCCTAAGGGGGAAATACATGGCCATCCAAGCCTCCCTCAAAAAAATTGAAAAGTCTCAAATATTTTGATGCGGAGAGAAAAAGAAACATCTGGAAACATCGAAAGTCAAGTACAGACTGACCTGCAGCAATCAGGAGAGATGATTCTTTGTAGATCTTTAAATTTTCCAAAATTTTACAAATATTGGTGGGAAAGAAAGGAGGTCGGTTGTCCAGCAACACTCTGGGCTGGTAACAGCCCTCACTGTCCACCCCTCTCTACTTTCCTGCTTGTTATTTTCTTAAGTGTTAAAAGGTGTCTTTAAAAGCACTGCTAATTTCCAAAAGTTCACAATGGGGCTACTTTTTATAACATTTAGAGCATTTCCGAGTGTTCATACAATAGAAGAATCTTGGTGCAAACCACCAGTTCACAGCTCCAAGAGACCCGCAGCCCATGAGGTTCATGGCTCATGCAATTTCCGCCTCGTGGCTAAGAGCCCCCGTGCGCGGCATGCTTGCTTGCAGAAGGCGCTCCAAATCTTTGACATATACGCTCTGTCCCCAGAACAACCCTATGGGACAGATGCTACCACTACTCACATTTTATAGACCGGGAAACCAAGGAACTGAGAAGTTTGAAAACCAATCAACCCACCCACCAGCCAATCAATTAAAACAAAAAATACTTGTCCAGGGTTGGTCACATAATCAGGCAGAACTGGTTATACTGGAAGTTAAAAGGCTCATTCACTCACCGCAAAGGACAGGAAGGTCTGCCCAGTGAGGGGATTCGTGTTAGGAGAAGCCAACCTTTCCTGAGTGCATCAGACTTTCCTACGGCTACTGTTTCCAGGGCTAAAGCCTGAGGGCATCAGGAGACAGACCCCGGGACACTGCAGGGGAAGGCAGATGCTCCCAAGAGTAAGGAACCCCCAAAGCAAACTTGTTTTTGAGTCTTGCCTTCAGGAAGCTACATGAGATCGCCCATCTGCGTCAGCTGTTGCTACTGCCTCAGTAACTGCTGTTTCTTTTCTTGTTGTTTTTTAAAGATTTATTCATTTATTTGGTGCACAGAGACAGAGAGAGAGATCACAAGCAGGGGGAGCTGCAGGCAGAGGGAGAGGGGGAAGCAGGCTCCCTGTGGAGCAGGGACCCGGATGAGGGGCTCGATCCCAGGACCTATGACCTGAGCCGAAGGCGGATGCTTCACCCGCTGAGCCCCCTAGGTGCCCCTGCCAGATGCATTTCTGCGAGTGACACGACAGTAGGACACAGTTCTATGGGATGTGCTATTTATGACTTTTATAAAGAACTTTGTTCTCTGAGATTACAGATATTAGGTAAGTGCAAATCTCAATAATGCTGAGATGTGTAACGTGCCGCAGAGTACTGACTTTCACAGCTTAAATGTAATACGCACTATTTATCTGGTCTTTCTTTTTTCTTTCTTTTTCTTTTTTTTTTTTTTTTTTAGATTTTGGTTTTATTTACTTATTTGAGAGAGAGAGAAAGAGAGAGAGAGAATAAGCAGGGCGGGGAAGGGCAGAGGGAGAGGAAGAAGCAGACTCCCCTTCGAGCACAGAGCCCTCTGGACTCCACCCGGGACCCCGGGATCATGACCTGAGTGGAAATGAGACACTTAACTGACTGAGCCAGTCAGGATCCCCCTATCGGGTCCTTAAACTGAGGTTTTATCCTACATGGGTGGAAGGAAAGTATGAAGGACTCGGTCTACTGAGCTGTGTGATTCAGGACAGCTTGTCCTTAGAGAAGCGATGCCCGCTTTCCTCCATAGGTTGCTGTCTTGAAGTAATCATTCCAGACCACGTTATCCATTAATAAAAACACTCCCAAGCTGAAATCATCGGATTTTTAAAATATTCGAGTTTTGTTCTTCTTGCTGTTTTAATTAACAGTTCTATTCTTACATTAGGCAACTACAATTATTTAGTCTTATCGTTTAAGCTTTACCAGTTTCTTGGCTCAGGAAGTTCCTCTTATTCCCTATCTTTTTATCTCTTTTGTTTGCATCAGACTTTCCTACGGCTACTGTTTCCAGGGCTAAAGCCTGAGGGCATCAGGAGACAGACCCCGGGACACTGCAGGGGAAGGCAGATGCTCCCAAGAGTAAGGAACCCCCAAAGCATTTTTTTTGTGTCTTACTGGAAAAAAATCCTAAAATTGCCATGTCACAGCACACGTGTGGGGTTGCACTTCCTGAGTGCACGCACGCCTGCAAGTCTTTACTTCAATCTCACTTGACCTGGTGTACAAATCAAAGTGAAAAATGCTTTTCTTAAGTATTTTTAAGACTTTGCGCTACTGTGTTTTTAACATCTGATGTTGTTTATAAGAAATGAAAATCAGACCCTCGTCCCATCACACTTAACCTAGAAGTTGTTATTTCTTTCCTCCACGCTAGAAGCTTCTAGGGTTTCTCTCCTCATTTCTCATACTAAAATGTTAGCAGCACAGAGATGGGTCCGTGTGGATCTCTGCAGTTTTCACTGAATAAACAAAAATTCAGGCTCGTAACTCAAATGTCTTATCAATTCCTCATAGAAAGAAACGTCTCTAACTCATGACTTAAGAGCAGAGGGGGTAAAGATATGACTAGAAAGAAAGTAAAGGATGTGATTAGGAACCTGTTCATTGGTCACCAGGTAACCAAAGAGAGCTCCATCTTCCTTCCCCAAACTCTTACAAACTAGACCCTCACTGGGATGGCCTTTGATGCTTTCTGTTGTCAACATTTCCTCTCTGTTGGCTGAATAAGTACCTCCTGGCATTTACGACTTGGAGGCTTTTTTTTTCCCCCTCAGGACTTTGAAGATGAACAGGCTGGCTTTGCTTTTATTATCACTCTGAAAGATCTCTCAGGGAGGCCTGCTCTACATCAAATGAGCCTCAGCTAACCTTCTGCTCTGATACGAACTGTCAGCTACTTCCTGGGCCCTCGCTTTTTAGGCCATGTGGAATTCAGAATGCTGAACCCCCACCCGGGCACCCATCTCCCAGAAGCCTGAGCATTTCCCTGGAAGCGGGGGGAGTGGGGAACATCAGACCTAGGTCCTGCTTTGCAGGGTGTAAGTGACACTGGAAACATGGACGGTGGTGCCGATTTTCAAATTCCTCATTCCTTCTGTTCAATGGGAGCTTCTGGGTAGAAAGGCTGAACAGGAAACAAACACAGAACTTTCTCTGAAGCATCAGAAAAGCAAGTTTTCCAAATCCTTTCTCAGCTGGAGCACTGGATTAGTCATTATGTTTCATGAGACCGAGAAAACAATCCAGCCCATCCTTCTCTATTTTACTACTGAAGAAAGAGAGTAAGAGATGAAATGATTAAAGTCATCATTCTCTAGAGAGAATATCCACAAAATACCATAATTTTGGTCTCTCTCTCTTTTTTCTGCATAATATGTTTGATTTGGCCTTTCTAGTCTTCATGCCCACGTTGCTCATTTCCCAATGAAATAAAATTATGATATCACTGAAGGCAGAAGACAGTAGCTATAAATGCTGATTTACATGGGGAATGATGGGAACATTTTTCATGAAAGCATATAAAAAGCAAACTTATTAAAAGGCAAGTTTTAACTTTTTTTTCCCCATTATTCATCAAAAACTTTGAGAGATTTGTCCCTTCTCTCTCCTGTGGAATTTGTCACATTTCATGCTTATTTCTATCAGCTGATGAAGTGCACTGCCCTTTTAATGAAAGGATTTCCCTGTTTTTCAATAGAGCATCCCAAATCCCACTCCTAACTTTTCAGGGAGCTCACTCATCTGGCAGTGTCACATCCTCACGGCCCGAGTTCTGAGTGCTTCTTGATCCATCTGCCCTTTTTAAAGCATAGAATCTGTGGTTGACGTTTGTTTCAGTGTATGGACCCATTCTGGGGAACACTCATTCCTGAAACATTTCCCCCCCAACTTGTTAATAAAATTCACCAGCAAAAGTCTGAAACAGCAGTTAAGTGCTGTACTCATCGATCGCAGAATCTAACACTGTTTCAAACATGCAGAATCCTTGGGCGCCTGGGTGGCTCAGATGGCTGAGTGACTGCCTTCGGTTCAGGTCATGGTCCCAGTATCCTAGGATCAAGCCCCGTGCCTGGCTCACTGCTCAGCGAGGAGTTCACTTCTCTCTTTGCCCCTCCCCCTGCTTGTGCGCACTCTCTCTCTCTCTCTCTGTCTCTCATAAATAAATAAATAAAATCTTTTTTAAAAGAAAGATCCATTATCCCATAAATCGTCCCCACAACATGTCCATGAGCCAAGTGTTTCATCAAAAGCTAGTTTATTTTATTTTATTTTTTTTAATTTGACAAAGATCACAAGTAGGCAGAGAGGCAGGCAGAGAGAGGAAGGGAAGTAGGCTCCCTGCTGAGCAGAGAGCCCGACTCGGGACTCCATCCCAGGACCCCGAGATCATGACCTGAGCCGAAGGTAGTGGCTCAACCCACTGAGCCACCCAGGTGCCCCTCAAAAGCTAGTTTAAATGCATCTTCTTCAGCAGATCTGGATCGAGCTAACGGGCTGGGTGATTCCAAGCTTGCATCTTGTCTTTGACATAATAATTGGGTTGTTCATAACACACACACACACACACATAAATTCTACCTGTACACTCCCTTCTGGAAGGCTATGTTGATCACTTCCATAACAATGAAGCTAATGTTACCCAAGTTCATAAGAATACTTTAGCCAAAAACATACTAGAGAATTTTGGGGAGAGGAATACGGGTCTGGGAGAATAATGAATGGCCCATTTTTGTTGTTTGCCTTGGTTAATCTTTTGAAGATTTAACATGCATGACGACGTGATATAAATGAGCGTCATAATGGGAAGATGCATCTGAGAGTGTCAGGTTCATCCAAAGCAGCCACGGGCACACGGGGCTCGAGGATTACACAGTCAAGGATTAAATACGCAGGTTTTCATTCCAAAAGGCTTGTTTAGAAAACCAAAGTCTTAATATCTTAGAGATCTTAGAGAATTGGGCCGAAACACAGCCAGAAAGGTGCCTAAATCAGAACTCGGGAAAAAAGAAAGAAAGAAGAAAGAAAACAATAAGAAAATTCTATTTTGCGGCCAAAAAGTCATTCCCTGGACTCCTGTTTTCTGGTCAGCCCCAACATGTGGAGTCAGTGACCAGCAGGAAGGAACTCTCAGCACACCTGCTGCAGCCTTCAGAGCTCTGACCTAAGAAGGTGCTCGGACCTGCCTCCCGGGGCTCCTGTTTCTAACCTTCAATCCAACTATTCCAGGGGTGCTGATTGACTTTCATCTTCGGGTGAAATGCCTACCCTTGCTTTTCCCTTTCTTAGAATGAGGATTACACCTGTAGGAAAACCACCCAACATTGAAACATTCAGCCCTGGGCAGTGACCCTCCGGGGAATAGGGCGATGGCACATTCACTGATACACATTTTTCTTTCTAAGAGGATGAATTCTTTTTCTTCTACCATTTAATCTTATGGTTTTACTTGAATGTGCTTCTAAAACAGTTAACCCACCTGAAGGTTTGAGTTTTGGTCTTAACCCATTCTCTTTATTTTACCTACAGTCTTCTCAGCCTTTTTGTTCCCTTTCACAGTTTCCGTATGTTATTATTTATTTGCCTATTTAATAACTCTTTTTCATTATTTTCATCTGAGTTAAGTCCATTCTTGTAGAAATTACCAGATATGAGTTCACATACACAATGGACCAGTGCTGGGATTAGTTAATAACTGTAATCCAGGAACACAGTTACCTTTCTGGAAAAATCAATCAATCCTTCTGCCCTTTCCTTCCTGGGAATCAATGATTCAGAATAAAAGAAAGACACATTTGGGAAACTGTAATATATTACAGTAGAAACAATAGTTAGTGTATAGCGTATTGGTAGAGATGCTATAGTAAGACATGTAATACAACACTAGTTTCCACCTTGGGTGAAGAAAACCTTGACCAAATAATTTGCTTGGAAATTTCTGGCTCCTCTTTATAGCTGGATATGTCCAAAGAGATGTTAACAGTCACTGCGTGCCTTTCCTCACTTCCTATTTTCTCCTTACCTGAGCTCAGTCGTTTCGACCCCTCTGCCAGGGGCACTGGTGACCGCCATGTTGCCGAGACTGGTGGTCCCCTCTTTGATGCTCCATCCACTGTGACTGTTTCAGCACTTGACTACGTTGGCCACTGTCCCCCTAAACTTTCTCTCTTGGCTTCTCTGGCTTTTCTCCTTTACAAATGATCTTTCTCAGTGACTTTGGCTGACTCTACTCCTTCTGTCCTTTTCTCTAATGTTGGTGCATTTTGGGTCATGGCCCTGGGCCATTTTCATATTTTCTGATCATATTCTTTCCCTAGAGGATCTCATTTAGCCCTTTAAATACCAACTATATGTTGATGACCTCCAAATTGACATTTTTAGATCAGGATCTTACTTATAACTACAGCTTGGCCATCTCCCTTTGGACACATAATAGGTATCTCAGAATTAACTGTTCAATACTCCATTCTTGAATTCCACCCCACCCCTACCTCCAATGAATATTGTTCCCAAAGACTTTGTCATCTTCTAAGTAACACACCAACTGTTACCCAGTTGCTCAAATGCAAAGCTTCTGAATCTTTCTGGATTATTTTATCTTTCTCTCATCCAACATCCAACTCAACAGCAATTCCTACCCATTTAATTTCAAAATATGTCCTGCATCTGTCAACTATGACCAAAAGCTTCTCTTATCTCTAATCTGGATTGCTGTCCAAGCTTATCCCTCTGCTAACGCTCCCTCCTCCCACACTCCATTCTCCTCCAGCACTCAGAGAGATCCTTTAAGAATGTTACCAGTCCATCTCCCGACCTCACTTAAACCCTTCAGTGCCTTCCCATTCAGTGTATAACAAAATTCCAAGTCCTTAGCATACCTTGCAAGGCTCAGTGTGTGCTCTGGCTCCAGTCTGCCTGTCCAACTCTCTTCTTGGACCCAATGGTCCACTGACCTGTATGTTCCTCAAGTGAGACAATCTGGTTCTTAACCCTCTGCAGGGCTTCCCCTTGTTAGAGAACTTTCATCAGGTTACCAAAGGGCTACATCCTTCTGTAATACCTATTTCAGCTCTAGTGTCACCTCCCAGAGGACCTTCCCTGATGGCCTCTCCAATGCACCACTCCACCTTCCCCATTATGCCTTGTCCCCTGAACTCACTGTATCTTCTAATCAAACATATGCATTTAATAAGTTATAGTTTGTCTCCTGTCATTGCAGTTTAAGTCCAAAGAGAACAGGAACCTTAAGCTTTAGGTATTATTCTATTCCCTGGAGTTAATCCCTTGGCACATAACACATAATCAAAGATAAAACTGTGAAGTAGGAGCACTGACAGATCTATGCCTTCCAGGCACCATAATTCTGTATTCAAGGGAAGTATATATGTAAAGCCATATTTTTTAAAGATTTTATTTATTTATTTATTTGACACAGAGAGATCACAAGAAGGCAGAGAGGCAGGCAAAGAGAGAGGAAGGGAAGCAGGCTCCCTGCTGAGACGAGAGCCCAATGCAGGGCTCGATCCCAGGACCCTGGGATCATGACCTGAGCCGAAGGCAGAGGCTTAACCCACTGAGCCACCCAGGCGCCCCTAAAAGCCATATTTTAACTTAACAGCTTTCTGTGCACATCCTGACCTCAAATGTTCCTCCTGTTTCATTCCCGAGATTATTGGATAACTGTACATATTTTCACCTTTATGGAAAACAGAGGTCTCTGGGAGGAATTTTCACATCCAGCAGCTGACATATAAATGGTCCCTAATATATTTGTTCTAGGGCTCAGAAAAGCCCTAGAACAAAATTTCCTAAACCTTTGAGGACACTCAACAACCTAAAACAAACAAAAAATCCAAAGATTAACACTTCTTGGAAACATATATGCAATTAACATAATTCCAAAATTTGTTAAGTCCTAATTTTTAATTTAGTATAAATCTCAGTGGGTGCCTCAATTCAGTAAGAAAATGCTAATGCCACGTGAAGTATTTTTGTCCATGACTGTGCTCATGGTAATAAATTATTAAACAGGTTCAATAACGTTAACACTTGAAAAGCCCCATGTTGGTAAGTATAAAGTGCTTCTTTCTCCCTATTAACAGTTCAGTGGCCTATCTGTGGTTTCATCTGCAAGAAGAAAAATATCATCGAAGACTTGACACTTTGCCTTTCATTTTGGAGTAAACGTACATTTTCTCCGACATGTGATAAAAACCAGAAGAATGGATGATGCAAGCAGAAGGACTGATTTTGGAATTCCTTTCTATTGGGGTTATTTTTCTCATATCAAGTGATGTCGAGCTTTCTTGAATCTTTCGACTACATTATCCTTTGCCTATTATACAATCTTGCCAGCATCAAAATATTGCATCATGGGGTATAAAAAGTAGGCGGTCTCCATGAAACACTAAAAATTCCCAGAGGCCAAAAATACCAAAACCAGATGCTCTCCTTAGGGCGCAACTTCTGTTTTCTGTGCTTCTTTTTATGTTATCAGCATAGATTAGCTCAGGATAAGCTACAGCAACAAAACTGTTTCCCAGGTGTTTCTCCAATAAGACAGGTGAATTGCTTACCATAAATGTTAGATGGGAATTTTGCTCAAGTTTCTCACATAAAGGAAACTTCTGCAGAATATTATTTTACCATTTAGCTTTTCTGTTGTCATGATATAAATAGATATTTGCATATATTTAATCATTAGAAGAATCTCTGCTTGACTAATTGTTGTACCCCTATTTTATTTTTCTTCCTGCGGAGCAGAATGTCTAACTTGTTACAGGATGTACAGATAGTCATTAGTGCTCTTTTCGTGAGGGGCTATTACTAATCTCCTGTGGTTCTGCTCCGCGTTAGGCATGGCATTCGACAGTGAGTCTTGGGAAACCTTCCTCTGTGGTCTTGGATCTATAATTGTTGGTTTCTCTATAAAGGAGCCAAACTACACATTCACAAGATGGCCCTCATTGCAATCTTCGGAAATATGTACTGATTTCAAGCATTTTAACTGAAGGACCTATCCAAAAATACTTCGGCTTTATTAATATATTTTTTCTGGAATTGATTTTCACTCCTCATTTGAAAGAACCTGGTCAAAGGGTCATGGTAAAATGCAGTATTTGGAAATACCTTGCCCTGGAATTTCTCAGTGAGGCATCACACACGAGCATCCTGAGAATTTACGTCATCAGTATGAGACAACATGGTGCAAACCATGACAACCGTTCTTGAACTTCCATCTGATGGACTCAAATGGCGAACGCTTTGAAGCTAGCCCTTTCATGAAACCATGACTCTTTGTTTTTTTCAACTTTCAAGCAAAAGGTAAGTGTCTTTCAACCTCTCCCTAATGTGTGCTGAGGATGAGGTGGTGATCAACCTTTACATGAGTGCAGCCTCTCCAACGAGACAGGAAATGATGTCATCTATCACTTAATACAATGGAAGAAGGTGGTGACCAAGAACAATGTAAGCTATGACTTCATCAGGGAAGATAAAGATTGTCCAGGTGATGATTTAATAAACTAGAAAAAAAGTGGGCTCACAAAATAACATATTCCGCTGGCTGGGAGGAAAGCGTGGTTAATAATCTTTGATGATGCAAGACCCTGAGCAGAGCCCGCATATCGGAACCCAACTGCATGTAGGGCACGATGTTGTGCGTTTCCATGTTCCGTTACCCTGACTGGAGGCACTGCCCCACCCAAAGGTCTTGGGTAACATTTATAACGTTTCCTGCTTGAGTTCTTCAGGAGTTGCACTGGGAATGTCTCACCGGCTGGAACTCTTGTTGGCCTCTTGAAGCCCAATTTGCTTTCCTGAAGAAGCAATGCTGTTGAGATGCCGCAGCTCGGACCCCACCAACCAGCTCCCACTGAGATGACAGAAACTGGAGGACGCAATGAGTCCAGCAACATGAGCCGCCAGGATTGCCTCACCCTGCCCGTTCCGTGGGTGAAAAGGAAACTCTTGAATTTGGGGAGATGATGCGAGTAGAAAGAGTGTCGGGGACAATTATCCACCAGCTAGGCAGACAAAGCAAAACATTTCTCTGTCCCATCTGTTCGCAGCAAGGAAGAATGAAGCCCACTGGGGCAGGAACTCCTGGGATGGCCTGGTCACGGGAAACCCTCCCTCCAGCCCCCTCGAGCCCTATGGCCCGGCCAGGGTGGCCGCAGACTTCTGTGGTTGAATGCGAGCTCTGATGCCATCAGTATATCGTGGCCACACAGGCGACCAAGCACTTTCTGAACAGAAAGCTGTTTGGGAGGCAGAAACTGTCTCTTGAACTGGGCAAGGTATCAAGCACAAGCTCCATCAGAGAAACTCAGAAGTTAAGAAATCGGATCAATGTCACAGGCAAAGAGAACAACACCCATGTCAGGTCAGGTGGTCGGCCCCCATAGTGCACCCTCCTCTCGGCCCCTGCACCACAGCGTGGCAATAAAGCCATGGACAGAGTCCACGCTGTGACTCCGTGTGTGAGTGAGCTCCCGCAGAACTTCCAACGCTCCACAGGCGACACTCTGCTCATCATGATGGTGTGGCACCTAATGATCAGATCATGTCTGGTCTTGTCGTATGCTTTCCTGTTTCACCAGTAATGATAAACAATGTAGTTAATGAAACAAAACTCCTATATACCTGGGAAAATCTCCAGCTAACCCATGCTTAGAGATCACTCCAACAAAGCTGCCATGAACCAACTTGGGAAGCAGTAAAAGCCGCACTTATTAGCTGAGTCATCTTCTGTAGGTAATTTGGACATTTGGCCAGTTCCTTTATCCAGATAACGTAGGAGAAAGGACTTCGGTCATCAGGTTCATCCAGAAATAAAAAAAGATAATGGCTTGGAGAAGAGGACCCCATCCTAGTCCCTGGAACCTGGGATATGTCACCTTACATGGCAAAACAAGAACATGGCAGATGTGATTAAATTAAGGACCTAGAGATGGGGAGATTACCTTGGGTTATACTTACGGAGGGAAGCAGTAGAACTAGAGGCAGACAGAGGGAAGAAAGTACAACTGAGAATCAGACGGGACAGAGAAAGATGGAGAGGAGAAGAGAGGGAGACTAGAAGATGCTATGCTGCTAAATTTGGAAATGGAAGATGGGCAGGCTCCAGCACCTTGAAGAGGCAAGGAAACAGATTCTCCCTCAAAGCCTCTGAAAGGAGCCAGCCCTGCCAATACTTTGACTTTAGTTCATGAGACTGAGTTTGGACTTCTAACTTCTAATGATGAGAATAAACTGTTCTGTTTTAAGCCACTTCACGTGTGGTCATTTGTTATAGCAGCAACAGGAAGTGCGTACAATATATGTAAAGTACTAAAGAGACTACCTGGTCCATTAGAAAGACTCAAAAAAAAAAATTAGTTCCTTTTTTTCTTCTTTCTCTCATGAAAACAGACAAAATATAGCAGCCCAAATCAAAAACCATTCAACAACACTTTTCCTGGCATTCTCAATGACTTATGTCATGTGATCAGCAATGCCCTCATGTGACCTGCTGTCATGCTCGGATGAACACGTGTGCATTATCTACCCAACCACGAACACAAAAGGACCAGTTACATTTTCCACCAAAGTATGCACAGAGGAAAAGCAATTAGTCCTCAAGGAGAGCCAGGAAGTCTACTGACTCAGTAACCACCCCCGTGCCTCCACCCTGGTTTACCAGGGCGCTGTCTGTGTCTTGCTTGACTGGTGCTTTCTCCTGGAATGCATATTCCGTCATACTCCATCTATAGCATGGTTCCAGATGAAGGAAGACGATGTAAAAATGCTCTGATCACATTACTTTAAAAGAAAGACAACATATACATGCAAGAGGGTTTGTTTTCTTTCCATTAAAAAAGCAAATCCAGTTTTTACAACTACAGAGGCAAAATTTATTTCCACTGCCCATGCGGTTAGGAGGGAAAGTTCTTGTTTTGCTCTGAATCCAGCTCCCGTCAATTCTGGAGAGTCTATTACATACTCCGGGGAGAAACGCTCGTTTTCTCAGCTTTGATAAAGAGCCTTGTATCTCGCTGACACAGTGCTCAAGAAACGGCTGTGGCTTTTCTGGCAGGACTCAAACTTAACACAAGAATCAAAACTCCCCGAGAAGACACCTTCCAGCCCCAATGGTGGCCTTGATGCTAACGCATTACATCTCCCACCTGATATTAAAAAAAAAAAAAATCATAGTTTTTAGTGTTTCTACATGACAGCATTTTCAGGGGAAGAATATAACTCTTGAGAAAAACTCTGCAAACATTTTTCATTCCCTCCTCTCCCCAAATCTCACAGCACAAAGAGTCACTTTATTCAAACATGGTTTTTATCTCTAAAAATTCATCTCATTTGAATCTAGGGGAAATATCACAACATCTGAAGAAAGGAAAGGAAAGAGTGGAGCAGAGTTGAAAAGGTTTCAGAATTCCTAGACATCAGCTACGACAGCCCCCAGCGGGGTGGTCAGCTGGGCTCACCTGACATTGACCTTCCTCTCAAGGAGGAAGGTCGGTTGAGTGACCCTGTGAAAGAGGCTCAGGAACGACCCAAGATGGCGGTTTCTCAGCCTCTGGGAACGTTAGCTCCCTCTGAGGCAACGGCCGATGGAGAATACTAACATGGATGGCTCTTATTTTATCATAACAGATGCTGAAGCAAATTCTTTTGCTCAGCACACACCCCTGTCCTTGAGTGGAGCATCTGAAGGACATTGCTGGTTGTCATTGTGACTACGGGTGGAGCCAAGATGGTGTGTGGCTGGGCAGGAAGTGACGTGTGGACCCCTTGGAGCACCTGAAGGACACTGTTGTTGCCATTGTGACTACGGGTGGAGCCAAGATGGTGTGTGGCTGGGCTGGAAGTGACGTGTGGACCCCTTGGACCATAATTGGGTCTGTGGCTATACCAGGCCCCACTGTCTCAGAGACTGACCCTCTGTGTGAAGGACACAAAGATTGCCGCTGCCTAATTTTCATGTATTTCCTTATATCTATCAGATCGTGTCTTACTGATGTTATTAACGAAGAGAAGTTTTTGTTCCCACTTAACTACAAGTCAGTCTGAAGAAAGTACAAGCATTCATTCTAACTCTAGAAACACATTTCCCAAAACCCTAACAAGAAAAATACCACGTTCTAGGCACCAGACCCTGGGCACTGACTCCCAACTTCAAGAGCAAAGCACATTTGTGGTATTAGATTATATTTTATTAAACATCTTTACTACAAGGTCTTCTTTTTCTTTCACAGTGTCCCTTTTATTTCATTTATTTTTTAAAAGGTTCCTTTGTAAAACACTAGTAAATGCCCTTATAATGTCTTATAACACTCTCATGATGGTCCCAAAATTCTCTGGCACACAGAAAGCCACAGCTCTAATTCCCAAACTATTAAGGTCACCGTGTGGCCACCGGACTACTTGGAAGCCACCATGAAAGGCTGGCACCCAGTTCTGCTTGCTCAAGGACTCTTCAGAGAAGTATGTAGTGCAGACGAGGTCAGTAGTCTGACTTACGTTTTTGTTAGAACGGGTACTATAAATATTAGGTTATATAATCTGTCTACTTGGAATGTCAGTTCCCTCAGCCTTGGTGCGATTTTGAAGCAGATTCAGGAGGTGATGGAACAGGAAGTTCAATATGTCTGTCAGGACCCACCTGACAGAGTTGCTGCTATTTGAAAAAGGAAACCATCTATCCTAAAACATCAGGACTCTTCAGGGAAAACAGTCCTGTGGAATTTTCTAGAACCCAGATTTAAAATACTACTGGAATACAGGTGAATGAAAACATACTGGACAACGGTCCCAAGTTAACTGCCTATACTTCTTAATGTTGGATCTAGAGTTTGATATGCATAGAAACCAAAGAACTAAACATTCGTCCCTAACTACCTTTGCTATACATGCTCTAACACAAAATGCTGCTTCTTTAAAGATTTACTGATTTGAGAGAGAGAGAGAGAGAGGGCAGGGGATGGAGGGGCAAAGGGAGAGAGAGGCTTACACAGACTGCGCTAAGCACAGAGCTTGATGCGGGACTCCATCTCACGACCCTGAGATCATGAACTGAGTCGAAACCAAGAGTCAGACACTCAACCGACAGATCCCCCCAAGGCACCTCCACAAAATGCCGTCTAAAAATTAACTACGAGATTTGCCGATAATACCAGTGAGAATGCAATATTCACAGCCATATTTCCAGCGCCTGGACTCACTCCTGACCGGCGCTCACTCGTTGTCGAATGAACTGAACTCCCTGTTTTCAAAACGGAACTCAATCACGATTCTTCGGTCTGTACACAAATAAAAGTCCACATCGACGTTTGAGGGATGCTTTTTTGCTGCCACGACTGTGATACATTTTGGAGCAATTTTATAGAATGGGCGAACGCGGAACAATCTAACAAACAGTACGAAGCACCTTCTGTGTGCCCGTATGGACTGGTACGGCAGGACCCAGGATGAATGCCCGGGGGGGGGGGCTGCTGTTCACAGAGGCTCCTGCTACTTGTCCCCTTCAGGAGCCGAGTTCCTGGGGACGATACCCGAACCCAAGAAACACAAAGCCCGTCGTCCGTCTGTCGCATGCTGTCCCGCCATCGCCTGAAGTCCAGCACGTTAAGACGGGGTCCCTTGTGTATTTATGGTTTTCCCTCCAAAACATTTGTTTCCCCTGCTCTCCACCATCCTTGATGACACTGTGGCTTTGCCTGCCACACGTCCTTCTCGCCCGCCCCTCCCTTTCCCAAGGCTTTGTCGTAACCCATATCTCTGCTGTGCATTTCCGTGCACACGGGTCAGCACAGGACAGCCCCTGTTACGGCAAAGAGCTCTCTGTTGGACCCTCCACCTCAACTGCTGTCACCCCCCGCAGGGACAACCTTGCTTACTTCCCACCACGTGGACAACAGGTGCCGTGGGAAGCACTGTGGGGCAGAGGGGGCTCAGACGTTAGCTGGGGAAACGCTATCACAGAGCACTGAGCCGGCAGCAGAAGCGAGGAAGTGCACCAGGCATTATTATTATTATTATTATTATCAATCACCACTCTTACTGGAACGTCCAGCCGTGTGGGGGTGGCAGGCGGTGTGGTGCTAGCCTGTGGGGGATCCTAGGGCGCCTGGGTCTGGGTCTGCAGACGCCATCCCTGAGCACGGGCAAGCAGAGGCTCCGACTCTTGCTGAGGCCCATGGTGGGCACACGGCATACCCGGTATCGACAGAAAAATGTATCTCACCTGCTGCCGCTTTTCAAATTCCAGCTTGATTCGAGACTTGATACAGTTGC